>NW_007360329.1:1077589-1136877 GCF_000271585.1 Trametes versicolor FP-101664 SS1
CCCCCCCCCCCCCCCCCCCCCACTCGCATAGATCCTGCTGCACCCCTACGTGCACGCGCAGCAGCTCCCGATCATCACCTTCGGAAACGCGCACGGCATCGTGAGCGAGGCGTACAGCGTGCTCATCCCGCTCACGCACCAGCCCGGCGGACCCGTCGACAAGCCCGTCGGCGCGATTGCCACGCGCCTCAGCGTGAAGCCCGAGCAGGTGCTCCTCGCGTGGGCGAAGGCGAAGGGCGTCGTCGTCGTGACCTCGAGCACGAAGAAGGAGCGCCTGGAGGGGTACCTTGCTGCGGGCGACATCGGTACGTCCTTCCCTGTCGTTTTACTCGGCGAGGGAACTCAACAATCCTGCTGTAGAGTTGACACCTGCGGACATCGTTGCTATCGACGTTGCGGGCGCGGCTGGGGCGCGACAGTTGACCGTGCGCACCTTCGTGAATCGTGTCGCCGTAGTGACCCTCGCTACCGCACTCGCGTTCGCGGTGTGCGGGTACATGGGCGTCGACCTGATTTGATCAATAGCCGACTATAGTCGATTGTGTATGTGTATGCTCGAGGGCAGCCTTTCTTGGTGATGTGCATCGTCTGAGGTGGATGTAAAATACATGAAAAGCTGTGTTGTACTGTAGTGTATGTACGCTGAATCGACGATCAGTGCTGTGCTTGTATGAGACACACGACAGCTGAACCTTACCTGGTTTAGAGCGGATCGTACATGAGATCATTCAGTACGATCCCAAGATCTCGCGCTAGCTTCGCCGCGAGCTCGAACCCGATCCCGCACTTGAATGTCGGCGTCCCATCTAGCCTGTCTTGGGGAGACGTTCGCACTAGGAGGCGCATGCTCGCCAGTTCCATAATCTAGTATAACCTTGGTATCAGCATTCTTTCACGTGCTTTGCCTGTGCGACCTACGTTCGCCTGTAGCGCAACGCGCGAAATCTCCATCTCAGTGTACTCTCCGGGGAGCGTGTACTGCGGGGCGGCTGGGCGCACGTCTGCATCATTCTCTTCCAGAAGCACACCAAGCATCGCGATCAGGCGGTCCAGTGGGAAGGTCGTTGGGCCCAACAACCGTTGCGGTATCTGTTCCTGTCGTCAACAAAAACCTGTCTGAATGTGCGGACAATAGACGCACCTTGACAGCGGTCCCCGTCGTACCCGGCTTAGGCTTGCGCGGAGTGCCCACCTTCCTTCGCCGTCTACGTGTGCGCTCGTCGAGGCCGCGTCCAAACATACGTAAATCGCTCCGCGCGGGGTTCGTGCTCGCAAGGAAAGCGGCAACGAGGATGAACTTGGCCATGCGAGGGAGTGCCTCCAGTCCCGCGCCCGTGTCTGCATCAGCAGCCGCAAGTGCAACGGTGCGTGTATGCAGCGCCTGCGATGCGTGGGCGGGAGGGACGGCTAGCAGGTCGTCGGGCGGCGAGTGTGTATGCGCCCAGTGCTCTGCGTGCGTAAGGCGCGGGTAGAGTGCCTCGAGCGCGCTGGTGAGAGAGGACGAGAAGAGCCGCGTGAGGCGGAGGCGTACATCTTCACTTGGAGGTGCGAGCGTGTCATCGGTCCCGTCTTCGTGATTGAGCTCTTCCTCGTCGGGTTGGGCGGCGTGCAGGCGGCGATGGGCATCCAGGATGGGCTGCACGAACCCTGGCCAGCGTGCTGCAGCAATGTATGCTAGCTCAGCTGGGTCGTGCGTGAATGGCCCGCATGCGCTGTAGAGCGTTGCAATGAAGTGTGCGTAAAGCGGCCTGAGCGCAGGGTTGTATGCGCCTAAGGCAGCACTTGAGGACGCCTCGTTCGGGGATGGAACGGGGAACGAAGATGCAAGAATGTCTAGAGTAGCTGCAATGGCGTGAGCATGGTCGACGAAGGCTTGGAATGGTGCGGCGATGCCCACCTTGCTTTGAGAGGAAGGGCACATCGATGTAGTAAGGTTCCGGCGCAGCGCGGAGAGGTGGGCGTATGTCCTGCCATTGGTTCTCGGATATGAAGACCGTCGTGATATCGACTCGTGTCTGATGAAAGAGATGTCCACAATTTAGATAATTGCGGTTAAACGGGCTCGACGTTGCGGACACCCAGACCCGCAAGGTAGCCTCACATCCGAAAACGGAGGACAATGGGGGATATCACGGACACCATGTGGTGGACGTGTTCATCTGAGTAACTCCGAGAAACATGCGGCTCACCAGCTCAGAAAGTCGGGTCAGAGGCACGAGCAGGTCTGGCAAGTTGTCCTTGAGGCGCTCTGCTCGGTCCACCACGAGTACCAATCTCCCGGTGGCTTGCGCGTGCTCAGATGCCTTGCCTTTGCCCTTCCCCGCCCCGTTTACACCAGTACTTGCAGTCACCACCTCCGCGTATATTGCTTGGATGCCGTGTACAAACGAGTCGAAGTTCTCGTTGTGGCGCCGTCCGTCCGCTGTTCCAGGCCAGTTCAGCGCGCCTGTGTCCCAGTCAGGTGTCCAGCCAGCCAGCGAGTTGAGGGCTGTGTCGAACAAAATTCTGGAAGAGAAGCATGCCACAGCATTCACGCAGGAGTAGGTGAGGTTCACAGGAGCATCGCTTTGGGAAGCCAGATTGTCGAGGGTGGACGTAACGACCGATGAGGTGAGACGGGCGTTCTCAGGATCATGGACAAAGATAAAGGGTGGGGGGTCGGAGAGCAGCAACGCAGACAAGTGGGAGACAACAAGCTCGTAGTCCGGAGACGCAGCGAGTGCGGTGCGCAGCGCGGGGGAGATCTCGCCCATCGCGAGGGGAGGGAGGAGACAAAGGGGAACAGGCGCCCGCGACGCGTCGCGCATAGTGGGTGCGTCACATGATGCGGTGTCCCACGATCGGCGATCGCGCGCCCCGCCTCGAGAAGCGTCGACATTGTTTTTTCCATAGAGAGCAGTCGAGCGCCTCCGCTTCCGTTCCTTCCTTTGTCCTCGACCACGACCATCTCCTGCTACTTATCTCCCTCTGTCCTGCTGTCGCTCGTTCCTCCCATACCCACCGCTCTCACCCGCATACACCGTCTGTGCCGGGCATGAAACTCGTCGTCCGAGTCCAGTACATAGGCGATCGCGCCCGCATGCTTCTCAGAGAGGACCTAGCTCCAGAATACACCAAGGGCCTCATCGATGATCTCACCTTCTTCGGATTCCCTGTCCCCCATGAACAGAAGCCAATAGAAAAATCGGGCTTCATGCTTTGCGTCTACTATGTCGACCGGGACAGTGTAAGTCCTCTTACGTGGACTACAGTGACGCTCAAAGCGCTAACCAAGTTACAGGACGGACATCGTATTATACAGAATGCATTTCAGAAAGCCAAGGCTGAGGCAGCCTTCCTGGTCGACAGGTCTATGTGAGCCCCAGCTTTTGCGTGGCACACTCTGCGCTATTCAACTGACGCCACGCAAGCCGATACATTTCCTTAAACGAAGAGTACGTCGGCCTGCCCGCCTGGAAAGGTCAGTTGTCAAGTCTTTCGTCTGACGCTCGCTCTCTAGTGGCGTGATGCACACCACGAACCTGTCCCAGAAGCCGTACAAGCCGAAGATTTACAATAAGCCGGAATTCCAGAATTCGAACCCACAACCGGGGAGTTCGTATCTGGCTCCCGCTCCCACCTACAGCAAGCCGCAGCCCTACGGGAAAGCGCCCAGATATCCCACTACCATCGCGCAAGCCCGACACGCCGTCTCTCCTATAGGATATAAGATGCCGGCGGACATCGCCGGCCCATCTGGCCACCACACCTTGGAATATGGTGACTATGAGATGAAACATGTTCCACGCTCTCCTCCTGCTGGCAGTGACGAGGATATGGGCGGGGTCGATACCACGCAACATACCCTCATGCAGCTGAGCCAGTCTACTGCCTTCCAGTCGCTCTTGCAGAAGGCTACTCCAACGTCTCCTATCCAAGTAAGCCAGCCCCGCCTTTAAAAGATTTATTCGAATGTAATCTCTTACCTTTGCTAGCCCGTGCCCGTCAAGCCCGAACCTACGTCTCCAGCTGACATGTCAATGCTTCTGAGGCAGCCACTCTCCAACCCTACGCCGCAGCCGCAGATTCCTAATCTGCAGGCGCTGCTCGAGAAGGCGGGTGTGAGGAGCACCACTGCGCATGCGTTCCTGCAGAACCAGCCTCCGCCGCAAAGCCAATACCATCCCGCTAGCAGTAACATGGGCTTCGGGCCGACCCCCTCCACAGTTGCTGCCTCCCACGCACCTCCGCCGCAACCCACAGTAG
This sequence comes from Trametes versicolor FP-101664 SS1, assembly GCF_000271585.1. Lineage (NCBI taxonomy): Eukaryota > Fungi > Basidiomycota > Agaricomycetes > Polyporales > Polyporaceae > Trametes > Trametes versicolor. The sequence continues at coordinate 1,081,835 of NW_007360329.1, forward strand.
CAGCGCCTAGCCAGATCACCGTCCCTTCCAACATGGCAAACACCAGTGCCACTGTAGGGGCGAGCGTTCCTCGGCCTGCGACTACCACACCGCGCGTCCCAACGTTGCGCGAGCTGTGGGATATTCGCCGGGAGATCACTGCACTGCAAGCGCGCGGACGCAATGTCGCCGCGGACCTGCGCGCTGCAGGACAGCAAATCCCTCTCGGACCTGAGGATGCGACTCCCCCCAGCATGACCGGCGGCGGGACTCCTAGCAGCGGCGCGGATCTGCTCAAGATGCGCGAACTTGAGGCTGACATCGTTGGTACGTGTTCGCCCTTCTATGTCTTCCCACGATTCCCAATTGTGACTTGCGCTCCTCCATATTCCTCTACCTCCACTCCTCTATTGTCTGCATGCGTTGATGCATCGAACATCCGCAACCACCCACGCACTCGATCGTTCGCATGTGCACGCCTTGACGATCGAACTGCGTTCGGCCCTTTCTCCGCCATCGTAACCGGCTCCGTCCTCCCCAGCCCTGCGCCAACAGCTCGCCCGAGAAACTGAGAGTCGCAAGCTTGCCGACGCAACCCTGCGAGCGGAGCGCGCGCTCCGCTCCGACGTCGAGGACGTGAAGCGCGAGATGCGCCAGCCGTTCGTCGTGCCCGCACTCTACGACGCGTTCATGAAGATCGGGCAGATGTCGAACGACGGCTACCAGGACGGACCACAGGCCGGCGGCAGCAGCATGAACATGGACATGTAGGCTGCGGCCCGGCGTCGTGTGTCGCGGGCGGTAGCGGCGGTAGTGCGGCGCGACGAGAGAGGATGCACGACGACGCGGGCCGCCGGCCACGAGGAGCGAGAGCGAGAACGGGTGTGTCGCTGTGCTAACGCGCGACGACACCGTGGTAGTTTGGTCTACCTACACTGAAGCGGCGCGCGGGCGCGCTGCACTCCCGGTGTCCGACGGCTCCCTGTGCGACGCGGACGGGATTCTCGAACGGTATCGGTTTTCTCGGCGATTGCGTCTCCCCATGGCAGTGTCCACGGGGGACGTGCGCCGGACGGGGACGTGCGCCGGACTTCAGGCGACTGGTCGCCCACCGTTTGCTCATCGTCACGCCTACGAAAGGCGCGGTCCCTGGTTCTGGTTCTGGTTACGGAAACAAATCTGCTTCTTTCTGCTCTGCTTCTTCTGAATGCGTACGCGCGGGTGTGCGGCGGCACCGCCGTACACACCGTGCGTGCGAACGGCCCCGAGACGGTTTTCAGCGTATTGTTCTCTCGCGAACAAACACGGCCATGACGCAGCCGCCCAGCAATTCGAGCCCGATATAGGCGACTGGAGGGAGGGTGACGGGGAGAAGGGCTGTACGAGTTAATGCTGTCGACGGACTGGTCTAGTAGTGTGTATCCATTGTATGCCTTCATTTACCTCAAACGACTCGCCATCTGTATTGCTGCACTATTTGCACAGCTGTCCGCTACGGCAAGCGCAAGCTTTCGCCTAGCTGGACGAGACGTTGTATCCCTCTGGCGACGTCCATGTCTATCTAGTCGGTCCCGCTTACAGTAAATGTACAAGTCCACTTGATACAGCATCGAATTATACACGATGACGAGAAATGGGGTGAACAGACGGATGGGAATGCGTCTCATCGCACCATCAAAGACACCTTCGTACTATATTTTACACTAGGACCACCGTCCTAGGCGCGCCCGCCCACGCAGAAAAAATCTGCGTGTCTTGTTGAATAGGCTCTCCGCCAACGGTAACAATGCTATGCATACACCAAGGCGAAGCCCTGAGTGTTGCACCCTTGTTACCTCGCCTCGCACCGCTCGGTCGCAAAATTTACTGTTCGGATCCTCGAACAAATCCGCAGCATATGCGCTCCAGAGCACGAGTATCCGAAACTGTCACAAAGTTCCCCAGCGCGTCGACGAGCCACTACCGAGGTAGCGGGAATCCGAACTCCGACGCTCTCTCTCTCTCTCTCTCTCTCTCTCTCTCTCTCTCTCTCTCTCTGTCTACTACAGCTCTGCAAGGCACAATATGAAATCCCGTCTCTATCTCACTGGTGGGACACAATCCCGTTCTCAGATGGCATATACGGATGACTGGGCTGTGCTCCACAGAAAATGGTCATGCCGCGCCACGTCAAACCTTTGGCAATTCCCATACCGCCACTGGAAACCCTCTCCCGGGGTACTGCATGTACCAACACTGCATATACGACAGAGCTTCACTTCCAGAAGATTCACCTGGCAATCTATGTCGCTCCGAGATGTATCGCGGATGTTTTAGGAGCGCATGTCACGTATGGTCAGCAGACCGTCCGACCCGGACAACTGGCAGCGCCTCCCTGCCAGTTGAACATCGGCTAGCGACTGGTTGACTGCTTTACTAGTCAGAAGCTTCAGCGCCACAGCCTCTTCGAAGGCGAACGCAGGCGCTCGCGTCACGTACTCTGCGATGGGTTCCCGCCGGGTCTACCGTCTCCTCTCTCTCTCTCTTTTGCAGCAAGCGATCCTCATCACCTGCTTTTTGCGCCTACTGACATCTGGGCATGACATCTCTAGAACCTCTACTTATGCTCCTGCGGATAGCAAAAGAGGTGTCGACGGAGCTCCCCGTTCCAGGACTTAGCACTGCCCTCGAGATTGCTGTGAACATTGCTGAGCAAGCTAAGGTACGCTAGCTCAACTTCTACCACGAAGACACGAATTGAGAACATCTCATCCAGGAGGTCAAAGACACCCGCGATGGTTGCCGATCGCTCGCCGAACGAGCCACCTACTTTGCGTGGGGGGTCTATGACCAACTGAAGCACTGTGACGTCGATACACAGTCAATCTCGACGAAGGAACACGTGCAGTTATTGCTTTGGTCAGTCCATAGTGTCCTCGTGCAATGCTCTTCTTGATAACTGATGTTCCCGGCAATAAGCATGCTGTGCGAAATTGAGGGCCTCATGAAACGTCGTCGTAGAATGCGAGCTCTCACCTTCTTGCGACGGCACGCCGATGTCGCCCAGGACGTCCAAAAGCTCAACATTCAGCTCGAGGATGCCATCAAGCTGTTCACTGTAAGCCCCTCCAGCTGTATTCGTTTCGACGCGCTCCTGATCATAGGCTACCATGGCCCTAGATGCAAACCGGCATTGACATCGAGCAGAAGATGGACGTACTTTTGAGCACAAACGTCCGCCTCCTGCAGCATGTCGAAGACTCCGCGAGGGTCGGAGATGCACTTCTTTGGGAAGCTAGAGACATCCGCATCGGCGTCTGCGATTTGGCGCAGCGCCTCCACGGCAGCGCAACATATGAGGGCAACGTGAGATAGATCGTTGCATATCACGCGGCGTTCAACTGACGGGTAGACTGCCAGTTCCGGCTTTTCTCCCGCGAGAATCTTGACCTCGTAGAGCCCATATACAACACGGTGTCGCGGCATACTCTCCCGCGTCAAGCAGATGACCACGCTCTCAGTCGCAGAGTGGCCCAGCAACGGAAAGGACGCGTCGTGCGCTACCGTGCGACCGTGAAAGCGGCTGGTGAGTTATCTGGCACTCAGGTTGTCGTTCATGTGTACCCCGCCCGCGACAAGAGCGGGTTCATGGAGGCCGTCACATGTGGCCACCAAACATGGTAACATTCGTTCTTATACCCAAATCTTTACACTTCTGACCACCATCCAAAGCAATCCGTACATTTTGGCAATGCTGGGATATTCTCGTCCCGGAACCGTGGGCGAGGCACCATACATTGTGACAGAAGGTATGTTGGCGTATTGTGTACAGTGCGGCGAATACTAAAGTGGTTTTGCATACTAGATTATTCCCCGCTCACTGAATATCTCCGCTCTCTCCATGGGACGGACTTGTTCCGTGCGATCCTGCGGATGGTCTGTATGTTCTTTACACGCTCCTTGATGAAGCTAATAAACCAGCCTCAGACCATGGATATATGTGTACGTGATCCCCTACCCAGACATCGATGCATGAAATGCAAGTGTCCGACTAGTATATGGGTAGATGGCCGTCGATCATTTGGAAACGATAGAACTGCACCGTCAAGTCTTGTGCGAAGAGGATTATTGGGTATGGTAGACTTGCCGCATACTCATCTAGCCTACTGATATCACTGCCAACATATTGTGCTTAGGCATACGGTCCACAATATGAATTTACATTGGGCGACCTTGTGTTTGATCACCGTCATGGAGGCCGTATCAAGTGGGCGCGGGATCCGCTCAGGGAAGCGGCTGACAGTGATGTTAGTCCCAATATCAGCCTTGTGCTTCCTTCCACTCACCACTGTGCCCAGGCATTCGCCCCCGCTACGCTGGAAGACAGGGCGTGTTTGATGCACGGTCTGCAATCCCGCTGACAATTTTGATGTGCCATTTCTCACTTTCCCCCCAGATCTCCGTCTCATCGCAAGTGCAAGTGCAGACGATGTAGCGCGATATTGGTACTCTCATATCAGAGAAATTTCCATGGCAGGTGGTCCAATCCCTGGGCGTACAATACAACGAAATTGGCAAGCGGTCATGGATCGTCCCGACTATGCACTCGGAACATGGCTCGGACGCACCCACCACGGTGGCGATTGGACTATTTTGTCTGCTGGATGTTCACGACCCAAAATTACCACATCCTTTCAGGTTATGCCACGTGTTGCCCCCCACCAACTCTCACCCTCCGAGATGCCAGCCGAGCCGTCCCAGCAGACTCGGAAGCCTGACTATTGTGACGACCGCTACTTCGATGAAAAGATGGATCTGGCCAGACCGGTTGACGTCCCCGAACTGGACCGTGACGAGATGGGTGTTGATTTTGTGCTAGCTACGGATGGGACAAAGTGGAAGAGGTGAGAGCGACGTCTAACGCTGTAGCCGCCAGCGCTCGTATCTAATCATGCTTAATCAGGTATCGGTTCTCCTCCGTTCCGGTGGGCCAGACATTTCTCGCTCATCAACGGGCAAACATACGAGACGGTACTGGCCCAAGGATGGGACAGTCGGTGGCGGGTTCAATGGCAGTAGGATACAAGCATATCGGCATAGGTGCGTCTATCTTGTTTTTTAGTAGGTTTGCTGCTCATCGAGGATGCCCAGCTCTACAACATACTCATCTCACGGAGACGACCGTCGCGATGGCCGCACACGCCGCAGAGTCAACAATTCCCACACAGCCGCTCTGGTTCTTCGTGTTGCAGTTACTACATGACGGCGATCAGGATGCTGTCCAGCCCTCCAACGTACTACCGTGCGGCTTCTGGTCGTTGGAAGAGCACCCTGCATCCATCCCGGAGGACATTATCCTCGATCCCACACCACAGTTTGAGCGCATCGGCAAGCATACGGTAGCTCCCTTGTCCACTTGGAAACAGATGCTCGGAGATCTTTCCTTTACTATCCAAACGAAGTGCGCACCATCATCAATCGAAAATGTTTTCCTTGAGGGCTGTACTAACACTATGTTTTGATGGTAGAATGTACACTTATATTCTAGGGCTTGGCAACGACGAGATGTTGGTTCTCAGGGAACTTCAAAAGCACCATGACTTCACCAGCGATTCAGATTTCAGCGACGAGGAGAGTGCCCCTGTCGATGTCGATGTCACAGAACCACGCATTTCAGGTGTGCTCGGCCATCACCACTCATTCACATCCTCGAAGAGCTGACGCGCTTACGGTTGGTGGGGCTGCTCATACGAATAAGTAGGCTGCGATGATATGATCGAGGATTTTAAGTCTCAGTGATTTTCACAACCCATGTCCTTCTGTTCACGACACCTTGCACGCCCTCAAAGCTCCCTCGTGTATATGTTCGTTTTGTACAACTATACCCGCTTGTCTTTCAAGCACCGTGACTCGTTTGCATGCGCATGAGACCTCCGTGGTCGGTTTCTCATCGCGATGCCCTGGGCCTTCCTGGCCCATCCACTGACGGTGACAAGTTTCAACGCCGTCTCGGTCGCAGCGCACAATATTGTCGCCAGCGTGGAGTAGTAACTTGTCAGGCAACCAAACTCCAACAACGTACTTCTATCCAGCTGATCTTCGATACACACATGGTGGACTACATACAGTACACCAACACAGACGTATACATACACAATGACGAGAAATGGGGGGTAAACAGACGGATGCGCATGCGTCTCATCGCACCGTCACGGCATCTTCAAACCATATCTTACACCAGGACCAACGTCCTGTCCACATAGGCGACCCTAGGCCTCTTCGACGGCCGCACCTCCCTGCGTGACACCTCCACACCCACCAAGGCGAAGCACTCCCGGCTCAAAACATAACGCCGGTGCCTGCCCGAGCCTCCCACTCTCCCCGCTCTACCGCTCGCCCGCGGCGCCATCCGGGATCTCGAGCAGGTCCGCGGCGTACTTGTCGAGCATGATGATCCGGAACCCCTCGCACTCCCCAAACTCGCGCGACCACGCGCGGCTCAGGCCGCCCTCCCACGCGTACAGCTCGACGCGCCAGCCCTTCTTGAGCGCCGTGCGCACGCACCCGAGGAACCCGTCCTCGTTGAACTGCCCCACGTTCCCGTCGCCCGTCGCGAGCACGATCGTCCCGCCCGGCGGCACGACGTCGACGGCGGCGATCGCCTGGTGCAGCTTCAGCTGCAGTAGCTCGTCCACGCCCTGCTCGCGGTAGCGCACGCGCAGCGCGTTGGCGGTGTCTGAGTCCGTCGACGTAGCGTTGCCATTCGCCGTGCCACTGGCCGTGGCGGCGGCCCCGCCGCTGGCCGTGGCATGCGTCTGCTTGCGTGAGTGCGTTGTCGTACGTCCGCGGGCGCGCGAGGGCCCAGCATTAGTGTTGGCGTTGTTATTGCCTGCACTGTCGTTCCTACTGTGCTGGGGGCGCTGGCGGTCCGCGCCATCGCCGGTGTCGGGGACACGGGCATATATGCGGACCTCGTAGCCGAGCTCCTCGGCAGTGTGCATGGGTTGGTATAAGGGCGAGGATGTGACGAGCACGCGTCGTGTGACAGGGCGACCACGTTCCAGTACGAGCGCAAGCGCCGCGTGTGATAGGTGTGCTTGCTTGAACTTGCGCAGGACATGCTGCAGATGGCGCTTGACATACGTGACGAAGCCAATGAGAATATTAGAGCTAGGGACAAGACGATATGAGCAAGGGGTGCGAATAGGGAGATGAATGAAGGGGCGCACTGATCGATGAATACATGGATGAGGGTGTCTTGAGATTGAGGTACAGGTCCACGGGGATCGGCATAAGTTAAGGCGGAAGTGAAGTCTCGTGATAGGATAGCGGAAAGGACCTTGGCCTCTGAGGGGAACAATAGTCTGAGCTTATGGGCTAGTGTGCGTAACTGGATCGTGCGGGCATCAAAGGACGTGGTCATAACATGGAGCGTCGGGTTCGGTTTGAGAGTGGGGGTAGATTTGCTGTGATGTAGTCGGGGATTGTGGTCTGCGACCGCACGCTGTATCTGCTTCTCCTTCCTCAAAATCGCGGGGGTAGCGGGGGTGGTCTTGTATGCGGGAGAGGACGAGGAGGCATCCACGGAAGACGAGGACGTATCCCCATCTTCGTTATCAGCGCTCGCCTCGTCAACGACGCCATCAACCTCCCCCTCCATGGTCTCCATCTGTGCGTCGTCCGCCGGTGCATTGCGTCGGGGGTCCTGCGCCGAGCGGTTGCGCTTGCGTCGCCGCTTACGGCGAGTGGCAGCGGGCACCGCCAAGGGAGAGGCACTGTCGGACGTCGTCGAGCTGTTCCCGCGCAGCTCTCTCCTAGCAGCGAGCTTCTCGCGCTCGGCGGCAATATATGTCAACGTCTGGTCCAGATAGCCCAGGGAGGGACGATCCACGGTGTTCTCGTCTTCGATGGGGACCTCGAGCTCCGTGCCGTCGTCGTAGTCGGATGCAGTTGCATCGGATTCGCTGGGGTGGACGGAGCGGCCACGTACCGGACTTCCGGGGAGAGATGTGGTGTGATAGGATGTGAGGCGTCTGGCAGTCCATCCGGATGGGCCTTGGACGGGATCGGAGTCGTCGGACTGGGAGAGGGCGAAGGAGGAGGTGGGTGTGGAGGAGCGTACGTTGGGGCCGTTGGGTTGGACCCGCGCGTTGAAGTTGTTCAGCGCGCGGAAGACATGGGTGAATGCGCCGAGGTCGGGTGCATCTGCGAACGCGATATGTTTAGAGGATAATAGCGGCGGAACGTGGACGATCTCACCATCAGAGGTAGCCCCGCTGGCGACCGAGTACGTTGAGAACGGACTGAACGGAGAGGGCGAGATGGAGGATTCGGTTACAGATTGGGTCATAAATATGAGGATTATTGGCGGCGAGGAGGAGGAGGATGTGAGAGAGCGTGGGGGGCGTGCGGACGGTTAAGAAGGAGGAGCGGCCCATCTCCCCGAGTCAACTGCATAGCTTCCGGCGCTTACCAAGCCTCCTGCAAGATCCCATAGCACGTGTATCTCGTTCGCGCGCATTCGGCTCCCTGCCCTCCCAAGCCCTCTGTCCCACCCTCATCGCTCCAATGTGCATGGAGTATCACAATGCATGTACAGGGATGCATAGCCCGAGCCATAACGGAGCTCACAGCCCGTCAATAGCCCGTAGAAAGCCCCATAAAGCGAGCTTGGGAGATGGGCGGAACCAACCTGAGTAAATATGCGGTAAATATGCCCACCTGGGAACATGCGGAAAAATCCAGCAAACAAAGCATGCTTAAGCACAGTTCCTGTGGAGAAAATGGAGTCAACATGAGTAACCCTCTGAAGAGTCAAAGAGCGAACCCCGTTTAGGGACCTAAGTAGAGGCCACAGCCACAGCCGCTCGGGCATATCCGTCTTGTCTGCGCGCAACCAGATACATCTGTCATCAGCACACCAAGCTACGTCAGGCGTACCTTTGTGCGTGTCTGATATGGACGCACCTTGTATACACAATGATTCCACAATGTGTTACCGAGTGGTCCCGGTCCCGGGCCTGCCGCCAGGCATCGTACCTCGAAGATCGACAGGAGAATGTGAACGCACCAATTGTCTAGACATACCTTCCTACATAGCTTTAGTAAACTAGTATCACCAAGAAACAGGGAAGCACAACGAAAGGGTACACAACACAACACCAGTGTGAGAGCTGTAGCATCCCGACAAAGAAGTCTGAGCTGCGGCACCGACTAGCCACAACAAGCAGGAGCGCCCCAATTGTGTCTCATCCTCGGAGAGCACAACAACAAATAACGAGACACGGACAAGCACAGATGCATTCCAGCCAGCAGAGGGTCAGTGGTGCACAAGATGGAGGTGGTTGAAGAAGAAACGGCAAATGAAGAGACTGCGAACGCGGAACACATCTCAGCCACAGCGGGCGCCTACTTCATTACGGAGTTTCATCGCGATCACATGGCCGCGTTGCACTCCGCGACGCCATTGTCCTCGCGTCTCCCGCGCAAATGGGCAGGATCGACTCGGGAAACGAGGGTGGACATGTACAGCAGGGGATGTATTAGCACGAACGGAGCAAAAACGACAGTATAGATACGAACGAATGCAGCCGTCTAAATATGGTACCGACGCTAGTATGTGGGGAGAACGAGAGGAAGTCCGGATCCATGCCAATCTATGGTATGTACTCTATGCAAGCCATGTTAAAAATGCAAAGCAGGGATGGGGGATGAGGGGAACAGTGGGGGATGTGAGACCGAGACTGTCCATGTGATCGCCCTAGGGCACCGCGAGTATAAATGCGGATGATTTTAGTCCATGACTGCAAAGCAGGCCGGGTCGTGTCGGTCATCAATAACTGGAAAGCAAAGATGCAGGCTGCCGGCAAGGGCGCTGAGTGGGGCGGTGAGGAGCTTAGATGGTCGCGAGCGCCGCCTGGATGCGCCCGAGGCCGCGCGACATCCACTCGTCCGGCGCGACGCGCTCGTCGTTGCCGAAGATCTGGTCGTTGAATTGCGAGAACGCCCAGCTCTCGACGTGCGGCGCCGGCAGCGCCGTGATTGCGCGCAGCTCGTTGCCTGCATTCCCATCGCGTGGTCAGCACGAGCACATACATTCAAGCGAACTGGCGATGACTCACGGATGATGTTGTGCGTGAAGTGGTCCAGGTTCTGTGTGACGGGAGGGGAAATGAGCACGGTACCAGAGAGCGGGCGCAGGAAGACTGGATGCGTACCAGATCGTTCTTGTCGTACCCTAGATGACGCAAGAACGGCCGTCAATGTCCGTCTCATAAGTTAGTGGGACGTAAGGGATGACACTTACCAAACGGATCTGCAGGGGCGGGACAGGCGCGAACACGAAGGCAATTGAGCACTCAATCAAATGAAAGGCAAGATTGACGGCAGGTCGAAGCTTACTCTCAATCTCCTCGCCAGCGACCAGGAACCCAAAGAAGATGAAACTCTATCAGAGTGCGCAGCGTGGTAAGTGGACGGTTCCGCGCGGAAGCGAGAAGGCTGCACGACGTACTGCAAGAGTCGTCCCGGGAATGGTGAGCCACTTGAGCGTCGTCCAGATCTGGAAGGGCTAGAGAGACAGCAAATCATGAGCGAAGGCGTCATACGAATGTCAAAGTGCGACGTTACCAGAAGCAAGCAGTACAGAACAGTGACGCTCCATAGATGGACCCGGTACCTAGAATATACGATGTTTAGCCACCCGAAACGGTTCTAAACCAATACAACTCACGAAAAGGGAATGGGCGTCGTCAAAATACGCTCCAGACCAGTCAGCGCATCCACAAGCTGGTTCAACGTGTTGAGCAGATTCGCTGACAGGAGCGTTAGCTTCGTAGTCGGTGATTGGAAGACTCGCCAGGCTCACTAGCTGTCGGGGGAGGAACGCAGTTGCGTTCTTGGAGCGCCGCGATGTACGAGCTCTGAGAACTGTCAGTGACGACAGCAAACGAAACAGTACTTCAGGATACGCACGAGGTAGAGCGAGATCTCGAGCGGAAGATTGTGCGTGACGGTCTTGCTCCGAAGCTTCGCACGGATCCGAGCCGCCTTCTTACCCTGTTCCACCTGCATCAGCGCCTCTGCATACCCAAATGCCTGCACCGGACTTACCTTCACGTCCTTGCCCCGCTTAGTCAAGGCATGTACCAGAAGCGAGAACGGGAACAGGTCGAAAAGGTGGTACTTCGGCGGGTTACGCGCAGGCAGCAGGAAGTTCTCGTCCTGCACGCCCGAGACGCCCGAGTACGTCGAGCCCTTGTCTCCCTGCGACGGCTTCTCCCTCTCGTACGACCGTCCGGCAGCGCCGCGGCCGTTCATCGACGTCCGAGGGGGAAGGTCGACCTTGACATGGCTGACCTTCCGCGGGCTCACGGCGGTCGCGGGGAAGGGCAGCTGGTTCATCGACGCGCTAGGCCCGTTGGGTGCGGTAGGAGACGCAGGCATTTCGAGGGACGCGACTTCTTCGCGCAGGGAGGTGAGCTCCGCGGCAACGCTGTCCCCGCGGTTCCGCAGGGGCGAGTGCGTGGACATGCCGTCCGCGGAGGTGACGTCGACGAGGGACGGCAGACCGGCGGGGAGCGCGTACGAGGGCAGGAACTTGACGAGATGGAACAGGTCGACGTAGTACACGCCCTCCTCGCCGCGCAGGTAGTGCTTGACCGCAACACCAAAGGCCTCAATCAGGTTGATGACCGTCTTCTTCTCGATCAGCACCCGTGCCTTGCGCTGCTCGAGCGTAGACGGGTCATTGCTTGCGGACGGCATGGTCTCTGTTCACACACACGCAGGTACCATGTTTGGCATATATGACAGACGGAGGTATGGTACGAATGACGTACCCGGGACGTGGAACCAAATGGTACGCGCCAGTGTACGACTGCCCATGATGATCTGCGACCAGAGACGCCGACCCTCATTGTACCGCTCGAAACTTGCTGTCGTCCGGTATGAAATGACGAAACCGAGGACGGTACCGATGCTATAATAGAGACAGGTAAGTAGCCAACCAGACTCCGCCAAGTTCGCACCCGCGCCGATCGAGGGTGACTCGGAGATACAACCGGTCATGTGCAGCGGGACAGCGGTTGCAACAAGCGCGAACAGGGGACTTACACAGTGAGCAATGTCGGCTGAATGGTCAGGTTATGGACACTGTGGTTGATCACCGAGACCGCGGTCGCCCAGGCAGAAAAGAAGAGCAAAAGCGGCCAGCATCGAATGACTGCGGTTGCGAGGATTGCGCTGAGCAGGCGATGCAAGGTGCCGACGCGACGTGCCGGCGTGAAGGGATCGACAGAGTACATGAAAGTGGTCTCCATTTTGGCCGCTGCTAGAACGAGCAAGAAAAAAGAAGAAAGAGGTTAGAGAGAAAGGAGCATGCGGGGTGCGTAAGCCGGCGAACAAGGGGGTATCTGCAGCGAGAGCCAAGGCGAAGACCGGGGCTAGGTGTGCGGTCCTCGCTTGTGTGCCGCTTGATAGACCGGTGTTCGCGGCGATACTGATGAAATAAACAAACGCATCCTGATTGTTCTTACCTCCGTTATTTGCAACCATTCTGCCGTTGAAACGCGCGCTGAGGCAGCGGATAAGATGATTTACGGGTGCCTCAGCTTGCCGAGGTGGCAACGAAGGCACAGACGCTCGCGGGATCTTTCTGCGCATTGCCTGGCGCTTGCTGGCGGGATTCGGCGGCCCGCGTCGGGGGACGCGGTAAGTCACGATGCGTGACGGTGTAAAATGGAGTCACGCGTCGCGTTTATCCTGATCAGCTCAATTGCTGGAGTCACTGGAAGGCTACCGGTGTGATATTAATGTGGATTCGGACTCATCTTCCTCGCTCTCTTCGCTCGTGTACTTTTACTCCTCTTGCCCGCACCCCTGCTCGCTGGAAACACACTAGGCATCTGGACATGGCCAACATCCAGGTCAACAAGGACGCCCATCCCTTTGACAAAACCCGTCTGGAGGCGCTGCTTAACCGCAGATTCTTCTACGCCCCGGCGTTCGAGATCTATGGCGGTGAGTTCTCATCACAATCTATCTGCGCGACTCCATATGTTCCCAAGCTTCATATCGCTCCGAAGAATAAGGCGGTGAGCACCAGGGGCGGGTGCGCCAGTGAATCAGACCGCGGTCGATGCAGTTGCATTACCCCATCTGCGTTCATTGGTTAGCAAGAGTGCAATACCCCAAATCCAGATCACAAGGGCGCGTTCAAGAATCAACTGGGTTGACCGTACCTTTGTATGTCATCTTCGGAACACGGCAGTAATGGCGGTCGCTACTGCTGTGAACCTGTTGCGGCTCGCCGTGAGATGTTGACGTGAACCGTGGTCGGTCGTGTCTCCAGTATATGCTGTCCCTTCAATCAGGGACGGGTTTTCCAAACCATCATTCTTGTCTTCCAAAGGATATTTGCGTCCACCATCTTCTAGGTCCATGATTGCGCATTGATGTGGAAACATGGCGCTATTCCGCAAGGGCCTCAGTAGCCTCGGCAGCATAGAGGTCCGGCCCTCTGGACCGCTAGATCCCGCAGAAAGAGGCCTACCTCTGTCCGCGCCAACGTCGGGGCACAGCGGACAGGCCCCAATGCACACCACTCTGGAGCCGCTATTTGCCTCATCGAAGTGGCGGCGGGGGAAACGTGAAAGTGTAAGAGGTCTGGCGTAGCGGAGCCTCAAAACCTTGTCTCCCAATTCCTCTGTATCCATAGATGGGCGCGTCGCCTTACGCGCCACCATTTTCGGTTCCGTCGCCCTTTTCCCCTGAGCAGTACGAAGCGCGACTGGAACGACAATTTCGGCAACGGTGATGTGAACGCACATGCACCTGCCCATCTCTGAGATCGGCCATGACTGCGCTCGCAAGACCGTGTAACTTGGATGCCTTCAAAAGTCAACTTGTGGAAGTCGGGTAGACGAAGCCGTTTCCACTCCGACCCATCCAGTCTGGAGCGACGTAATCACTCTCGGACCGCTAGGCGGTCACGTAAAAGCTGTCTATCGGGGACCTTGTAGAACGGAGGTGCAGCGAGGTTTCGCCGTGGGGTTGGGCCTCATTTCTGCGATGACCTCAGTCTCTGTAGATCGCTAGGAAGGGGCACACGCGCGAAGGTTTACAGTTGCCCGTATCCGGCGCAAAGTGACTTCTCTTACGCTCCGTTGCTGCGCCGTCCTTCGGTCCGCACTTCGTGGCACTGCACGTTTCCCCTACATCCTTATTTGTGCTGCGCGTCCGAAGCTTCTATTTGCGACTTCTACCAGACGCGTCGTGTGCTCACAAATTGTTCCTTAGGTGTCGCGGGTTTGTACGACTACGGTCCGCCGGGCTCTTCGCTCCAGAGCAACATCATCGCTGAATGGCGGAAGCACTTTATCGTGGAGGAGCACATGCTCGAGGTAGACACTACCGTCATGACTCCCGCGCCTGTCTTCGAGACTTCCGGCCACGTCGCCCGCTTCGCAGATTGGATGGTCAAGGATTTGAAGACCGGCGAAGTCTTGCGGGCCGATCACCTGGTCAAGAACGTACTGGAAGCGCGCTTGGCCGGTGACAAGGAAGCTCGCGGCCAGGCAGCGGCACCCCCGAAGGAAGACGACAAGAAGAAGAAAAAGAAGGACAAGGCGAAGGCCACAGCTGTGAAACTGGCCGATGAGGTCGTTACGGAGTATGAGACGATTCTCGCACAGGTGGGTCCAGAGCCAGGAGGCGTGTCCCGCTCCGACTGCTTCTAGTCTCTGATCTCCGAGCAATATTTCTAGTTGGATAACTATTCGGGTCCCGAGCTTGGCGAGCTCTGCAAGAAGTACACCATCCGGAACCCCGACTCGGATAACGAGGTCTCCGAGCCGCAGCAATTCAACCTCATGTTCGCCAGCAGCATCGGGCCCACCGGGCAACACCCTGGCTTCCTACGCCCGGAGACGGCTCAGGGCCACTTCCTGAACTTCTCCCGTCTGCTAGAGTTCAACAACGGCCGCATTCCGTTTGCCTCCGCGCAGATTGGCCGCTCGTTCCGGAATGAAATCTCCCCTCGGGCTGGGCTGCTCCGTGTCCGTGAGTTTACCATGGCCGAGATCGAGCACTTCGTGGACCCGGAGGACAAGCGCCACGAACGCTTCTCCGAAGTGCGCGACGTCGAACTTGACCTTCTGGACCGCCACACCCAGGTTGCGGGGAGCGCCAAGGTCACCCGGATGACGATTGGGGAGGCGGTCGACAAGGGCATCGTGGCGAACGAGACCCTGGGCTATTTCGTTGCTCGCATCCACCAGTTCCTCATCAAGATTGGCATTAACCCCACGCGCCTCCGCTTCCGCCAGCACATGGCGAACGAGATGGCGCATTACGCGACGGACTGCTGGGACGCCGAGATCCAGAACTCGTACGGGTGGACGGAGTGCGTGGGCTGCGCCGACCGCGCGGCGTACGATCTTACCGTGCACTCCGCCAAGACCGGGCACCCACTCGTCGTCCGCCAGGCGCTGAAGGAACCCATCGTTACGGAGAAGCTCACCGCGGAGTTCAACAAGAAGACGTTCGGGAAGACGTTTGGCAAGGACTCGGCCGCCATCCAGACGATCATTGGTGTCATGGACGAGGCGCTGTTGGCTAAGCTCCAGGGTGAGCTCGCGCAGGGGTGAGGAACTGCTACGCGGGGTTGACAGCCATTTTGCCCGCTTCGCGCTCACACGACACGTCCGTTCCGCAGGGCGACTACCGTTACTTCCTCCGACGGCAGGGAATTCAAGCTGACCCCTGACCTTCTGACCATCGAGAAGAAGACGTTCAAGCAGTCGAGTGAGTCGCGAGCGCACGCTTGCCGCGGGATGCAATGTCATCTGACTGCCTCCCCATTCAGTCCGCGAGTTTACACCGAACGTCATTGAGCCCTCCTTTGGTCTCGGCCGCATCCTCTACGCCCTCCTTGAACACAGCTTCTGGAGCCGAGAACAGGACGGCCAGCGCGGGGTGCGTGCATACCAACGCATGAGCTCATGGCACCCGATGTACTGACCCCGCCCCGCGCGCGCCCATTTAATTTTGCGCCGTCTAGGTCCTGTCTCTGCCAACAGTAGTCGCCCCCACGAAGGTGCTCATTGTACCCCTGAGCGCAAAGCCAGAGTTCGAGCCGCTCGTGCGAGACGTCTGTGAGTTCCCGTTTCAGCAGCGGTCACCTGTCCTGCCACGCCCTTGCGCTGACGCCCTGCGCCCCTGCGTTCCCAGCGGCGAAGCTGCGCAAGGCCGGTATCTTTTCGCGCGTGGACGACTCAAATACGTCCATCGGGAAGCGCTACGCGCGCAACGACGAGCTGGGCACGCCCTATGGCATCACGCTCGACTTTGCTTGTACGTCCCATCCCTGCATTCGGCCTCCAAATCTGTTGCGCCGCAGAGCTGACGCCCCCGCTATCGAACCACTTCAGCCGTCCAAAACGGCACGATGACGCTCCGGTGAGTGCATGTTCACATCATGCCAGTCCAGAGCAGCCACATTTGACGGCGGCGCCCTGTGTGGCCGCTGTGGTTGTGGTGTGCTTTCCCTCGCTCTCATTGGCTGGGCGCTGATTGGCTCGTCCGCATTAGGGAGCGCGACACAACCGGGCAGCTCATTGGCCAGGTCGAGGAGGTTATCGCGACCGTCATCGAGCTCGTGAACGGCACTATCGACTGGGCGGAGGCGTGCAACAGGCTACCGGCCTACGACGGAGTCCAGGCCGTGGAGTGATGGACACATACCGCCGCAAGCGCGAGTTGCGCGTGGCTGCACTGTGCACGCGCGCGCAGCTCGTCTGGTATCGTCTGCGGCCTGGTATGTCGCCACACCCCGAACAAAGTGCTATCATACCAAGACGGGCTGGATACAATTGCCGCGGAGGTAGAGTGTAGACGTATGTCCGACCTGACGTATAAGCAGAGAAGTCGATCGAAACAAGTGTATATGTGCGATATGTGCGTCCCATCACCGCAGTGACAAGGCCCAACCGTATCGGAGCGCACAGATGCCAGCTGGGGGGATCACATCTCGCGCACCGCGGAGGTGCCAGAAGTTGGACAGAAGGGACGTCGAGTGACCACGCCCGCAGCGGCGGGATGAGGCCACGCTGCGCGGCCGTGCAGTCACCAGGGCCCCCGCGAGATCGACGAACGCGCCCCAGTGACAACTTGCTGAAGTTCTCCCAAGCGCTGTGGCTCTAATCCCAAGTGCACCCGATATGGCGACGGCCACTTGCACTCGCATCTGTCCAATAAGCACGCTTCGTCAGCAGCCTCAGCGTGCCCCCACACCGGCGTACGCCGCGGGGCGTATAACGCTAGCTTACCGGAAAGGCACCGCGGGCCCGGGCGGAGGGGTCCCGCGCGCCATCAGCGCGTCGAGCGTGTAGCAACGCCCCCACGCCCGCCCGGCGACCGTACGCGAGGGTGCCCTGTTTTCAGGAGAGCCTACGGCCATGTGCGCATTCGTGCCATTCGCCGGCCACAGATGCACCACGGGCTGATTCCTGCGAAGTGCGACCCGCGAATGCACTGCGAACGCGCAGGCTATCTTAATTCCTGGGCGTCGAAGGCGCGAAGGCCAAGCTCCGCGATAGTACAGAGTATGTATGTATCGAGCGTGGGCACGCCCCGCGCTCGGCCACAGCAGGATCCGGCGGCGGCGTCGCGTCCGAGCTTCGTCGCGGGCGTGCCGGCGGCGGCAGCGGGTGCGGTCTGCGCTTCCAACTTCGTGCTGCGTCGTCGCCGCCATCGCTGCGCTGCTATCGCGAGAGCGCGCGCACGACCCGGGGAGGGATAGCGGCGAAGCGTCGCGCGGGCAGCTAATAAGCTCGCGGCAGCGGTGGCCACGGGCGCGTGCTGCGCGGGGCGTCAGGCTTCCGCCACTGACGAAGGCGAGAACACCGGGGGTGCTGCTGCTCGCGAGCTACGCTGTCACTCGTCGAGATGCTGCCGTATGCGCGCGACGACGTGGGCCGTCAGCAGACCCGCGCGTGAGGTAAGAGCAAAGAACGCCGGCGGCGCGTGAGATGCCGCTGCCGCTGCTGCTGACCTTGCGCCATTGCAGAGTACTAGTATCGCCCCAGCACTGTATCATTAACCCCCACGCGCGCGACGCGAGCACATTAGTGGGCCAGACCTGCGTTCGCGCGTGCGCGTGGGGGCGCGCTGTGTGTACATAGGCCGGCATATTGCCCCAGGGAGGCAAGGGCAGCGGCTCGGGAAGTAGCGGGACCGGCCGGCCAACCTAATCAGCGTGGGCACGCGAAGCCATCAGGGCACAAGTGGTCGCAGGCACGCCTTAGCCGAGGAGGATCGGGGGGAACGGGGGTGGGTGATGCGGATGACGCACGCGCACGAAAGGTGCAGCCGTGTCCGATGCGGGAGCATTGACAGATCTATCTCATTTCAACGCGAGACGCGAGACGACGCGGTCTGGACGCGCTGCTGATGTGAGCGCGAGAAGTGACTCGAACAGAGAACAGAACGGCGGAAGGACTGTGCAGGGAGGAATTTTCGAGGGCTGGCCGGGCGCGTGGCGGGCGACGCGCGAGAAGGGAAGGCGCACGCGTAAAACTGACGTTCAATAACCTCTGTGCGCGCGCTGGAAACGGCCTGGGGAGGCTGGGGCGCACCCACGCCCACGCCCGGGCTTCCGCGCGGGATCGCTCGCGCGCCAGAGCCCCGCGCGCGGGCAAGAAGAACGTTTGGTGGCGCGAGATTGGCTGCTCCCGGGGAAGGGGGGGGCCGCTGTGACAGCGGTGG
This sequence comes from Trametes versicolor FP-101664 SS1, assembly GCF_000271585.1. Lineage (NCBI taxonomy): Eukaryota > Fungi > Basidiomycota > Agaricomycetes > Polyporales > Polyporaceae > Trametes > Trametes versicolor. Next base: position 1,100,558 of record NW_007360329.1, read on the forward strand.
CGGGCGTCGAAACGGCAAGGAACGAGCCTTCGCGGAGTGGCACGCCTGCGTGCGCGGGCAGCGGTCTGGCCGGGGGTAGAACGCACCCCAAGGGCAGAGAAGGCCCGGTGTCTGAACGCGGTGTGGGACGATCGCTGCTGGAGTAGGACGCAGAGGCAGGAAACGGAGGCGGGCTGCCCTGTGCGGGGGCGGGCGAGATTGGACGCCGGAGGAGATTGGGGAAGCGCAGGGGGGTTCGGGCAGAGATTGGAGGGGCGCAGGATCGGTGACGGTGGTGGATTCCCATGAACGTGGACTGGATGCGAGGGCGGACGAGGAAGGGAGAGACATTGCATTGAGCGGCGGAGCGCCGGGGGGTCTTATGATCGTGTCGAATGAGAATGCGGAGGTGCTCGCATGTCGTACCCCGGGTTACGAATCTAGAGGTCTTGAATGGGTATAGTCGGCCACGATGCGGGGATGGAATGCTTCAAGGCAGGAAGCTGTCTGATTAACAGACCGGTCAGGTGAAGGCGACCCCATTGCGTGCTGCAACATCGGCGCATCGAGGCTTGCGCTTGCAGGGCCGTGTGGTACAACCATGCATAGCATCTACACCCGCGGGCGCTCGCAGCTGCCGCAAGGCAGGGAGAGGCTAGACTGGGCAGTGAGTATGTGGATTCGGGAGAGCAGTCTGGAGGGTCATCGGAGACGGTCAGATGAGGGCCTGCGCGCAAACGTGTAGGTGAGGTCGGATGCAGAGGACTGGGCAAGGGCCGCAGAGACTGGAGACGGTTTGACGGAAAGCTCGGGCGATGGCAGTTTGGCGATCAAAGTCGCACCAGAGCTTGTGCAGCGTGGCGTGGTTGGCCAATGGGACGGGCGCAACACCCACCGTCTTATCTGCGAGCTTTCGGCGGTGGGCGAACCGGGGATATGTTGTCGGTCTATGCCCAATCAGGGAGGTGCACGCGAACTCCGCTTATACTCCGATCCCAGTCCGCCACGCGAAAATAGTTTTTGGGCGTTTGTTGGCCTCCGCGCGGTGCGGGAGAGGCCAGTACGCGAGATTGGCGATGGGGAAGCGCGATGTGCCAATTGCAGAGGTTCGTGAGATGTGAGCCGAAATAAGTCATCGCTCTCTCGCGAGTCTGGGCCCACCGGCCTATAAAGTACCTTGCCATCGCCCTGTCCCTCCCTCGATCCAACCAGACGCGTCGCTGCCACTCGGACACCCATCCCATCACCCTCGCCAGCTCAACGCCATCCCGCGCGTCCTGCTCTCGTCCGCCCACCACTCCTGCACGCTCGCCTACCTCCCTGGTCATCCCTCTCGGCTCCTCTAACCGCTCACACCACGCTGCAATGCCGTCCCAAGCGCAAAAGTCCGACTCCTCGGCATCCTCGACCAACTCTATCCCCCCATCCCAGCTCATCGCCCTCCCCTCACTATCATGCTCGCTCTCGTCGCTTCCCCAAGCAAAGAGCATCGACGGTCTCTCCCTACACCATTCCATGCTTGCCACGCGGAATGCTGAGAGCCAAGCAAAGGTAGCTTCCTTCCCTTCGCTCTCTCTCCAACACGTAGTAAACATGTATCGTCCCAGTTGCAAAAAGCTCTCTCCAAATCTTCTGGCAACGGCGCAATGGTGTCGATGTACCCTGGTGCTCCAGTGCGTACCCTCTGAGTTCCGTCTGAGCGTGATAAGAAGTCTAACCGTGTCCTTCGACCCGCAGTCAACACCACAACAGTACTCGCCGTCCTCAGCGTCACCACCACTCATGATGCGGAAACCCGTGAGTATCCCGTCTGCCACGCGTGTCCGTGCTTGAGCTCAACCGTGCCCGTCTCAGGCAAAATCAAAATTGCAAGTCTAAGCGACACCCCCACCATAGACTTCTTCTCCTCTCCTTCTCGGGACTTTGCAGTACCTACCACTGCTCGCTATCATGCCTACGGCATAAAAGCTATCCGCACGCACTCTGTCTCCTCGCTTTGCATCACTAGACGTTCCACTCTCTCCTACTCTTATTCCCTCATGGCATCGATATCCTCGTCACTCTCTCTGCACATCTCTCTGTCCCCATGCATAGTCTACCCTCCGCACATACATTTTTCGCATCTCTCCGGGCCATTTGGTTTCTCTAATCACTAGCATCCTGTGTCACTACTACTCGCTCTCTTGTTACGGTCCTGGGGTGCGCGCGGCTGGTTGTTGTCGAATACATACGTTGATCGGTGCATACTGTCACCATTTCTCCTCGAGCTCAGCGTGCCCGTGCATGACGCGAGACCCCCGGTGCATTCCCGGGCTCAGCTGCGAGCATGCGCGCGTCCTGGTGACGCGCAGCAATGCACTGAGCAGGGATGCCTCCGCGGCGGCGATCGAGCGAGCTTACCTCCGCCGGGGGTGGGCACGTGTGGTGGCGACGGTCACTAGCGCGACAGGCCAAACACACCGGTTGCCGGGCAGTCTCAGGTATGTTCTGTACACCCACCACGACCCTGCGCTAGTCTCTGCTCACTTTCATCACCGCCCTCAGCTCCGTCGCGCGTGCCCGAGCGTCGCTGGCCTGATCAGCGCGCCGGGACCGGTCTCCAACGCTATCGTCCTGCGAACCGAGCCGTCCATATGCAGCAGCATATCGCGCCGCCAGGCCCCTGCATATCCGCGGTCCACGCCCACCATCTGCATCTCTGCGCGCGCACCCCGAATCTCACGGCAGACGCCCGCGTACGCCCCGCCCCTTGTTGTCTAAAGTCTAGACTGATCGTGCGCAATTGAATATCGCGCGCGTGCACAATAGCGCGACGCGCGCCCGGGGCACCCTCGATCGCCCATCTGCCCGCCGTGTGAGCATTCGCGACACATAATGGCAGCGGCCGCTGCAATTGGCCTCCGACACCGTGCCACCACGCACCGCCGCCGCCAGTGGCCAGGCGCGCTGCCTAAATGGCCATGCTTATCGCGACGCCCTCGCCGGGGGCCCGGAGCCTCGCTGATGCGGCAGCGGAGGGAAGCCTCGAAGACGCGGGGCAGGCGCCGTCGCGTCCTCGCTCGCGCGAGAGCCTCCTCGGACGCGGGCCATCTCGCCTTTTCGGGCGGGGTTGCTGCACACACTTGGGCCTTCGCCCGTACCCTTGCGCGCCCTTCGCGCTCGGGAACCCGCGACGGTGGACGTGTGTCGACGTCTCTTCCCAGCCTTGCATTGTCCCAGGGCACATACACGCCGCCTGCGTTATCGGGCTCGCTTGCGTCGTAATGACGTCGCGCGGGTTCGCGCTGCAGGCATACAGGGTTCCAGGTCGCCTCGGAGCCTTTGCGTCAGCCAGGAAGCTTAACGCTATATGCAACGCCTGTGAACGGCTGCTGCGCACGCACGCCCTAGCAGCAACCCCGCGGAAGTAAGCGTCGCTATTTCCGCCTCTCCTCCGCACCACACATACAGGTCTTTTTCCTCCCTCGCGGCATTCACGTGGGCATCGACTTACCGACACTGGCAGTGACATGACGCACGCAGCACTGCAAGACCAAACCGCTCGCGTCCAATGGCTCCGCGTCTTCGAGGCCTAGTGCGCGTCGCTCGTCCGTCGGGCTCGGGACAGCGGCGCGCAATCCTATCTCGCCCCTATCGCTGCACCCTCGTCCATCAAAACATACGTGCGTCACCGTGCAGGTCGCTGCAGCCCCGGTCGCGCGTCTCCCGCCGTTTTTACGTGAAAACGCACGCGCTCGTGCGGTTTCTTTCCCAGTGCCCATGATCGCAAGATGTGACTGGACAAACGACCAACGCCATGCACGGTCAATCTTGCGAGTGCCTGCGGCGCTCGCGCGGTATCGATATTCCCGGCCGGACGCGAGCCCTCTGCGCTCGCGTTGGGTTGCCCACCATGTCCTCAATCTGCAAGCAATCTGCGCAAAGCCCGCGACGTGCTCGGCGTGCCTGCGTCGTGCGATCTGCAATATGATGGCCCGCCCCGATGCAATCGCTCCCCGTGCGTCCCCACAGGCGAGGCCCGATGCACCCTTGTGGGGCTCGCGTGCGCCATCGCGCGGACGATCGTCCATATAAGGCGGGGGGCTCCGGATGCCCTCCCCGGTCCCGATGCTTCTCTCGCGCGTTATGGCGGGGGTGGCCCGCGCGCAGGGAGCCTACGGCGCACCGTGTTCGTATTCGTGTTCTGTCTCTGGGCTCGTGTTCTGCGGCGATCCTTCGGTGGCGGTCGTACGCACGGCGGGCGCCCGCGGGGACGCATTCTCCGACATTGCGGCCACAGCAGAAGATGGTGCGGTGATCCCGGATGCGAACACGCCCTGCAATTAGCTATAGTGAGATGCGTCGCGCGTCCGTCCGGCGTCGTTGCTCTGGATGCTGATCTCAATTTTCTGGATAGATGCTGCTGGGCTCGGGCGACGGCGCGGTGGACCCGCGCGGTGCTGCTTCTGCGGGCGCGACGTGGTTCTTCGCTGGCGCGCGTGATTACGGGGACAGTCGCAATGCGCACGCCCCTGGTCGACATTGGGCAGCGGGGAGGACGCGGCGAGAAACGTGCGATGCGCAGGGCGCGACTCGTTCGAACTTCGTCGTACCGTGCGCACTGGCTGATTCACTATGGTTTGTGGGCCTCTCGCAGCAAATCTTGCACGACAGCCTCCGCTGCACCGGGTCTGCGACTGTGAGTGTCCACCACTCGGCCAGGGTCCACCAACGACATTGACCACACACCGCACCCAGCCCCGGCCACGCCCTACGGAACCCGATCCTGACCTCCGAACGGTCCCAATCAAATCCCCACCGTGGGCGAGATAAGGCAGCGCAGACACAGCCTACAAACAGGCAATCTGGCATTCCGGCGCTGCGAGCGAGTCGGGACTCGTTCTGCGGCCTCTGCTTAGCTATCGCCCCCCTGACGGCGACACCCACGCACGCGAATTCCGCTCAGGCTCGGGCGAACCCCCTCTGTCAACGCTCGTCGGGCGGCGTCGTGCGGCGTGTCGAACAGAATTCTGACGCCCTGCGCTGCCCTCCCCGAGGATCAGGACTCCAGCCACGACCACGACCGCGGCAGCTATTGCTGGGCCCGGCCATCCACGGCCACGGCGTCCTGTCGCGGTGATTTTTAATTGCCAAAATCCCCGACAGGCGACAGGCAGCGCCAGTGGGAAAACTGGCATGCAAGCATGCACGCTCGCCCGCTCCCCCGGGCGCGACGTTCTCGGTGCGTCTGCAGAACTCTATCTCGCGAAGCCACGGCTATTTTATGGGCGACCGAGTATGGGCTGCAGCTGCAGCACGCTCGGGCGCAGTTGTAGCCTCGAGTCTGCAGTGGGCGTAGGGCACAGGAATCGTGGCCCGTGGGCCCGATGGAAGCTCAGGACGCGTCGACGGTCGACGAGTGGCCAGAGTCGCGCACTACTCACTTCGCCCTGCGCCCTCGCCTTCGCGCTCGGAAGCTACCTGGAACGGGGAGAACTGTGGCTGGCGGCCAAGCTCCTCCCGCCCGGGTGGGTCTTCTGTGGCACACGCAGGCGCGTCGCGGCAGCCGTGGTGCGCATATTGAAAGGCACCGACAGGGCCCGACGCGCCGTGCCCCACGACCCGTACTGCTCCCCGACGCAGGCGATCCGCCCTGCCATATATACCGGCAGCCGGGCGCAGTGGCGCGTGACGCGTGCCGTCTGTGCTGTACCTCTGGCACGCTACCGGGACGCGGCGCGTGGGACGCGTCCCGCGACGCGCGAGTTGTTGTACTTGGTGCTAACCACATCCGGTGGGACGTCCGCCGCTTTGTGCGCGACCGGTACTTGGGCAGACGGCAGAACTCTCTCGGGCATTGTATGGGGTGTCGGCAGCCAGGTGCAGGGTTAGACATCGGTATGCGTTTCGCAGCGTACGGCCGGAGGGGCTATGGCTATTGGGCTGGTGTAGTACGGCTAGACACGTTCCGTTTGCGGAGTGCTGGCGTGAGGGTGGAGTAAGGTTGGCGTTGGACGTGAGTCTCCTGCGACACGCACGTTTCGAACTCCCCGTCGGTTGCGACAATGTCGGTCCAGAGTGGGGCTTATGCAAAAACACGGATGGCTATCGGCGGAGGCGCGTTCCGCATTACCAGCGAGGTAAGGCTGCAGACGCGTCCGCATCGTCCGTTCCGAACAGCTCACCCACGTCCTGCCTCAGTTCACCAAACAGCACGCGGCGGGCTCTGCGGTGTCGTCGCTTATACTGGGGTGCGATGGGCTTTCCGCACTAGAGTGGGAGGCCACGATCACACCGCGCCCGACATTGTTCCGAGTCCTGGTGTGTTCGCGCACGGGCATCGCAATGTCAGGCCCGGTGTCGCCCCCAGCCTTCTCGGGATTTACACGCTCAGCCTCGGTACAGCCTATAGGAGCGCGAGCACACAACACTATGGTATATATTCCCACCGGCGGCGTACATCCAAGAAACATCCGTGAGAGATTCGCCAATACATTAGCAGCAATGCTGATCCTGAGTTCTGAGGGGGGCGGAGTGCAAAACACCGAACGGGGAGGTGTCGTGCAACATAGGGGCCGCGGCGCGACTACTGTTTCTTGCCAGACGCGGCCTTCACCGCGACCCTGTCGGCGACGCGGAGCATCCCAGTGATGTCCTTCGTGAGCTGCCAGATGATAAAGCTCGGCACGACGAGCCAAAGTCTGGTAGTGACGGCACAATGTCGAGAGCACGCCCGTCAGCGAACGCGTCGGCAGAATACGACCGGGAACACGGGCCACGCACCCGTTGGGGATGATCCAGTAGACGATCAGCGTCTTCAGGTCGTTGTGGCCGACCGCACAGCCGCCGCAGTAGAATTCCTGCAGCCAGTAGAGGACGGTCTTCGAGAGCGTCATGACGGCACTCGCGAAGCCGACTAGCGGGGCGGCCGGCGAGCCGGATACATGCGCGAGGTAGAGGTAGGCGATGTTCATAAAGTTCTCCACGATGTTAAGGGCCGCTGCAGGTCCGCGACGGATGTGGTTAGTGCTCATGCGTGACGGCAGCGCGCCGGGTGCGGTAGGAAGGGGGTGCACGCACATTGAGCATTCGTGAAGCCGTCCCCGTTTTGGTACGCTCTCACGCCGTACACCTAGGTTCAGGAAACTGGTCAGGCCGTATCTTTGGACTTAGAGTTCTGGAGAAGATACATACGTAGTCGACCTCCTGATACAGGGCATACGGCTTCCATATCCAGTGCAGGTCCCCGCCGACCATCGATCGAGGCCTGCATTGCGTTTCGAAGGTAGATAGGGGATGCAATGAGTATTCAGATAGGTGCAAGGGAGTGTGCCTCGAGTGCTCACCGTAGGAAACAGTACCCCGCATCCCAAAATATAACCGGAATGGTCAGTGCAAACCTGGAGAATGCGAGGAGCGATCAGCGCGTCGTCGACTTCGCACCGTACTGATTGCTACTCGTAGCAATACCCGTCTTCGCGAGGCGATCCGCAGGGGCAAAAGCACGTACCAGAGCGAGACCCAAACGTGTGTCTTGACCGCCATCGTTGTCCGTCGTGAGATAGCCTGTGCTAGTCGTGTTGCTGCTGGCTGTGTGAGCGCAAGAGCAGAGCTGTCGACCGCAGCGACGAACCGTGCGACGGAATCATGCGCGCCCAGCGAGCCATGGGAGAATGTGGGGAAGCGCGGTCCTCCGCCCCGGGCGCTCCGGCCTCCTCTTCGCGGCGATCCTCCTGTCCTTGCCCTTCGTCGTCCTCCCCGTCCTCCCCGCTCTCCTGCTCATCGATCGTGCTCGAAGTTGCTGTGGATGGTGCCTCTAGGTAGTAGCCCCAGCCTACACGGTTCTCGTTCAGGTGGAAGCCCCGCCTCCAGAAGAGTGTCCGCTGTTCACGCTCGGCGCGCTCTTGCGATTGCCGACGCGCCCGCTCGAAGGCCTCGCTCTGCGCCGCGGAAAAGAATAGCGGCCGGTACATCGTGGTTATCGTGGATGGATGTCGTTAGCGTGAAGTCGTCGGCTACGGGAGGCGGAACTGGAGGATACACGGGTATATGCGCGGTGGTGAGTGCTCGTGTGCGCGGCTCATTGTGTTGCAGGCCAAAGATCGTCCTGGACACGAGGCACGGCTGCTCTAAGCGGCGTGGCTTCACGATACAATACCCGCTTGTCTTACACGTTGCAATTGACTACGCGAGGTATGACGCTCCAACTGGCCGTTGTCCTGTTCATCCACCTTTTCTATGCACTCCACTATCCTGTCGGGCTGCGCGATGGTGCATCGGGCGATGTAAAGACTGTCGCTCGGAATGTGTGGTCACCGTGAAGCCGCCGCCTTTTTGAAGACACCACGACTAGTACTGTTCTAGTCATCACTCCATCGGAGACGCGTCTGTGTGGCTCATTCTCCGGTGCGTGTCCCGCCAGTGCACTCGGACTCGTTGTGGGCTTGATATGCCATTGAACATCGATTGTATGTGCTCACCATCCGGATCCAGCTACTCGAGATCCAGCAGGCATGCGAGACATGCATCAGCTCCTCGCAGTGGAGAAAACGTCGTGGTCAGCGCGCGCAACTCCGCGTACCACATCTGCCAAAAGTCGCATGTATTGAGCCCGAAGTCAGTATACAGACATGCACAGAGCTGCTGTTCTGCAGGGTAGAGCACCCCATACTTGTACTCGATGGAAGCGACCAATGAAACCGACATATCGATGTTAAAATGAGTCCGTGACACATTCCGCTGAGTAGAACAAAAACGTTATGCGTTTACTCCGTAGGTCTTTCTGGTTTCGTCGGTCATGTATGTCGACGTCCTAACGGCTCTTTCACAGGTTGGCCATGTCCCCAGATTAGGTAGCGTTTGCCCTGAACGATGCTCGAATGCCCCAAATACAGACTAGAATCCACGATGCAAATGAATCGAAGTTTCGTAACCAGCTCAAGCCGGTGTCGACCACTTTCTGATCTCCGTGGGTTGAAGAAGCCATACGTATTCTGCCAACGTCCTGTCATCCACGGGCGCGCCGTTCTTGCGACCCTGAGGGGCATTCTGCCGCCTTGGTATAACCCGAAGCGCGCTACACCCACGATACTTTCGTCCCAGAGGCCTCTGCTTCGTCTCCTATCTCAGGCCGTCGAACACACCAACGGGATGGATCCCAGTGTTGCGCACGTACAAGTGCAGGGCGTTCGACGCGCTATAGCAGCTAATGTGAAGCTCATCGCGGACAAGGCTATCCACTTGCATGTAAGTAGACTTCTTCGCGCCTGTTACAAACGCTTGCAACGTGGCATATACTCACCCAGGCTGATCCTTCATCGCAGGATGTGTTTGTCCACCCCTCCTTCAGCTTAGATCTCACTTCGGTGCTCGAGGACGTTGTGGGGGACAGCGTCATGCTGCATGCCCACCATGGACGTACCCACAAGGTTAGAAGAGATTTCCCATGTTTCAGCAGCCATGCTTCGAATGTCCTGACTGCATGGCCATCCCAGTTTGTTGCTACAGACACAGAGTTCCTCACGAAGCAAGCCCGGCGCATGCCTACAGCTGCCGACGACAACACCCAATTGCAGCGTGCAGACGCCGATGGCGCAAAAGTCCGTCCTCCTGCATCTATGTCCATACACAGGCCTCCTAACCCGCGCTCGCCGCTGCATAGCTTGCTACGACGAGTGACGCGTTCATCCTGGACGTCCTCGGAGACATAACCGCTGTCCTCGGCGACAACGCATCCGTGGCCTCCGAGCATCACGTTGCACCTGACGGCGTACGTCAATAGATCTCAGAGGTCAACGTCGTTATCCATACTCATGCGTAACGACACACAGCTGGCCATGTGCCAACCCGCCCTCAGTCTGCTGCTTTGCCAGAGTCTGAGTCGAGCAGTGCACTCCCGCGTGGCACAGCAGGCCGAAACAGAACGTCTTCGAAAGGCGGTATGTCGTTGATGGCACTCCGTCGATTTCTACCACGTTGATCTCATCGACTACAGTGCGTCGCGGCCAATAACAAGATAACCGCTATCACTAAAGAGAAACCGAAGCTTACGGGGGCGGTAGCGTCGATCCAAAAGACAGTCGTCGAGCTGGAGCAGGCCGTACGTGAGCTCCAAGGGGAGGTAGAGCGTGGTAAGGCGGACGAGGCGGCGCAGGCGAGAGTCGTGGTTCTCGAGGAGTCGTTGAGCGCGCTGCAGGAGGAGAACGTGCGGCTCCGGATGGACGCGAAGAACGAGGACGCGGTGGCTCAAGGCCTCGTGCGCAAGCTCGAAGGGGAACTTTGCACGGTGCATACTGCGCATTTGGGCTGCGATATGAAGGTACGCTCTAGCTCGTCCCCATGTGAACATGGAAAACCAGGCTCATGTGGTCTCCCCCATAGCTGCAAGGGAGGGACGTCGAGCTCGTGCAGCTCAGAGAGGAATGCAAGAAGTTGATCGCTGTGCATCAAGAGCAGCTCACAGTCGCGGCGGAGACGGCTCGGCAGCTGGCGCTCAAATGCGAGGAGAAACTCCATGTAGAGCTCGAGCGGAGCAAGCTCGCGGCGGAGCTTGCTGCGATGAAGGACTCGCAGAAGTCATTCAGCATCTTCAAGGCGCAGGAGTATGAGCGGATGACCGCCGAGGTATGCGCGTCCGTCACTATGTCCTGACGTAGGCTCACACAGTTTTTAGGCGGTGCGTTTGCGCCAATCTCTGAACAAAAGCGGCACCATTGGGGATGACAGCCTAGTGAAAGAGAACATGCAGCTGAAGGAAAGCGTACAAACGCTGCAAGGCGAGCTCGACGAAGCCGATTCAAAAGTACTCATATGCTACCCACTCCAAATTGTTTTATTCTTAACAGTCTGTTCTTCAGTTCTGGGGCGCCCTGGAGAGCTGCCGCACGTGGAAGACTACGCTAGACGATGTGATGGCTCAAAACATGGTAGATATGGAGAAGATTCGGAGGGCTGCGGCGACCGAGCGAGAAATCGACCAAGGCGAAGTAAGTGTCTTGGGAAGTACAAGAGATACTAGATTAACCAACTTGCTTATAGCTTCTCAACGCGACGCGCAAGATAGCAGAGCTGGAAGCCCAACTCCGTGAACGCGTCGCAGATGTAGTTCGGCACTCTTCATACCACGCGTGCCTCGACTAAGAATCACGGACATAGGTTTCAGCGTTGCGCGAGGCAAGGGCTAGTGAACGGAACCACAAAGGTCTGAACTTGGCCTTTGACGGCACATTGTCATTGCCGAACCGAAGCCAGGAGATGGCCGTTATGCCGCAAGTTCCCGTCGCCGTCCCCGCCCTCGCGGACGCGGCGAGAATCTTCACGAAGAAGTCGCTGGCGTCCATCACTGGTGGGTTTATAGTACATATCATCGGACGGTATGTGGGCTGGGCACGATCATCCGCCGTCGACGATCTATTCATGCAGTCACGTTATACAGCTGCTCACCCAATGGAACAGAGTTCGCGCGCAGACACGGTATTCGCGAGTACCTCTGCCCTAACACGGAGCAACACGCCTTTCTACCAGCGGGTCCTGGCAAACACGGGTACCTGCAATTCGGCTTTGGCAAAGCCAACACCCTCTTTGAGAAGGGCGAGTACCGTCATGTCTTCGTCGGGACTAGCAAGTTTTACGTCTACTATGGCTTCTACCACGTCCTGCGCGTGGAGGCTCTCACGCAACACGAATGGGCGTCGCTTCCCATCCAGGTACAGCCGTCTCTCCAAGATTGCGATATGATGGGCTTACAGCATTGGCAGTTGAAGATGTATTACAGCCATCTAACGGCGCAGAAGGATAAGTCCGATAGTTTAAAGACCATACAGCCAGTCCTCGCGGACTACGAGTCGGGCACCCTACGGGCCCCCTGCGTTCGTCTCCAATGCGTCGCATTCGACACGAAGTTCCACGAAGAGCTCATACGGGCTAACACGGAACGTCTGGGTGGGCCCGCGGAGCGAAGCAACGGCGGCGACGGCCCGCGGAAGCGGCAGCGTGTAGCACCAACGAACGGGAGTGACAGCGATGACTCAAGCGAGGACGATGTCGCACTGGCGGTGCTTGCTAGCGCGAAGGGGCGAAACACCACAAACCCGAGGCGACGGATGAGGTGTGTGTCATCCTCTCCGCTGTCTTCCGTGTCGGGTGAATAGAGCGGCGAGGATGATGTTGGCTCGTTTGCCGTCCGGTATCAAGGCCCGGAGTCGTGTGGAGGTGCGATTTGCATGTTCATCGTTCAGTATGTGATTTCTTGAGCTCTCGAGACAGACTGTAGGCTGTGATCCACGTAGCCCGAAGGTTCCTGAAGTTCCTCATCGCACACAGGGGCGCGCGTCCTATAACAGTTATCACCTTTCCGCAGGGAGAAGTTGCCGATCAAGACTGTACGTACGACCAGGCAAACGTAAAGAGATCATGTGCGTCCAACGCTTCTAAGTCCCATGGAAGTCCGGGTGCATTGCATAGAAGCATTCATCCCCAGCCGTCCTCTATTTCGTCCCGCCTTGCGCACCTCTCGTGGCAACGTACTGAGCCGGGGTCGCAGCCTTGAGGAATGCCCCCACGTTCTCTACCCCGTCCCCTCATCTCTTCGGCGGAGCGATTATCTGCAACTACGCTTCCACAGGTCTCAGCAATAAGTGCTCGGTGTTCCACAGTGTAAACTGAACGGGCATAGCAAGGCCCTATATCCGCAGGCTCGCCGAAGATGGACGCCGAGGTGGTCACGGCCCAGATCAAGGCCCTTCGGAGCCTCGTCGACACCAACCTGACTGTCCTGGCGCAGCACGACTGTGAATTGGAGGTCAGTTGAACACCGATCTCTCGACTCCATCACCCGCGACTTGGGGCTCACCTCTTTATCGCACACAGGGGGTCTTCATCCACCGTGACCTTGTACTGCACCAGTTTGACACGTTGGATGCGGTCTTGGAGGATAGCGTCAAGCTGCAAAGCAGGAATACTGGCAAAGAAGTCAGTCTGTGTCCGCATGCATCTTCTCTGATCCTTTACTTGTGTGTCCACGGGTACTGACCTCAGACCCAGCTCGCTTTGTTGCAGCCGGCATTCCTTCGCGAGCAGTTCAAGATTATCCCTGCTCTTGCCCAGGATATGCAATGGTTGCGAGAAGCGAGGGTCGGTAGCAGGAAGGTAAGAATGCGTTCACGTCACGCTGACGCTTCCCATCCGCCCCAGACTGATGCCGATTTGAATCCGTGGTGTTTGCAGTTACGATTGCAGATGATGGGCGACACGTTCATCTTAAACATGATGGAGGGCATATACCCTCCCGCGATCGAGAACATCGACATCTGCGCCGCCTTCGCGGACGGGGCCGACGTGCACTCAGTAGGTACCGCATCGCGCTTTCGTACTACACGGTACTAACGAAGAACTGCGCAGTTGAATGTTATGCAGCCCGAGTTCGTGAAGAGGCTCATGCGCTGGTTCCTGCAAGTGGCGCATTCGCACGTCGTCCAGAACAGAGACACGGCGACCTACGTAGACTTTGTGCGTCCAAGTCTGCATTGCCGGCCGTCTGAACTTGCTGACGACGTATATCGAACGTCTTGCATGTCCTCTCAGAGAGACTCTGCAGAGGGTACTATGGCAGCCTTGCGGGAAGAAGCGGCGACGCTACGAGCATCGGAAGCTGCGCTGCAGGCCAAAGTGAAGGAGGTCGAGGCTGCGATGCAGGCTAAGATGCAGAAACTCGAAGCCGCGACGCAGACTAAAGTCACCGAGCTCGAGGCCACCATCGGCGATCTCCAACGACGGAAGAATAACATCGATGCGATACTGATGACCGAGCAGATGACCCTCCGAAGGCTCGGAGAAGAGAAACGACTACTCGAGCAGAGTGTTAAGGCGTCAGAGGCCGCCGCTCGCGCGGCGCTCGAGGCCGCCCAAGGAGAGGCGGATATGCTGCGCGCCGCCAACGCGGACTGCGGCAGGAAGGTGAGCATACGACTAGAATTATCGCCGGCAAGCGCAGTCTCACAGGAGGCTTGGTAGATCGCGGAACAGATCACGCAGCTCTCGCGGCTCCAGGAGCAGATCGATGTACGAGACAACGAGTTGGCTGCGCTCAAGGTGGCGCGCGCCGAGCCTCCTCGCGGCCCGGTATTGAGACTGAGATACGTCCCTCAGGTGAAGCCCGTGGCGCCCAGTCGGGGGGACCGCACGAGCAGCTTGTCATATGCTGGCAGTGATAAGACAGAAGAGGACAAGGACGAGCGGGCAGAGGAGCAGAAAGCGGCGAGGAGCGAAAGCAAGGACGAGGAGGAGGAAGACGAAGAGGGCGAGATCCAGCAAGTCGACGAGGAGATGAAGGATGCAGCGGAGGTCATGGAAGCGGAGTTGCAGGACACTAAAGCGAAGGTCGCCGTTGTTCACGTTCTATCACGACGTGGTACCCTGTGCTCACCCCCTTTGCTTTGCAGCTGCAAGTGGCACTGAAAAAGGTGGCGCGTCTCGAAGTGGAGCTTGTGCTTTGCCGAGACAACCCCTTCAGAACAGTAAGCAATCATACGAGCCACGCCCATAGTATTGACAACTCACATCCGTTGATGTCTCGCAGGGCGGGGAATCGTCAGCCCAAACGGCCCCAGACCGGATCCCTGCCTCCCTCACATCGTGAGTGACCTGCGAGCTATACCCGTGCCCGCTCCTCGCCGACAGCTACGCCAGGGTGAATCTCACAGCGCTCGGGCTACTCGCCCTACCGCATCGCGCGCGGGAGCTCGCCCAACTGCCCGAGGTGACCGTCGACCTCCCGCCCGACTTGAGCGGCATATACAGCGCCTTCACGCGCGCCTCGATCCACGCCAGCCTCGGGGGTTCCATGGGCGGATTCCTCGTCAGGTGCGCTCCATATGTTCTCTCCATACCCCAACTATAGCGGGGCGGCTCAACGGGCGTGGCTCGGTGGGCAGGTGCACGAACAGCCAGACGGCCCGCGCGAGGGACAAGGACATCACGTCCTTCCTGTGCCTCAACATGGACATGAACCCGTGGCTGCCCGCCGCGCCCGGCCGCCACGGCTACATGCAGGTCGGCTTCGAGCAGGACCTCAAGCTCCTCCTCGACGGCGAGAGCCAGCACGTCTTCGTCGGCGCCGCGCGCTGGTTCTTCTACTGCGGCGAGTACCGCATCCGGCGCGTGGACGACCTCACGCTCGAGGAGTGGAACATGCTGCCGTTACCGGTGAGCACGGCGTGCCACCCAGTAGCGAACGAGGGCTGACCGTCGCCGCCCTGTGCGACTGCTTGTGCAGACAAAGGTCGTGTACGCGGAACACACGTTGACCAAGAAGCTGGCGAGCGAAAACGTCACGATCCAGCACGTGCTGGAGCGCTACGAGATCGGCGACCTCAGGCTGCCCTGCGTGCAGCTCGAGTGCATTGGCTTCGATATGGCCTTCTACAAGGCCATCGTCGACGACAATGTCCGCCATAGGCGCTACAGCGGCCCACCTACCATATCGCTCCCCAAGGCCGGATCAAGAAAGAAGCGCAAAGTCGGGGTCGAAGAGGTGCATGACGAGGACGCGGATGAGTGAAGGAGAAGCCGCCCCTCGAGTATATTCCAGATCTGTGAGAGTCACTGTACCGAGCAGCCATATGATCAGGTCGCGCGACGTGCTCTTTTGCCGCGATCACGATGTGTTGTGTCGCGCTCGTCGAGTACGAAGACCGGGTGCTCTGTCCCGCAGAACAGCAGCCTCGCGCATGCCTGCCCACGTACTTCGGGCTCATCGCGCGGGTCCTCCAACATGTGTGGCGCGCCGCTCTGCGCGCGTTCACCACAACGTATTCCCCGCCACGGTCAGCCGATCCCGGCCCCCAACTTGGCATGCTTGTCGGGCCTTGGACGACCGCGTCCAGGTGATTATGTTCTGTTCAGGCCGTCCCTCTGCCCCTGTCAGCGAGTTGATGCATGTCCGGAACTGTTTTGACTGTACTCTGTCCTTCGAGGTCGCGTGTCGTATTTGTGCCAATCCTGAACCAACCAAAAAGATCAATTGAAACTAAGATGCAGCGAGATAGGGTAGATTAGAGAAACCAAATATTGCCACACCAATGGCAAGTATATCGTCGCGACGCGTCCCGGGCCCACTAGTAGTCCTTGCCGGGCTGCCACTTCCCGTACGAGCCGCTGAACTTGAACTCGCCGCTGTCGGACCAGCGCACCGTGACCTCGCTGCTCGTGATGTGCAGCGTGTCGTACCTGGCGCCGCACACACAGCATCAGCAACGCGAACAGACGGAGAACGAGCAGCGGGGCCGCATTGCGCACCTCACAGAGCCCTCGACGGGGCCGACCAGCTTCTGGAACTCGTCCGTGCTGAACTTCTTCATCTTGAACTTCGGGGGCCCGCCCAGCCCCATCAGCGCGCCGAACACCTCCGGGTCGGGGCAGATGCCGTCGTAGGAGAACTTCGCGGAGCCCGTCTTGCACGAAGGCTTCCACTACACAACGACAGGGGTGAGCACGCCGCGACGCAAGCAAGCGCGTATACATGCGCAGTCTGAGTGTGGGCGTACCGTCATCTGCTTCTTGATCCCGCTCTGCGCAGCGCGCCTGATCTTGTCCGCCGCCGCCTCGAGCTCTGCCGGGGACTTCGCGGGCTTCGCAGCGGCGGCCGCCTTGCTACTGCCCGCGACAGGCGCGCCCGCGTCGGCGACCTGCTCCTCGAGCGAGCGCGCGTACTTCGCGAGTTCGACCAGAGACTTGCGCACGACTTCCTCGTTGCCGGAAATGGGGTACCCCTTGGGGTTGGCGAGGATGGAGTTGACGAGGGCGACGGTCGCTGCGTGGGCGGCGCCGCCACGCGTTTTCTTGGCCGCGGGCGCGGGCGCGCCGTCGTCGTTCTTCCGCTTCGAGCCGGACGGTTGGGAGGACATGGCGCGCGCCGTGGAGAGTGAGGGGAGGAGACAAAGAGAGGGCTGGTCGCTGTCCCCGGAGGAGGCCGTTCTGGGCACGACAACGCGTCTGGTCACAAAACATATCGCATGGGGTCACGCGTTTGATCGGCCATTGATCGACATCGTCCCCTGAGATCGCTCTGAGACCTTGCAAGTTGCAGGGACGGCATCGAAGGTCTCTGTGGCGAACTATTACGCTTTAAGACGACTTATGCAAAGTCAGTACAGCCTCTGGTATACTTACATGCAGATACCGACCAGAAAGGCCATGACTGCAACGATAACAGGAAATTTCATAACGGAATTCCCTTGGGAGGCCCTTGAACTTGTACTCGCTGTTACCGATCCAGCGCATAGTGACTTTGGGGCTAGTGATGTAAATTGAAGCATACCTGTCGCAGAGGAGTAAGAACAAGGAGTTTAGCAAATTACACAGAAGTCTACATACCTCACGGAGCCCCCAAATCCTCCGCGACGGTGCGCTACTGAAGGCTACGAACGGGAGACCGCTTCATTTCAGAGCACCGATGATCTTACAGTAACAGTACAGCCCAGTGCACCGCCGAGGACGGCGGAGGAGGTTTCGGGTCAACATTGGGAACGCACTAACTCAGTCCTTCTTCGGCAGTTTGCCGTACGATCCGCTGAACTTGAACTCGCCGGTTTCGTTCCAGCGCACGGTGACATCGGCACTCGTGATGTGTAGCACATCGTACCTGTTGCAAGAAAGTTGTAAGACAGGGACAGAATGGAGCGCACGGGAATACGTGCCTCACGGAGCGGTCGAGTTCTCCGATGAGCTCTTCAAACGCCTCCGCCTTAAACTTCTTCACCTTGAACTTCGGCGGCCCTCCGAGCCCCATGAGCACACCGAAGACCTCGGGGTCAGGGCAGAAGCCGTCGTACGACCACTTCGCTCGTCCTTGCTTGCAGGTAGGTTTCCACTGCATATATGCGCGTGGGATGAGGATGAGAATGCATATATGCGGCTGTATGCGGTCGGACTCACCGCCATCTGCTTGATGATTCCGTTCTGAGCGGCATTTCGGATCCTTTCGGCCTCCACCTCGAGTTCATCCTTGGACTTGACGGCCTTTGCAACGGGAGCGACGGGCTTGGCGTTGTTCGCAACGCGAAGTGCGCGGTTCTGTTCCTCGAGAGCATTTGCGTAGACGGCGAGATCCACGAGCGCGTCTCGGACAGCTTCTGCGCTCGCCGGAGCGGGGAAAGACTTGGGGTTGGCGAGTATCGTTTTTAAAAGCACAGCAGCCGCAGCGTGGGTGCCGTTTCCAGCGACACGCGCCTTCTTGGGGGGCGCGGCAGCAGACACGTTCTCATCGTTCTTGCGTTTGGTGCTTGCGGATGCGGTGAGGACCATGGTGAACGTTGTCGAGGGCGTGGTGGTGGGATGAAGGAATACAGGGCGTAAATGCACGCCCTGATAACCCCAGCCCGCACTCCACTCCATGGCAGGTCTCTTCACTACGCCGCACACTCTTCACCAGGACGTCCGATGTGGTCCTGGACAAGACGCGTATGGTCACGGGCGAGACGCGTCGCGTCACAGAAGCGCGCCAAGAGATAAGATTAGATGCTCCGCGATCTCGGATGGATGGACTCCGGCTCATCGAGATTGCGCCGGGATCGACCCAGAGGGCAAGCCTTCGCGCAATATTAATCCAATCGATCCCTCTCCAGGTCCTCACTCCTCTCTTCCGCACCCTCAACCAAATACCTCCGACTCTCTCACACATACATCAGACAGCATGGGTCGTCAATTCTTCGTCGGTGGCAACTTCAAGATGAACCCGGTCACCCGGGAGCAGAAGAACGCCCTCGTCAAGGTCCTCAACGAGGCCGATATCGACACCAGCGTCGGTGTGTACCCGCTTGTGCATTGCAATTATGCGATGGTATGCTGACCGGGTGCTCACAGAGGTCGTCATTGCGCCGCCTGCGCTCTACCTCCTCCCCTTGAAGGAGACCCTCCGCAAGGAGATCCAGGTTGCTGCCCAGAACTCCTACTTCAAGACCTCCGGCGCGTTCACCGGCGAGATTAGGTATTCCCCATCCACTAACATACTGGTCGCAATACTGAACGTATATTCCCGCTAGCCCCGCCCAGCTCGTCGATGCAGGCATCCCCTACGTTATCCTCGGTACGCCCACTTCACCCGCACCTATCTATCCCCACTAACCCCGCTCCCCCCTAGGCCACTCCGAGCGCCGTACGCTCTTCCACGAGACCTCCGCGCTCGTCGCGGACAAGACGCGCGCCGCGATCGACGCCGGCCTGCGCGTCATCCTCTGCGTCGGCGAGACGCTCGAGGAGCGCGAGGCCGAGCGCACCAAGGCCGTCGTCGAGGCGCAGCTCCAGCCCGTCGTCGCCGCGCTCAAGCCGGAGGACTGGGCCAAGGTCGTCGTCGCGTACGAGCCCGTGTGGGCGATTGGCACGGGCAAGGTCGCGAGCGCCGCGCAGGCGCAGGCCGCGCACAAGGACATCCGCGCGTTCCTCGCGAGCGCGGTCTCGCCCGCGGTCGCGGAGAGCACGCGTATTATCTATGGCGGCTCGGTCACGGCGGCGAACTGCAAGGAGCTTGGTGGGTTGCTTTTCTCGCGTCACTGGCGTTGGGGGCGGGGGCTGATAGCGTTGCTTTTAGGCGGTCAGGCGGACGTTGACGGGTTCCTCGTCGGCGGCGCGTCGCTCAAGCCCGAGTTCGTGAACATCATCAACACGAAGAGGGCATAAGCGTGTATGCAAGGTACGGCGGTTGTCCTTTGGCTGGCTACTATCCATAGAGAAGAAAACGCGAAGCTGTATGCGTAGGCAGATGAACAAATAGGGGTGCTCAATTCTGGCCGGCCGTTTGCCAGGACACTTTCTGAGGGCGTCTCTTTGCGTTGATGGACTGATGCGCGGAAGTGTGCGGATAAGCGAGGAGGTACGAAACGTTGAATTGTTGGGTCAGGAAGCTTGTGAACGTTCCGTATTGGGTAATTATTCGAACTCCGTGCGGGAGAGCTCGCTGTCTTCGCCTCACTATGGGCTACGGGCTTACGCGTAAAAGACGAGAGAAAAGCGAGTGTGTCGTAGTGATAGGGAGAATCCTTCCATCGAGTTTATGGGCACAAATAACCTCCACACTCCCCAATGCACGAACTTGTGGAGGGCGTTGCGGCGAGTTCTCTCTAGGGTTACAGTAGGGTTACCTCGTGCGCGAGACTTTTCGGCTATTCTCGCCTGTCCTCGCTTCGCTCCATCACTGCCATCAGCCTTTTCAAAAAGTGTCCTGGCAAACGGCCGGCCAGAATTGAGCACCCCTAATGTACATTGTAATCTACCGTACAGGCATCCGTGTGCCTGTCTAGGATCTCGAACGACGTGGCACGTTTGCGATGCACACATTTTTTTGGGTTGGCGCTAAGTCTGTGCGTGATGCATCATACAGTGTAGTATACTTCGGTCCCTTCCTGACGTGCATTGATGAAAAAAGTTGAAATCTTCATGACATCGCCATATTGACGAGAGTGGGATTCGAACCCACGCCCTTTCGGACCAGATATCGCAGCACTGTGTGGTACTCCTTAGTCTGGCGCCTTAGACCGCTCGGCCATCTCGCCATGCGGGAAGCGAGGAGGGACGTTCCTCCCCATCGTGCGCAGGACAACTTGTACGAGCCACCTTGGCGGTGTGTACCAACAAGCATCGTCCCAGATTTATGTCCTCCAGGCCGGAAATTCTCTTCAACGGCGAACGCCATATGGCGAGATGGCCGAGCGGTCTAAGGCGCCAGACTAAGGAGCACCTCAAAGCGCTGCGACATCTGGTCCGAAAGGGCGTGGGTTCGAATCCCACTCTCGTCATGGGTCAGTGTCTTTTCAACTCTTTTTTTGGCCTTACTCGTGTCAATTACCTCCTCCTGATGATAGACGGTCCACGTCTACAGCCATTCAAATCTCACACAGTGCGTATTTGTTGTATGACGTATCTATCAATTGTGTGTGGTGCAGCGGGCCCGTCGAAATATACATATTCTCGGCACCTTAATGGGCGTCTATTGATATTGAACAGACTCCGCGATCATCGATGGTCGCGTTCATTGTGAGGCAGCCATGATGGGCCCCAGCATAACTGTACCAAGCGGAAGAGATTGAGAGGTACAATATTTTCGGTGAGTCTCGGTATCAATTACCAGGGGCTGCGGTAGCAGCCATTTCACAGCTGATGTCTTCAAGACTCCGGGCTGTAGTAACTCTGCTAGCGCATGTCAAATTGACCAACTTGAAGCCGTTACTCCTAGACCTCATGTAGCCTGCCTTGCTCTCTCTGGTCGCGCAGCGTGCTCGTTTGATGCAACCAAGCTGCGTGCAGGCCGCTTGGGCCGCAGGGTGAGCTCAAAAGGACCACGCACATACGGGCTGGGGGTATATAATGCTCGCCGGTCACCGCCCTACGGTGCTCCCCACAACTCGGACGCCGCTCCATCTACAGCTCAAAAACGGATCCGGAAATCTGAAGTAAGCTGATGCTCTTCGAGATGTGCCAAATACTGACCAGTGGCTCTTTAAGCAGACTCGAAGATGCAGCCCTCGGTTTCCGCAGTGCACCGCGGCCTGCTCATAAGCGAGGTTTTTCGGGTCATCGCCGCCTGGCTCTGCACGTCCGACAGCAAGAAGACGCTGGTATCGCTCGGGATGACGTGCCGAACGATGGAAGAGGCGTCCATGGCCATGTTGTGGGAGACTCTGAGTGGCCCCATGCCGCTCTTGCATCTGCTTCCTGCCAATGTATGGTCGGAAGTCCCTGACCCGAAATACGGGACACTCCAGCTTGTACGTCCCTGATGCTAGCCATATTCGCGCACACAGAGACTTACCGGTCGTGTACACAGGAAGTAACTAAACCTGAGAACCTCGAATGGACCAGATTCAAGCGCTACGCCCAGCATGTGCGGCACTTCAGTTGGCTACGCCCGGAGAGGGTCTCCTCCAACGTCCTTACTGCACTCGCGAAACACCTACCAGCCGGCCAGCCACTCATACCGAAGCTTCACACGCTGATTTGGGACGAGTCCCGGTCGGAAACCTTCGGCCTCCACCTCTTCCTCACCCCAGCCATCCGGCACGTGGAGCTCACCTTGAGGAATGGGGACCCATCCAAGCTGATGTCTCTCCTCACTCAGATGGACGCCGTGCGGAAGACCCTCACGTATCTCAAGATGACTATTGGCACGTCTCGCGAGGGGGAGATGAAGTGCACGGGTCCACTCAGCGACGCCCTCGCGCGGTTCCTCAGCTCCATGCCGGAGCTCAAAGACTTCTACTGTGCTATCTGGAGCCTTTCGGCAGGCTGCGTGGAGGCGTTGGCTGCGCTCCCCAAGCTCGCAAAGTTGACGTTGTACGTAGGCGAGCAGGACAAGCACGCATGGATCGCCTCGGCGGCCTCCCATACACGCAGTGGTGCGCACTGGTTTCGTGCCCTCAAGTACTTAGGCCTCTACACGGAACAGATGGACCGTGGCATAACGGCATTCCTCGCAGCCGTCCAGAGCGACCACCTACAGGAGCTGCTGGTGCGCGTCTCTCACCCGCCGGCAGGTTACCACGGGCTGAAGCAGGAGCTTGGGATCCTAGGCTCGCAGTGCCCGTACCGAGACTCCCTTGCCACCGTGGAGATCACTTTCCGGAGACCTTCGGCATACGGTTCCAGCAATACCAGCACTGACCAGAGTCTACTCAATCTGCTAGACGTCGAATACGTGTTGCAGTTGTTCTACGTCTTCCCCCGCATCCGCAAGTTCACAACTATCGGTTGGGCGCTGTACGCCGGAGGGAAGTCGCTCCCCCGTCTCGCGAACGCATGGCCAGAGCTTGAGAGTCTCACGATGTACGGCTATAGTGTCCCCGAGTCGTTCATGGAAGGACACACCGGCAACATCGTACTGGAGGACCTGGCAAGAATCCCGCGCCTCCTCCCCCGCCTTCGGACACTCGAGCTCCAAGTGGACGCAAGTGTGGTGCCGGACGCGCAGACCGTCGCGCGCCTGCTGCCCGAGCCATCGCAGAGCCCGCTGCGGAGCCTCATTGCGCGCAATGCGCTGATCACCGACGCGGACCAAGTGGCGTCCTTCTTGGCTCGCGTGTTCCCGGAACTGGAGCAGGTGGCCTATGCCAGGATGGTGGGGTATCTCGGCAGTCAAGGGGCGACAATTGGGGAGAAGTGGTCGAAGGTGGAGAGCATTTTCAAGGATAAGATGGGCGCATCGGAGCACGCCTCATCTGACAAGTTCAATTCCAAGTAGCGATTCCCAGTACTATGCTATAGAGAACTATACATGTAGAGTCAATAATGAACAGATGGTACATAAATACGCCCGCCTAGGATGTCAGCGTACGCCTGCGCTTGTTAAAGTTGTTTGAGGCGACCCGATATCGCGGGATGGTACTTACTATCGGCGCTTAATTACTAGTACGATGGCCGGACCGCGTTCGACGAGCCGATGCTCTCTCTTGCTCTTCACCTCGATACATCCTTTTTCAACGAGAATAGCCGCCTCGAACCATCCTAGCGTTCAATCTTGGTTCGGAAATCAGACACTGGTGAGTAACACGTGTGCAAGACTTCAAGCTTGACGCAAGTTGTCCCAAAGCTCTCCGAGTCGTCAGTACCATGGCAGTGACGGTGAGTCGCTTTCTTAACTTGAATCTGGTGCGTAGCGTTGAAAACGGTGACTAACGTCTACATAGGCCTATCTAAAACGAGAAATGAGCGTATGCTTCGCCGCTTTGACCACACAAAGCGTCGCGGTGCACTACATATCCATGCGGTGGCCCTCTCAAGCGTCACCGCTTGGTCCTCTACCAGTTAGTGTCAAAAATATCTGCGAACCGCATGGACGGTACAGGTGAGGCAGTAGTCAAAGCGGAACATGGATGGCGCTACAAATAGTGGCGGATCTCGCCATTGAGAACAATACCCGTCGCCGCCCCAAGTGCTTCAATACCTTCGAAACGCCATACTAAGTACGTCATTGCTTCGAATATACTCAATTAGCGCTGACCATGCTTGCGGGTCGCTTGATAGGTCATAGAACGACATGATCGCTTTGACTCCCGCAGCACATCGCAGCCTCGTTGTGAGCGAAATTTTCCGGCTCATCGCGGGGTCGTTCTGCAAATGTACGAGAAAACGCGCTCTGGCGTCGCTCGCCCGAACGTGCAAGACGCTTTATGCCGCGTCTACACCAAAGTTATGGAAACATCAAGATAGCCTCGTACCGCTCTTGCGGCTTCTTCCGCCCGATACATGGACAGAGGACATTCTCCCGAGCGGCGGGAGCGTCTTCGTACGTCTTATCTTAGTCCTATCCGCTCATGCGTCCACAGACTAATGGCATCCGCAGAAAATCACCGTGACAGATCCCAAACAACTCGATTGGACGCGGTTCGACTACTATGCAGAACATGTACAACACCTCGTCTGGGAAGAGCGACAAGATGTCTCGCTCCTCGCACTGACTGCGATTGCCATGTCCCGCCATCATGACAAACGGCGGCTCCTCCCCAAGCTCCGCACACTCGATTGGCTAGAGCCGCGGGCGACCCACTCCCCCTTTATCCATCTCTTCCTTACGCCCACGATCAGACACTTGGGTCTCATGGCATCTGACGTCGATCCGTCCGTCTCGACAGCGTTGTTCGAGCACTTAGGAGCGGTCTGCAAGAGCATAGACTCACTCAAGATCCTTAAGGCCGCCCAAGACGATGATATGCAGGAGTTCACGGGAGTCGTCGGCCATGCCTTCGCACGTCTCCTCCGTGGCCTGCCAGAAATCAAGTCCTTCGTGGGCGAGTTGTTCGTGCCGGCGGACTGCGTAGAAGCGTTGGCCTCGCTGTCCAGGCTCCAGGAGGTGGTGTTCTACGTCAAGCAACAAGAGGTGGACATACTAGCTAAGTCCGCTTCCGCGGTCCGTTTCTCGCGTGACGGACAGTGGTTCGACACTCTCAAAGTCCTGGAGCTCGGTACTGACCGAATGGACGACTCGGACAGCCTGAAGACCTTCCTGGACGCCATGCCGATGGGAAAACTGCGGCGGGTCCTGATCAAATCCAGACTACAACCTGACACCGATACGGTCAAACAGCACCTCGAACTCGTCGCGCGCGCGGCGTCTCGCGACTCCCTGACTAGCCTGCAGCTGGACTTCAACCGCATGCGCTCCATGGACAGCTCTTATCCGGTGCTCGACGTCGGGGAAGCGCTCCGCCCGCTCTACGCCTTCCCACACCTCGACACCCTCATCGTCCGCGCCCCCGCGCTGGTCGTTCCCGCGAGCGCGCTCCGGGACATCGCGCATGCTTGGCGAGAGCTCAAGACCCTCTCGCTTATGAGCGACCATCCTCACCCTCGTCGCAACAACTACCCATGCCTGGCCCTCGAGGACCTCGTCCCGCTCGCGCGCAACTGCGCGCGTCTAGATACGCTGACGCTGCATGTCAGTGCATACGACTTTGTGCTGCCGGATGCGGCCGCGCTCGCCCACCTGCTGCCTGAGCCGTCGCGCTGCCCGCTACGGGTCTTTACTGCGTGCGATGCGGCCATCGAGAACCCAGCTAAGGTGGCAGACGTCCTGGCCCGTTTGTTCCCGGGGCTGCGCGAGGTGGAGTATGAGGGCGCGGTGCGGTTCGTGGGCGATGCGCACGTTGCGTACGAGCGCAAGTGGAAGTCCACGCAAGCATTGCTCACGGCGAGGTTGGACACGTCCGAGCGGTCCTCGCCCACTCACCGGTGCGAATAGAGGATTCGTCTTGTGGGCGATTTATTATCTCCTTCCTCCACTCTGTATCTGATATGACGCATTTGCAACCTAGCTAAACTTCGTCCAAAAATTGCATTAGACTGACATGCTTACTGCTAGTGGAGTCGCACGGCCTCGACGCACTTCTCAAGATACTACACCTCCATTGTTGGGCGCACAATGTATTTTGGCGGACCAATTGAGCGCTCGACTCGGTCTACTAGGCGACGCCAAGGCTGACTCTTCGCCGCATTGGCTGTGGCTACTCGAACAATAGCTCAATGCAGCAATGCGGGACGCAGATAAACTCCGACTTCGCTCCCGACACTGGCAGTTTATATAACGCCCCGCTTTCCAACAAAGTGCACTCATCATCAAAGCCCTACTCTCTCTATCTCTCCCGCAGCCTCAACCACTGCACATCGTACGGAGTACGTCAAGGCACTACGAGACACTCGCTGCCTTCTGATCAGGGTTGTGGCTAAATGACAGGTCATAATGAGCTCCTCTTTGACTCCTGCAGTGCTTCGTTGCCTCGTCATTGGCGAGATTCTTCAGGTCGTCGTTGACGAGCTCGACACGTCCGACTATACTGGCAAGATCAAACAGCGCACTCTGGCGTCGCTCGCTCAGACGTGCAAGGCGCTGTACGCGGCATACATACCCGGACTCTGGGAATCTCAAGATAATCTTGAACCGCTTTTGCAGTTCCTTCCACCCGATATACAAACGGAGACTCTTCTTCCAGGCGCCAAGACCGCCTTCGTATGTTCCTCGTGTTGGCCATGCCTACAGATATATATCGACTCACTGACAGTATCCTCAGCAACTCACACAACCTGAGGAACTCGACTGGACGAGGTTTAACCACCACGCCCAATTCGTGCGACACTTGCGCTGGCAGACGCCATGGCAGCCTAACCGAGGCGACGTCTCGCTTCTCAACAGGCTGGCCGCCCTCTGCAGCCAGCGCCCCGCAGGCACGCCGCTGCTCCCCCAGCTGCGCGAGCTCGAATGGCGCGAGACCCGCGCGACTTCAAACTTTTCACTCGTCGACCTACTCTTGACGCCGACTATCACGCAGATGGGAGTCACCATATCATCCGACGTCGACCCAGCCATCATGAAGGCGTCCTTCAAGCGCATAGGCGAGGTATGCAAGAGCATAGAGTCGCTCGAAATCCGTACGTATTCACCACTGAGGGATCATATGCGAGAGTTCCATATGCGGGAATTCCGCGTCGTCGTCGGCAACGTCCTCACGCCGCTTCTCCGTGGCCTCCCGGAGCTCCAGCGCTACAAGAGCCATGATGCATGCTTATCCGCGGACGGCGTCAAGGCGTTGGCGGCGCATCCCAAGCTCGTGGAGGTAGACCTCTGCGTCCAATCGCAGGTGGTAGACGTGATCAACGCTGCCGCGGACCATCGCTCACCTCATGGGCGGTGGTTCGATGCCCTCGAAACTCTGGTACTTAACGTGCACCGGATGGAGGGGCGCACAATGGACTTCCTGGGCGCCATGCAGTGGGGACACCTCCGGGAGGTGCGCCTCAAATCCAACATTGTACCCGCCGCCGATATGGTCAAGCAGCACCTCGCGCTCCTCGCGCGCGCCGCGTCCCCCGACTCCCTCCGGCGCGTGCAACTCGACTTCCACTCCGGCCCGTACCACGGAAACCCGAATTTCGGCGCGAGACGTGACCGCGACGTAGTGTTGGACATCGGGGAAGTGCTGCAGCCGCTCTACGCATTCCCCCACATCGACACGATCATCATCCGCTGCCCCGCACTGGTGACCGGCGCGGCGGCGCTCCAGGACATTGCGCACGCGTGGCCGAAGCTCAAGACCCTGTCGCTCATCCAGCCGGACCCGCAATTCCCACCCCGCTTGGTCCTCGAAGACCTCGCTCCGCTCGCACGCAGCTGCCCCGGTTTGGACCTCCTCGAGCTGAACGTATACGCCAACAGGGTGCCGTGTGGGGCCGCGCTTTTGCAACTGCTGCCCGAGCCGTCGCGGTGCAGGCTGCAATGGCTGACTGCGCTCGACGCGACGATCGAGAACCCCGTCGCGGTCGCCAACTTCCTCGCCTATCTGTTCCCAGCGCTGGACCAGGTCGTGTACCAGAAGCCGAAGTGGGATTTGGCCCCGTACCAGCCGGTGAAGGAGTACACCCGTATGTGGGAGAAGGTGGAGAGGATGCTCAAGGATAGGTTGGAGGTTCCGGAGCTATATGCGTACACCGCTGTGTCTGAGCGTGTGCCCTTGCCAAACACTCCTTCATCAGCTTTCAGAGACCATGTTGTGACGGTGGGGCCATGCCTCCGAACGTGAGGTAGACAATTCACTACCCCAGTGTCATCATTTAATTTAATGACGAACTTCAATTGAACTCGGCTTCGTTCCTTCGACTTTCCAAACTGATCGTATTTTTCTCTATTCGCAAGCGGCGCTGTAGGCATGGCGGCACTGCATTGCAATCAAGCAGATCGGCTTCTCCCGTTCCCCCGACGTCGTCCATCTCGCCCAAAACTGTGCGCGCCTAGACACGTTGGGGCTGCACCTGCACGCGGACCAGCTCCCGGACGCGGACGCGCTCGCACGGCTGCTGCCTGCACCGTCGCAATGCGGGCTGCGCCGCCTCACCGCATTTGCGGGTGTCAATATCGAGAACCCGGCCAAGGTCGCGGGCGTCCTCGCGCGTTTGTTCCCTGTGCTGCGCGAGGCGGAGTACGGAAGAATAGCGTGGGTCCTGGAAGGGGAGAAGCGGCCGTTTGAGGGCAGTTGGGCGATGGTGCAGCGGCTGCTTGGGTGGAGATTGGGCGTTACGAACGGGTTTGAGGAAGACGCTTCGTTCATGAGCTTGTCGGTATCTTG
This sequence comes from Trametes versicolor FP-101664 SS1, assembly GCF_000271585.1. NCBI lineage: Eukaryota > Fungi > Basidiomycota > Agaricomycetes > Polyporales > Polyporaceae > Trametes > Trametes versicolor. The sequence continues at coordinate 1,129,111 of NW_007360329.1, forward strand.
TCGTGGGCGCCGGTAGTGCCCCAGTCTAATCAATTCAAACGAACTCGCCTTGATTCATTCGCGGGCGATATCTACCAAGCGTATTTTTCTCTATGAACTTACCTGCCACCTTCGCAAGAACCATTGTGACGGTACCGGCAAAACTTGCAACTTGAAGCTCGCAAGCGGCGCTGCAGGCACGGCTGCACTGCATTGCAATCAAGCAGATCTCGATAGGGTAGACGCAGATCGCCATGATCTATAGACCATCGTGTCTTCCACCTCCAGCCATGCATTCCGTCCATCCCGCTCTCTCCAGTCCGACGTCATCCTCTCCAGCATTCGCCTTTGTGCCTCTCCTCTCGACTTCCTGCTCGTCGCACGTTCGTGACCATAGAGCCGGAACTTGCCAGTGCAGATCTCCCGACATCCGGCCTATATAGCCCGCAGCCCTCACATAAGACGCGACATATAACGCACCCGTCTCTACCTCCAATCTCCAATCGATTGCTCGCGTACCCCGCACTGGAAAACACCAGCACCCGAGCATCGCACCCCGCGCATCCACACCAGCAGAGATCAGACCATGGCCACCGTCTTCAAGGTCCTCCCCACCACCCAGCAGTACGACTGGGGCACGATCGGCCACTCCTCCAAAGTCGCGCAGTACGCCGCAGCATGCAAGCTCCCCGGCTTCACGCTCGACGAGAACACGCCCTACGCCGAAGTAAGCACCGTCCCTCTCCCCTCTCCCCCCTCATCCCATCCCTCCCTGACTGGATAGACGTGATCACCAGCTATGGATGGGCACGCACCACACCTCGCCCTCACGCCTGCTCGACTCGGAGAAGCTCTCTGACCACCTCGCCGCGCACCCGGAGCTGATGGGCGCGCGCGTCGTCGAGCGGTTCCGCGCCGCGGGCGCGGCGGAGGGCAACCTGCCCTTCCTCTTCAAGGTGCTCGCGATCGGGAAGGCGCTCAGCATCCAGACGCACCCCGACAAGGCGATGGCGGAGAAGCTCCACCAGGAGCGGCCGGACGTGTACAAGGGTGCGTATATGCGCCTCATCCCCCTCCCCACATCCCCCATCAAGCATCGTTCGCACTTGCTAACGAGCACCCCGCGCGCAGATGCGAACCACAAGCCTGAAATGGCGCTCGCGCTCACGCCGTTCCAGGCGATGTGCGGCTTCCTCCCCCTCCCCCGCATCGCCGCCTACCTCTCCGCCGTCCCCGAGTTCGCCGCACTCGTCCCGCCCGCGATCGCCGCGCAGTTCGCCGCCGCCGCGTCCTCGGCGGACCCGCGCGGCCCCGCGGAGAAGGCCGCGCTCAAGGACGTGTTCGCGGCGGTGATGACCGCGGACGCGGCGCTCTTCCAGCCGCAGCTGGAGCGGCTCGTGCGGCGGTACGAGAACGGGGAGGTGCACGATGTGGAGCGGGACGTGCAGGAGCTCGTTGTGCGGCTGCACAGCCAGTTCCCGGGGGATATTGGCGTGTTTTGCGCGTTTGTGCTTAACCATCTTACGCTGAAGCCCGGGGAGGCAATCTTCCTCGCGGCGGGCGAGCCGCACGCGTACGTCGCTGGAGGTGAGTCGCTGTATGCGCGGTTCGCTCCCTTGAACATTCGACTTAACTGCCCCGCCGTCCTGCAGATATCGTCGAGTGCATGGCGACCTCGGATAACGTCATCCGCGCCGGGCTAACGCCAAAGCTGCGCGACGTCCCGAACCTCGTCGCAGGCCTCACCTACAACGCCGCCCCAGCATCGAAACACCTCGTGCAGCCGAGCACGTTCGCCCCCGGCGCCCAACACAGCACGCTCTACGACCCGCCGATCCCGGAGTTCTCCATCGTGCGCACGGAGCTCGCTGCGGGGGCGCGCGAGGCGCACCGCGCAGTCGACGGGCCGAGCGTCGCGATCGTCACGGAGGGCGCGGGCGCGGTGACGTGGGGCGGCGGGGAGAGGCTGGCGGTGGCGGAGGGGGAGGCGTTCTTCGTGGGCGCGGGGCAGGAGGTGGGCGTCGAGGCGGGGGCGAAGAGGCTGGTTGTGCACAGGGCGTTTGTGGAGGCGAAGTGAGCTCGCGCGGGGCGGACACGAATGCGTACCGAAGAAGCCGGAGATCTGTTGTAAAGTAGCATCAAACGCGCCCGAGGAGAGGCTGTTCGTCGAAGGTGTTGTGGGGTGCGTCGGCGGGCGAGGATGGGTATGATATTCGTACGGAGTACGTACGCTGCTGATGTGCAAGTGCCTTGAGGCTGGTATTAGGCTGATGGGGCACAGGCTTTTTTCTGCGTCCGCGCAGGTGCGAAGATGGAAGAGCAGTCTGGCAATTTCAGTAATTGTTCTCGCGGATACTTGGGAATTCTGTGCAGCTGCGGACTCTTGAGGGGACGCTGACCGAAGGCTGGCTGAAATGTACCATCAGCTCACGCAGACACCCAAAGTTTTCCATCGTGTGGGCATCGTGTGTGGGCACATGGGAGTATCGATGACTGCGGTTTATTTGTCCCAGCCAATCCAAGGCGGCTCGTGTTGCATTGGCTGGGGGTCGCAATGCGCGTGCAACCATTGGGGTAGCCGTGTTCTCGATTCCCAGCAGGCAGTGAGTTGGAATATCCATGGGCAGAGGTTGCTGTATCGGAAACGCAGGCGGGGATAGCAGCGCTTGCAGTCGTTGGGGATGCTAAAGCTTAATGATAGGGAGCACATCGCCAAGGACGACGAGGGCATCAATGAAAACGACGTGGGCGAGGACGGGCACGATGAGCAGCAGCGTTGCGAAAGAGATGAGCCAGACTGCCGCCGGGTGGCGCCCGGCTAAGACGGAGCCCGAGCGATCGTCTTCGCAGCCGCTCGTCCCTGGTCCGACGCGCCGTAAGGTTTCTCTCAGGGTCCCCTCCTCCGACCACGCCTCGTCCTCCGTCCAGATTCTGAGTGCAAGCATGCGCGCGGGGCAGTGCCGCAGATACCCCCGCTCCGGGGCTGCCTCGTCCTTCTCTCGCCGCCCGAGACATACGTATACGATATTCGTCCCCAATTGTTCGCGCAGCCGACCGCGGGATGCATAAGAACACGCCGAGTGCAGACATACAAGCTCCGTTTCCGCGCACCCGCCGCGACCGTCGACGTCAGCCGTCTCCCGGTTCCTATTCCCCGCCGCAGCCGTGCGTTCGCTCGCGGCGCGCATCGATGCCAGCCCCCTAAAACTTCCTTCCGGCCGAGCATCGAATTCCAGTCAGCCTCGAGCCCAGCACGCTAAGCCCAAGCCCGCCACCACCGCCGTCAGCCTTGGTCCCCCCCCAGCCCGAGTTAGCCGCCACCGTCGCAGTGGCGCCGCGTACCGACCTGACCCCCTCTGCTGCTGACCGCCTTTTCTTGCTGCCAATTGCCCCCGAGGGGTGTCTCTGACGACCATTCACGACGCCCCGCCGGGCCCATGGCGCTCACCTCGTCGGAGGAGGCGCTTCTCCTCGCGGCCCTCCCGACTATCGAGAAGACGCGGTATGCCGAACGTGCGTAGCAGGATTTGCGTTGTACAGAGAAGCCTTTTGTTGACAGATACGCAGTTGCCAGTACCGTCATCATCTTGTTTGATCACCGTAAGTCGCGTGCCTTTCGTGCCGTAGTGGGACGCGCCCTAACGTTGTTTGGCTTCACAAAGTCATCACGCTTGATCAAGAGGTAAGCTCAATCCAATGGCCAGGTTTCTGTTAGCATAGCTGACGGTACCTGTGATAGATCAATCTCATATGGGTACGCCCGTTTGTCAATGCATAGGGGCATCCACTGATGCGACTTTCACTTCAGCGGGCACACTGGGGGTTAGGAAAAGTCCTGTTCCTCATTGTGAGTACCCTCTGCCACACATTGTGCGAACCGCGCCTCACATGCAACACAGAACCGATATTATGCCCTAGTCATAGTCATGTACGTCTTCCTACAGGCCATGTCCCCCGTAGGATGCTAATGCCGTACTACTCTCAGCTTCAACAACTATGGTCAGAAATTCCGGCCGCCTGGTCTATGAAAACGAACTGACGTCCCTTATAGCGCTGTTCAATTCCAACCAACTCACAGACTCAGTGAGTGGACATTTTGTATCTTTCCTCGTATGGCCCGCTCACCGACACTCTCCTTATAGTTGTATGTTGTTCCTCGCGCATCACAAGTTCGATCCTCACCAGGTTCTCCGCTAGCTGTCTGTCCTGGTTTAGGTGGCAAGGCTGGACGGGTGTTCTGACTTTCATCGTCGCAGAACGTGAGTCTTCCCTTCCCGCCCGCGTCGATCACCCTCTAAGCTGCGCCGTCGCTGCAGTGATCCTTCAATTGCGCCTGTACGCTCTCTACTTCCGCGACAAGCGCGTTCTGGTCTGCATGTCCTTCGTTTGCGCCGGAACCGCCGCTACCTCCGCATACGTGATGGGCGCTGCCCTCTCCAGCATCACCTGTACGTCCCCCATTCGACCAGCGTCTAAGTAGAAGTACTAACGTCGAGACAGCTACCGCAGTGTGGCTCCCGCACAAACACTCGACGGTGTGCATCCCGAGCAACGTCCCCGCGCACTTCTACGCGTTCTGGATCCCGATGCTCGTCTCCGAGAGCGTGCTGTGCGGGCTCGCGCTCGTCCGCGGCTTCCGCGCGTACACCCCCGGCTCGAACGTGTTCCAGAACGGGAAGCGCATCATCGAGATCCTCGTCCGCGACTCGCTCTTCTACTTCGTCATGTGCGTCCCCCCTCCCCTCCCCTCACGCTCTCTCCCCCCCGTATCTTTCTTTTTTCGCTGTATGGAGACGAGACTTACACGGGGCCGCACAGCATCTTCGCGACGTACCTCGTCAACACCGTGCTGTTCATCACGCAGTCCGACTCCGAGGTCGAGATCCCGATCGGGTTCGCCGTCGCGCTCTCCGTCGTGCTTTCGAACCGCCTCTGCCTGAACGTGCGCGGCTACATCCGCCCCGCGGACGACTCCCTCCCCGGGTCCCTCCCCGCGCGCGCCCCCGCGCTCGTCGACCTCTCGCGCTCTGGGTACACGTCGCACACGCATGCCGGGTACGACGACGACGATAGGGACGGGGAGGAGGGGGAGGACGATGGGTACGGGGTGGCGCCGACGACGTTCTCGGTCGTGCATGGGGGCGTGCTGAGCGATTTGGAGATGCATGAGTTGCGTGCGATGCGTGCGCAGAGCCCGAAGCACGTGCGGACGTTTTCGTAGCGCCTCCGCCGCCTCTTCATTCTGCCGCGTGTATATCCCCCATTCCCCGAGCACTTCTACTGTATCCTCCCCACTTCACACCATCTCTGGGCCGTCGCTCCCTAGCGCATCACTGTCATAGTGTCTGTTGTATCACCCGACCTGTACGCTCGTTCTGTGTATGTAGATATATCCTACCGCGGCCACCTTGCCGCTTGGCTACCTCACTCCAATATCGGCTAACCGAACGCATCCAGACTCCTTTGATTCGGAAGCTTCAGTGAAGGGATCACTGGGTGTTCGATTCAACGCAAGTCCCCAGATGATCCTCAGCTAGTGGTCCACGGTATGCATTCAACTTTTTTGTGTCACATCTGTTACACTATAACGGTGGATACAATGTCCATGATTTTTCCAAAGAAGTTCAGAAGTCGTAGAAGGAGTGTGGCTGCCGCGCACGGCAAAAGTTTTACAAGAAAATGAACGAAGCGTTTCCCTCGAACCCATTTAGGGTCCATTCGTAACATCCAATCTCCACCCAAGCAGCCGCTGCACCATCTCCCATCTGCCCTCAAACGGCTGCTGGTCCCCTTCCGGGACCCACGCTATCTTCCCATATTCCGCCTCGCGCAGCACAGGAAATAAACGCGCGAGGACGCCCGCCACCTCGGCCGGGTTCTCGATGTTTACCCCCGCAAATGCGGTGAGGCGGCGCAGCCCGCATTGCGACGGTGCGGGCAGCAACCGTGCCAGCGTTTCCGCGTCGGGGAGCTTGTGCGCGTGCAGGTGCAGCCCCAGCGTGTCCAGGTGTGCGCAGTTTTGGGCGAGAGGGACGAGGTTGGTGAGCGTGAGGCAGGGGGTGTTGCTACCTGGGGGGTAGGGATTATAGCTGTTCAGCGAGAGGGTCGCGAGCTGAGGCCATGCGTGCGCGATGTCGCGAATGGAATTTGCGCTTACGGCCAGCGCGGGGCATTGGATGCAGACATAGTCGATGTGGGGGAAGGCGTAGAGCGGCCGGAGAGCGACCCCGACGTCGATCACTGGGGGGATGGCGGTTTCGGATGGACGGACTTGCGTACGGCCGAGGTCTAGTTGTAAGTGGGTGAAGGAGTCGCGGTGCGCGGCGCGCGCGACGAGTGCAAGGTGCTGCTTGATTGTGTCGGTGTTGGGTTGCTTCTGTGTGCTGAGCTGGACCTGTCGCAGGTTCCCCTCCGGGAGAGCACCGAGGAACGTCTTCGTGCTCCCGTCCATCCGGACAAGGCCGAGATCGAGCATTTTGAGGGTGTTGAACCACGCATCTTTGCGTATGTCGCAACCCGTTATCGTAGCCATCTCGTACTCGTTGACGTACACTTCCATCGCGGAGAGCCTGGGTAGCACCGCCAAAGCCTCTACACAGATTGCTGGCAAGAAGACGTTGCCCCTGTAGCTCGTGAGCTCCTTCAAGCTATAGAGGAGTTGCCCGTAGGCGTCCCCGACGTTGCCCGAAAACTTCTGCAACATGTAGCCTGACAAACGGTGCATACGGAGTTCCAGGGAGGTCACGCGTTTGCACGCCTCCCGTATACGCTTGAAGGGCGACGCCAAAACCGAAGGGACGATGTTGTTGAATTGCAGTGCGAGGTGTGTGATGGTTGGCGAGAGGAAAAGGTGGAGGATGCGCAAGTGTGTCACGCGGGAATCTTGGAAATGGAGCGTTCGGAGCTGCGGGAGGAGCGGCTGGCCGGCGGGGAGGCGCGCACATAGCGCCAACAGAGATTCCAGGCAGACATCCTGCCGCTTGTTCCAGACGAAGCGTCGCACGTACTGAGCGTAGTACTTGATCCGCGTCCATTCGAGTCTGCGGGGCCGTATTATCCGCTGCAAATGCGGCCAGTCAGTCGATATACGGAAAGACGAGATCAGTACAAGGGACGTACGAAGATGTGTCCACCGCCCTCGAGGGGTACCTCCTCCCATGCGCAGGATGGTAAAAGCCGCAAGAGCGGTACAAGGCTACGTTGATCTCGCCAGAGTGCGGCTGCGGACGCTTTGTGCAGCGTCTTGCATGTCCGCACGAGTGAGACCAGCGTGCGCTTGCCGCTCGGGGACAAGCAGAGCCATTCCACTATGAACTGGAATATCTCGCTGATGGCAAGGCAGCGGTGGCTTGCGGGTATTGATAATGCGTTCATTGTCGCTTGTCAGCCTGGAAAAGAGAGCGCAATGATGATTAGCATTCAGTGAGTCTCCAGTAGCGCGCTGACGTACTTTGTGTGTTGTGTTTGATGCTCCGGCTGTGAATGTGTTTGTGTGTCGGTGCGTGTGGCTTTCATTAGCCACGCAGGCATTTATATGCACTCGGCATTCGTACGCATGGACTACTACCTGAGTGGCGCATCCGCAGCAGGGCAGCTTTGACAGCCAAGCGGTGAGAGTCAACGCGCCGTAGGCCCATGTTGCGACGCATAGTGCGATGAAATTGGTTCATCAGAGGTATTCTTATATGGCCCTACGCTTGAAGCTTCGTTAGCCACCGCGGTCAATGCATCCCCGAGCAGAGAAAGAGACTCACCAACAACCTGCGCCGGGTCCAAGGAGACTGAGAC
>NW_007360329.1:1137030-1323797 GCF_000271585.1 Trametes versicolor FP-101664 SS1
AGACGAAGCGTCGCACGTACTGAGCGTAGTACTTGATCCGCGTCCATTCGAGTCTGCGGGGCCGTATTATCCGCTGCAAATGCGGCCAGTCAGTCGATATACGGAAAGACGAGATCAGTACAAGGGACGTACGAAGATGTGTCCACCGCCCTCGAGGGGTACCTCCTCCCATGCGCAGGATGGTAAAAGCCGCAAGAGCGGTACAAGGCTACGTTGATCTCGCCAGAGTGCGGCTGCGGACGCTTTGTGCAGCGTCTTGCATGTCCGCACGAGTGAGACCAGCGTGCGCTTGCCGCTCGGGGACAAGCAGAGCCATTCCACTATGAACTGGAATATCTCGCTGATGGCAAGGCAGCGGTGGCTTGCGGGTATTGATAATGCGTTCATTGTCGCTTGTCAGCCTGGAAAAGAGAGCGCAATGATGATTAGCATTCAGTGAGTCTCCAGTAGCGCGCTGACGTACTTTGTGTGTTGTGTTTGATGCTCCGGCTGTGAATGTGTTTGTGTGTCGGTGCGTGTGGCTTTCATTAGCCACGCAGGCATTTATATGCACTCGGCATTCGTACGCATGGACTACTACCTGAGTGGCGCATCCGCAGCAGGGCAGCTTTGACAGCCAAGCGGTGAGAGTCAACGCGCCGTAGGCCCATGTTGCGACGCATAGTGCGATGAAATTGGTTCATCAGAGGTATTCTTATATGGCCCTACGCTTGAAGCTTCGTTAGCCACCGCGGTCAATGCATCCCCGAGCAGAGAAAGAGACTCACCAACAACCTGCGCCGGGTCCAAGGAGACTGAGACCTCCAAGCGTTCAGTCGCATGGCCCGCGTTCAAGGGGAGCAGTGCAGGCGTACCTGCATCGCCGCATGGCGCCGCTCGCGGCCGTTTCACGGACTTTGCCAGTACCATTTCGTCGGTCGTTGCGGGGGCACGCTATGTATGACTTGACGGTCAATGCGACATCACAAGTTCAGTAAACGGTCAAGCCGCAAGGCCCGGGCGCTCCGCACCATGTTGTGGGTCGGGTCGAGTAACAGTTCATCGTCGCCTATTAGCTGACTCACAAGTGACAAAAGACGACATAGCAAAGGTGCAGCAAAGCGTTCGGGCAAGCTCGACTCGGCTCCGATGACGCTCTCTCGGACATCCTAGTAGTAAGCGCCAAGCGGTGCTCTCACTCAATTTGGATCGGAGAAGGATCGGAGACGCCCATTCAAACGACGTTCATGGCCATTTCAGCTGTTATGAAAATGATGTATGTAGAAACAACAGAGAGATATTTATGACGTGAATGTTGAGGTGACGCGAGTATATACGCCAGGGTCAGCATACTTGCTTGCAATGTAAGTTCGCGGGATATATAAACGTTGTAATGCTAAGATATGAATGAGCGTGATAGGGTGGTAAGTGCTTCATCTCAAGAGGTGTAGCGTAATGCAATACACAAGTATCAATGTAAGTGTCCAGGACTGAGAAGATCTAAGATAGTCTATTCCACCCGAAGTGCCTCGTCAGCATCGGACTCCCAATGCCACTCCAGCAGCTCCTGCACTTCCTCCCACTTGTCCTCGAATATTCCCCACTCGCTCTCGTATGGGAGTTGCTCATCCGCGTCCCGATAATGCACTTCGCGTAGCTCCGGAAACAAACGCAGCAAGAAGTACGCCACTTGATCGGGGTTCTCAATCGGCGCGTAAGCCACGGTCAACTCACGCAATATGCACCACGCCGATGATTTGGGCAGCAGCTGCGCGAGCATAGCTTCATCCGGCACCTCGTCCGCGCTCACGGGTAGCGTCAAGTGGTCCAACCACCGGCAGTTGACCACGAGCGGAATGAGGCCTTCGAGGGTGAGTAATGGTTTATCGACCACAGGGAGCGGCAGGTCGATGCTGACGAGCTGAAGGCTGGAGAGATCTCGCCATGCGTTCGCGATGTCCCGCACTGCGTTTGCGCTCACGATCAACGAGGAACATTGGATGTCGAGGGAGGAGATATTGGGGTGGGCGTAGAGAGGCTGGAGCACCTCCCCGACGTCCAGTGTATGAGAGCCAGGGTTGCCGGCAAATGTATGGCCCAGCGCCAGTCTTACGGTCGTCAGGTTGGGGCACGCGACGAGTTCGAGGTGGCGTTTGGTTGTGGCAGAGTCGGGCTGGATGGAAGATGTTATCAGCAGGCAATCCAGGTCTTCGCTCTGTATGGCGCCGAAGAACGCTGCCGTGCTCTTGTCCATTTGGTCCACGTGAAGCGATATGCTGCGGAGCGCATTGAACCATTGCCCATCGCGCGGGCGGGACGCCGTGGACACGGCGAGCATATCCATCTCCTCCGGCAAGACATGAAGGGTCGCCAGTTCGACTTTAGGGAGCGCCGCCAAAGCCTCTATGCAGCTAGCGGATGTGGCGACCGAATTACCACTATAGCACTCAAGCTTCGGCAGGCCGCGGAGGAGCTGTGCAAGGGCGTCGCTTATGCTACTATCGAGCTTCTGCGGGGTCGAATCCTCTTCGTCGTCCTCGTTGTCGTCATCGTCGTCGTCGTCAATCGTCTCCACCGAGAGTTGGAGAAACTCAACTTGCTCGCACGTTTCGCCTACATGCTTGAAGACTTGGCACATGATGGCAGGCTGGTTGAAGTTTGCTGACGCGAGCTCTAGGTGGATGAGAGTCGGGGCGAGGAAGAGGTGTATGAATGGAAGGTAGATTTTTCCAGGCTCATACAGCGAGAGCGCGCGGAGTCGGGGGAGAAGTGGTTGGCCCCCAGGGCGGTGATCGGAGAGCACACGCCAAGTGTCAAGCGCGATCTTCGATGTTTCCGGATGCCCAATACTCCTCACGTGTAGGGCGTAGTGGTCAAACCGCGTCCATTCGATCTCACTAGGGTCAATGATGTGCTGTAGGGAGTAACACATGAGCACGGTACACTACGGCCAAGATGAGAGACGTACAAAGATGCTGTCGCCGTGCTCGTCGAGGATCTCCGACCATGAGTCAGAAGGAAGCAGCCGCAGAAGTGGCTTGAAGCTGTTTTGGTACCTCCAGAGCGTAGGTAGTACTGCTTCGTGCAGCATCTTGCACGTCCTCGCGAGTGCCGCCACAGCCGCCAGAGGCGCCTTAGCGTCTGGGTCCCGGAGTGAGTTGATAATGACCTGAAGGGTCTCGCCAATGCGCAGACAGCGGTGCGCTGCAGTGACTGTGGAGTAGTTCATCGTCGTCTATGAAAGGGGGTTAGCAGTGATTCTATGGATTTCAGTGCATCAACATACTACTTTGTATCGTCTTGCGAAAGGTTTGGTGCGCTGGCGAGGAGGTGAGAGACTCGGATAGTGTCAGCTCAGTGGTCAGGTCGGCGGTTATATGGGCTCTGCACGGATGTGCTTGGACCGCCGCCCAGTGCACATAGTCAATGCAGCTCGCAGACAGCTTTGACCCCCCCAATCAGACAACCAAGCGGTGTGGCTCCTGGCCAGCGCACGGGCCGACTCAGTGCTCCGCTGTCAAAGAACTTTATGCGTCAGGGGTGAAACGCACCTGCGAACGTTCGCATGGTAAGTAACACTTTAGTGGAGGCTAGTTATAGGAGTCAGCGCGGTGGCCAATCAACGCTGAGAAGTTGAGAGGACCTACAAAGTAGCTGTGGCGTGGCTAACTTGACGGCTGGCGCGGTCCAAGCGTCGAGGCTCCGAGTCGCTTACTCACCTACCACTGCAGTATATGGTGATGATATCACATACAGCGTACAGTTCTTTCGAGTGCCTCCGTGTTACCTTTACATTCGATTGGAATGAGGCTGCGTTTCGCCTCCATGACTCAGAGAAAAATTAGACTTGCACGGTTGCCGCGTTGTTAAAACGTTCCATTGGTGCATCACACTGACAGCGGACAATTATCAGACAGACCCTATACTTCGTTGCGAGGGCTTTGAATATAATTGATGAGTATACGGAGTTCGGCGGTGTCAAATGAGGGTTAAGTTGAGGGAGGGTGAAAGTGAACGAGTCACTCCGTCAAGGTGCCGAACGGTGGCGCGATCGGAGACGCCCAGCATCGTCGCGTGGCTGTGACCAGTGGATTGTTGAACACGAGGCGAGTTTACGAGCCCAGCTAGGCTATGACCACACGAACAATCCTGCCTCCTATAGTACAACCATGCAATATTGCCAGGTACCGGTTACCTTTGATTTTGCTGATTTGCGCTATCAATTCCGTCAAACACGCGAATGGCATGCGAAGATCTAGAGATGAAGGCACTCAGACGCATAAATCGCCATAGAATAGAATTGATATATATCAATACAAGTCACAGAATTCGAGAGCAGGCATGAGTGAACTATTTAAGCCTAATAGGAGTAAAATTACAAGTGGTCGCAAAGTTCTAGGGAGTCGAGAACAAGTCAGTTGACCGTAACACTTCGAGTCTAAGGGGAAGGTCGGGAGACATGTGTGGTAAGTAAACATTTCGAAGTAAAGTTCTCGAGGATCTGCGTTCGAAGAACGGGACGACCGGCACGCACCGTGACCTCTATCACTTCCACATAACACGATTCAAGAGCGGCTCATCGACTACGAACGGCCCCAGAGGCATATCGCGCCTGTCTGTGGGCGTCCAGGACTCGGACCCCTCCCTGGGCGGAGGCTCGACGAGCTTCCGCACCTCCTCCCACTCGCGCTGGTAGGTATACGGCTCCTCGCAGTACGGCCTGACTCCATTCACCCCAGTATGCCACAAAAGCCTCAGCGCCGGGAACACGTGCAGCAGGAAGTCCGCAACCCGCTGCGCATCCACGATCGGCCCGTAGTTCACCGCGAGAAACTCGAGCGCGCTCTGCGACGAGCCAGGCAGCAGCTGCGCGAGCGCCGCCGCGTCGGGCACCTCCACCGCGTGGAGCTCGATGTCCAGCCCGCGCAGCCGTGGGCACGCAAGCACGAACGGCACCAAGTCGGCCACCACGATGCGCGGGTCGTCGGGGCGGCGCTCTTCCCACATGTCAACGCAAGCGAGCGAGAGGATCTCGAGCCGCGGCCATGCCTGCGCGATGTCGCGGAGTGTGTCCGAGCCAGCGAAGAGCACGAACCTGCGGACGATGACGGTGCGGATGCCAGGGAGGGCGTAGAGCGGCCGGAGTGCTTCTCCGACAATCAGCCGGTCACGCCTCTCGTCCTTGTCCTTGTAACACTCGCAGACGAGTTCGAGGGTGGTGAACGAGTCGCGGTACGGCGCGCGCGCGATGGCGGCGCAGTGTTTCTGGACCATGCCGGTGTCGGGCTGCTCCTCGAAGTCGATCATCAGCTTCTGCAGGCCGGGGCTCTGTATGGCGCCAAGGAAAGTCTCCGTGTCCTTGTCTAGCCGGTCAAGGGAGAGGGACAGCGACGTGAGCGAGGCGAACCACAGACCAGCATACGGGTCGCGGACTCGGAGGCGAGCGGCCGCGGCCACCGTTTTGATCTCGGCCCGTTTGATGTCAATGTGTACCGTCGCGAGCCTGGGGAGCGCGGCGAGTGCTTCTGTGCGAGCGGCGGACATGTTGAGAAGGCCGTGGTACACCTGGAGATCCGGCAACGCGCGGAAGAGTGACATAAGGGCGCTAGCCTCTGCGTCCGTGGGGGCTGCCAGGCGCTTGCTGAAGACGAAGCCCCCCCTCAAAACACTACCGTCATCGCGGCACAAATCAAGGGAAAGGTATCGGAGGTTCTTGTGGTTGGCAACCACTTCGTTCATGAGCGATACAACGTCAGGCTCATAGATAGTGTGCGCTTTAATCTTGAGGCGCTCGAGAGTTGGCGTAAGGAAGAAACGGACCAAGGTGAAGTAGGGATAGCTGTCGTGGAAAACGAGGGTGCGGAGTTGCGGCAGGAGCGGGTTGGCAGGCGGATGATGATCGAGCAGCTCATGCAGGGGGTAGGCATACATGTCCGATGGGTGGTCCCAGTTGAGACGCCGCACATAGCGGGCGTAGTAGTTGAACCGCGTCCAACGGTCGACAGGCTCGTCGCAATCAACTAGTCTCTGTGAGGGTCTCTGATCAGTCGACGTGCGGAATGGAGTGACCGGTACGGGAACTCACAAGGAAGGGAAAGCGACCAGACTCGTCACGGACTTTGTTCCATGAATTGGACGGAAGCAGCTTCAAGAGCGGTCTGAGGCTGTCGAGAGAGTGCCATAGTGCGGGTGTGGATGCCTGGTTCAGCGCTTTGCACGTCGCCGCAAGCGACGCGAGAGTGCGCTCCCTCTGGGGCAGCGGGAGCCAGTCGAGGATGAGTTCAAAAATTTCGCAAAGCAGGAAGCAGCGATGCTCCACGAAAGTCGAGGGGTCCATTGCAGCGGGTCGTCGAGTTTGTCAAGGTGTTAATGCAACTGGTGAAGGATACAAAGGAAGCCCCGGCCTTATATGTTTTTCGGATGCGCACCACGCGTGGACCCACCGAAAATGTCCTGTGGCCCATACAATGCGCGGGGCGGGCGGTGTTGACGCCACCATTTTGGACAGGGCGCGCACCAAGTCCCGCCGCGCGAGGCACTGTGCGGCTGAACTTGAAGATTTCAAATAATTCGAGCGGTCAGCTTGGACCCAGCGCATCTACGAGTGCGAAACCAGGGGCGAGTCGTCATCGCAGTGGCCGGATCCACTACTGCTGGTGGCATGTCAATGAGTATGGGGTGAGTGAGCGCTGCATCGCAGGCAATGCATCGCAGTAGCAGGGCCCATATCTCAAGTAGGCTCTTCAATGCCGGAGGATTGAGTGTATCTGAGGAATGGGGGTTAAGTGAGACAGTAAAACTCAGAGTCGGAGAGACTAGTAGAGCGACTCATGTGACTTTCAACAAAAACTTACGGCCTGGACCGTGTACCGGTACGTACTATACCTCAGCCTTGCTACACAGGCTGCACATGTACGCATCGGGTGAGGTGTTGGAAAGCATGTCCTGAAGTGGTAAGCGGAGTAAAGCGAGCGTAAGAGTGAACGCGGTGGTCCGCCGGGCCCTATGATAGAGGCGCCAGTAGGAGACGCCCACCCTACCGCATACGGTCGCGGGCTCAGGACGATGACGTCACGCGTCGGGCGAGGTTAGGGCTGCGGCGTGCTCTTGCGGACGACTGCTTCGCTCGAACGACTGCTGCCTCACTCACTGACTGCTACCTCACTCACTCACTCACTCACTCACTCACTCACTCACCCACTCAGAGCTCGACGTGCTCCTGTCGATCGCCCTCCTCTGCGTCGACGCCGCTTCCCGGTGCCCCTCCGCAATCGCTCGGTCGCTTTCACGCCTGTCCTCTGCTGCAGTCCGCGCCGAGTCTGCCGTCCTCCCTTGCTTGTGTCTGTAGCCCGTCCTCGCTTGTCCCTCGCGTCCTCCCTTCTGGTGCGCTCTCTACGCTCCCATTGCCTCTCTTTCGGCCGGCCCAACATTGTCTGGCCGTCCTCTACGCTCTAACAGTGCGATATCGACGAAAAACGCACCTTTATTGCCGGCAGAAGATGCAAAACTTCGCACCTCGACTTCAAACTCTCAGCGAATGCTCGTCGGTCGTGCTACATGCCACATTCAACAGAGCGAAGCCGCCGCTTCCGTACTGCGCCCGGAATTCGACCTACACCGGCGCAATCGACGCCCACTAACGTCCCACAGACTTCATGATGCAACTCGTACGTAACGGATCCACGGGGAATCGTGCATAACACTTCAATCTCGAATCTGACGAGCCGCCATACCAGTGCGACACGATCTGCGCTCGCAAAGTCCGGACAAGCGCCACGCACACACCCTCTGCGGACGCCTCGCGGCGCTCGCGCCCATCGATTTCCGCCACAAGTACAGCACACGCCCGTCGGACGAGCGCGTATCGCGACACCTCCACACGCACGAAGACGCTGCACACGTCCTGCGCCCGGAATCTTGCTCGCTCGACTGCGACCTCCCACGAACTTCCGCCCGTGCCCCAGCGACGTTTTGCGCTCCGGCGCGCGCGATTCCGGGACAGATCGAAGCATGACTATATGCTCTTCGTCTGGGTGCGTTCGTAGGTCGAGCCCTTGCGAATTGCGCTGACAGTGTCGGTTTCTCAGCGCCCACGGACATAGAAACGCGAATCGCGCTCGCTACATGCGTCGTATCGGTCCCCATCTCTGTGTGTACGCTCGCCGTACCTGCATCGACCACCCACCAAAATTCTAGAGCGGCGCAACAACATCAGCGGCGGCTACGGCACTTTGTCCTCACCATCAAGCCTCAAGACACAGTGTACCCCCCTCGCATCGATATCACCCCCGGACGACTCCAAAACGAACCGAAAGGCATACACGGCCCTCGGTGCACCGACACACCGCGTTTCCGCACGATCCGAGCAGACAGCCGATTTCGTCAAACTCGACCGGTTTCATAGGCCACAGCACACACTCTGGCTTCCCCCCGCCGTCCCGCGCCCGTCCCGCGCCCTACAGCCCTAAAACTCGGTATGCACACTCCCACAGACGCTCTCCACCCGCCCTACCGTTCACCCCAGCCGCCCCTCGCCCCGTCCCCCCCAGGTGCGCCCGAGCACCCCGGCTCGGCACAATGTCCCCGCCGCCGTGCTCCGACGCCACGCCGTGAGCCTCCCCAAACGCGAGCGTGGGCTCTACTCACCAGGATGCACGTGCACGCCGACGCGCAGCGCGATCCGCGCACAAAAAAATCGCGTCTTCGCGGCCGATTTCATGCGCATGCGCCCGACGCCCGTTGCGCTGCGCCTGCCCCGCGCGCGTCCCGCGCCCGAACGCCGCGCCACGTCGCAGGGACGGTCGTGGGCACCGCCTGCGCCGGCCCCGGGAGTTGTAGAGCCGATCGCCTGCTTTGCGTCTTGACGGCCGCGCGGGGATTTCGCCCGTTTTGGGCGGACACGACACGCGGCGCGCTCGCCCCCAAGAGGCCGCGCCGTTTCACCAGGCCATTCGCAAGCCTCGCAGGACACTCCTCAATGCGTGCTGAGAGCGCAGCCAGGCGCGGGCGCGTCTCGGGGTGCCCTGCGGCTGGCCAGTGCAGCCCGCGGCCAGTAGGTGCAGTGTGTGCCCGTCCCCGGCGGAACAGGTGCACGCCACACCTCCTGGCATTGGGCTGCACGGCGGCGGCGTCTGCGCGACGGGCGAGGGAGGCATGTGCGGCGCGTGCTTCGCTCGTGGTTCTGGCAGCGGACAGCGGAGCCTCTACCGAGTGCGCGTCGCGCCGAGTCGTCGCTGGAGACGGCGTGCTGGACACACGTGCCCGGGGCGCGTCGGTGCGGTCCAGGAGCCGGGGCGAGGGCGGGAGACGGCGGCCCCGCCGCTATGCGCACGCCATAGCACGGCGCACACCGCCTCCCACTCCGCGAAGGGAGTCTCGCGGCGCCGCCGCCCGCACTCCCCGCCGAGACGCTATGTATGTACGTATAGGGATCTACCTACGTCGCCGCCCTCCTCACCTTCTCCTCCCCTCCCCGCCGCCGGCTTCCGGGGGCCCTGCCTACGATGCCCGCCGCCCGTACTGTACCCCGATGGCGCGTTAGTGCTGGAGATGGGAACGTCAGGGGCCTCGCGTGCGGACGCGCTGGATCGCGTGAACGTACCTTCGACGCTGGAGAAGTCGACGCGACGGCCCTGTGGCCGTGGAGAGCGCGGGTGTGCACTGCTGGAACGCCAAGTGAGTGAGTTCATCACCGTGTCGCGGGGCGTGGGCGGAATCGCACTCACCGTGATCGCACAGGACACGCCGGCGCGCGACGCGGGCGGAGTCGCCCAGGCTGCATGTACCGTATCGTAGCGCGCTGCGCCTGCTGCACTAATCTACGTGTATTCACAGGGACCTACGCTATGACCTCTCATCCCGCGCGGGGCCCTTCACATACCGCTGCGCCGTGTCCGCCCGAACTCCCGCGTCGTTGTCGCAGGCGATGTACTGAGGCTATACGGGACGAGGCATAATGGTGAGTTTGACCGTCGATCATACGTGCGCGAAGTATTTGCTCACCTTGTGGGTCTCCAGCAGCGCGCCTAACACGACGAACAGATGTCGAGGCCGTAGGCACTGCGCCGAGGACTGCTTCCCCGTGCGCGGGTATCTGTATAGGTAAAGTGTATGGCGTACCCTTGGATGTGATACCAGACTGACTCACCATACATTACAGCGCCGAAGACGTCGCCTCGCGGGCACCGGTGAATACGAGCACGCAGACTTTGTCTGTGCACGCCCAGCGCCCACCGGGGGACCTGGAGAAGGCAGGTCAGGCGCGTTCTCGTATTCGGGGGTATGCGCTGACCTACCAGGATTCACGAAAGGGCAGACAGCTGTTTGAAGTCCTAGAGATACACACGAGGCGGTTAAGACCTGCTCGACGAGGGCACACACTTACCAGGACCGCCGCCGAACACACAAAGCCCCGAGCAACGCCATACACCGGAAAAGCGCACCCAATGCGGCATGCTGCGTGTACCGTGGCTGACCCCTTCCAGGACGTCAGCATGTGTGCAAACTGCGAGAGGGACACATACCGGATCGCGTACCGCCCACTGCTGAGCCTGAAGCGCAGCGCGATGCTCCCGCGCACGCCTTCATGCCACCCGTACCGCGCGCCCACCCGCCTCGCATAGCTGGAACGGGAAGGTCAGTGTTCAAACATGGACATCCTGGAGAGGCTGACATACCGCTGCGCGCAGCATGATGTTCTGTGGGGCGCACGGCGCCGCAGGTCTCGGAGCGCTGGAGCAGGCGACGACGAAGGAAGGAGAGGGGCCCGGCGACATTGCTGCGAGCGAGTGTAGAAGGGAGGGGAGAGGGTGAGTACGCCCGCGTCGTAACCGAGCTCGTATCTATCCTCGGCGTGCTTTAGGGCCGTCCTCCGCTCCCGTCGTACCATGGCCCGTGCGGCGACCATGCACTCGAGCCCAGCCCTCCCCCGTCGCGCGGAGACGGCTGACTGCTGACTGCCGGGACAGGGCAACGATCTTACGAGAGGCTCGGGACGACCCACCGAGCCTTCCGGGCGGCGCACCTACCAGGATACGACACGCTCAGCCGAGGGATACGGGGCGAGCGGGAGAGGATAGGCACGGACGGACCGCGGGAGGGCGATGTATAGTTACGCGGTGCGGTGCGTTTCACCGTCGCGTCGCGATCCACAGATCCAGGACACGCAGCACGCTCGCTTCGGACGGCCGGCGCTCGGTACGCGAGGAGCCACGGACCGCCCCCGTTTCGAGAGTCCAAGAGCAACGTCGCATCGGGCTTGATACGGCATCGGAGGTCGCAGTTTGTGGAGGTCGGCAAGGGCAGGAGTAACAACAGCGGGGGCCTATCTCCACGCCCGCCCCCACTGTCTATGCAAACATCTCTGTCCCCCCATATCCCTTCCTCGTCGTCTCTCAGCATGTATCAAATCCAGTACCATATGTAAACAATTGTGAAATATATTTTGTGCGGCCTCGTACTGCGTGTGTGCGACACTCACGAGCAAAGTCGCGTTGACACCCCTTGTGCAGTGTCCGCCCATGACGGCACGATGATGCACACCGTCATATCGCAGGCGCGGCCACGACGACAGGAGTGTGCAGCGCAGCATTCACGGACATGCCACTATGTACCTGCTCGCACTGATCCCGCCATACGAGCTTCTCATCAAGTCTTGTCCCTCGCACCATCCCTCGGGCCTGTAGTATATGTATATGTGGCACGCGCATGCGGGATACTAGTCACGCCCGCCAACGACCAGGATGGTTTTGCTCATGCAAGCAGTGATATAAGTACATGCCTGCCGCATGGGAGCCGCACTCTGTGTCGCGTCTTTCCACTCGCGGCGACGCGCCCCCTCATTCATGATACTTGCCTCGCCTCCCTGCCGCCATCGAAGTACGACAACGTCGCCCTCGCGATATCATACTGGGAGCGACAAACAAAGTTAGTAATGATTTCGCGCGATTGGGCGACACCAGTGTCCACTGTCAAATGACCAAACTCACTGTGTGCACCGTGGGTCCAGTCGTTCTGGACATTGGGGTCTCCTAGCGGATGGCGTCTTCGCCTCAGGAGAATCCGTTTGAGGTGCGGTATCGAGTGAACAAAATCTGCAAACTTGTAGAGTGAGCCTACCATTCAGACAACAGAGTCTCGACATACCTCATTGATGAATGTCCAGAACAATGCATGGGAGCCGTCCATGGCTATCAACATAGCCGTCTTGTACGCCGATACATCGGACACTATGGAGGGGTCGAGAGAAAGGGTGCACGGGTGGCTGAGGTGTTCCGTCGACTTCATGCACAAGTAGTCTGGTAGCCTTGCCACTGTGTACTTGTGCACTGAATATAGAGCGTATATACGGGCACGCTGCGGGCATATCGTTGAAAATGACACGCTGGGGCGCACAACGACCGTCACGGTGCATGTACCTTCTCAGAGAGGCAGGACAAGATCTATCCAGATCGGAAGGCGGGGGGGGGGGCCTGCTACGCAGTCGGGATGCCTCCAACATCACGGCGAGCGATTATGCAGGCAATCTGACGTACTTACCAAGCTACGAGAACATGCTCGGCAACAGTCACGGTGTTCAGATTGCTACAGCCGCTCGAAGCCCGCGTGAAGGTGGATCTAGACCGCCCGAGGGCGTCTTTCGGCAGGTATCTTCGGCCAAGGTACTCTTCGTTACGATCCCTTCGTGCAGGGCCAGTAAAGCGGAATCGAGGCTGTCGGCGTTGAGGCACGAGCAGGCACGCGGCGGTTGCCTGGCGAGTTTAGCACCGGAGTGAGAATACCAGGAAGCCCGAGATCCCCGCAGCACCACACACTCCATCGAGATCTGAATTTGGCGGCACAACCAGTAAATGTTTCAAAACGAGTGCGATAGCACAGGCTGGTGGTGTTGCCCTAGTGGTGGTGAAAGCGAAAGTAGACTCGACGCGAAGCGCCGAATGCATGTGCGGGTCAAACCTTCTTACCGTAAAAGGCAGGTATGCAGAGAGAGATGCCGGGCTCGCTCTCGCGCTCGCGCCTTGGCTTCTGCAACCGCGACGAGTCGGCCGAATGCGAGCGCGGTGTTCAGTACACATGTGCGACATGCGCGCAAGTGACGTAGGGGTGCCGGATCTTGACGCAGGGTCAAGCGAGAGCACCGGCAGCTTCGGGACCACTCAGATCTGGACACAACCGATCAGCGCAAACCTTCGGTTCTCCGGCCGCTCTGGTTTTGCACGGAATATATCACATAGTATCTTGGCCCGTAAATAATGTACATGCTCAACCTAGTATATGGGAGACTAGAAATGAAGAGGTCAGGATTGATAGTGTGTGGAGCAGGTGCTGCACACAGTATTATCCCCAGTCCCCTCCAGTTCTGGACACTGAGGTGGGAGAAGACGGGAGTATGACCAAGCCCTGGACAATTGGACAGCTGTGTTAGGCGATTATTCAAATTCTGAATGGGAACAGAAGGGCATTATTCTAGAGCATCAGCGGGCAGAAATTATGTCAGAAGGAGCCCTGAATGTTGTCTATCCTGAGGCATGTCCGATCACACCACGGCCACAAAGAAATGTTTCAATTGGTTGGGTGTATCAACGGAGACTAAATACAGTACACGCGAGGGGCGGCGGCCCCGGGTGGCCACTATCGTAAACTCAGAAGATGGAAGATTTCGCTACAGGCGCTGCAGGCAGGCAGCAACCGCTTGCCATGATCCTGACCCGATGCACCCGCATGCGGCACAGCAGCGGTGTCGTGCATCCGTCCCATGCCAACCGCATATGATCCGGGCCAGTCGCGACTCGCATTCTCATGGCAGATACGTTCCCGCACCGTTTCTCTGCGTCTGCCCCACCCCTCCTTCATCCCGCCCATCGCCAACATCTCCATGACCCTCCTGCTCTGAGCCTCCGTTCGCTTACCGTCTTCATCCTGCTCGAGTGCCCACTAACACCGCCTATTCATGCTCCACAGCATCTCAAGCTATCTGCCACACGGTTGCTCTGGTTGCCGGATACAAGGAAAGGTACGTGTGCACGTGCATGCTCCTATGGCATGGCTGACACAAACCGACTTGCGCACGCAGACACGCTCGTCCCAAGAGACATGCCTCGTGATGGTCTCCCGGGACAGGGTGGTCGGCGCGGGGCTCGTGCTCCCTCCGTGCAGAGGCAGAACACGAGGGAGTGGGAGGAACGACGGCGGCGTACCTTCGCTGGCGATGCCCGTGTAGGCTAGATCAAGTGGATTGTCCTCTTGGACGGACATGGGCTGGCCTTGCGTGACATCGCAGCCGTGAGCCAGCGCATCTACAACGGAAGAGGTGAGTACCTTGCCCTATCTGCATTGTACCATGCACTGAACACTTATCTGCCTCGTTACAACATCTGAAGTGTGGCAAGCTGGTGGCTTCCAAAGCCGGAGGCGAGCCCGCACTGATGCTCACACGAGTCTCCTCAGGAAGATGATAATGGCACGATGTGTGCACGATGAGTGCAACCGAAGGACGTGACGACCGAGGACAAGCCCATCCAGCTCGCGCCCTCCCCAGTCGCCTGCACAGTCTCTCACGCGCATCTGCGGCCATGCTGTCTCTCGCAGCTGGCCGCGCGTGCATTTGCATTTGCATTCACCATCTTTCAGCCACTTTCACACCGCTCGTCTGCCCTTGTCTCTCGCCTAAGTACTTCTATCTTGTTCTCTTCAAAAGCATTCACTTGGACATGCAACGATGAAAACGACATCGTCTGGCTGTAACAGGGCACCTCGCGCCTGCAATTCCGGGAGCAGCATATGCAAGACACTCACACTCGGGCCAGAAGACACGCTGCATCTCGTGAGCTCCTGTGAACGAACACGGTGGGTCCTTGTAGCAATCTGACAACTCGACTCCTGGCAAGACTTACCGGCAGCTCGGTGGACCGCAGGCACGCACGCGCTCGGCGCCGGCATCGCACTCCGGACCCCGGTACGGAACGATGCACCAAGCACGGAAGGCTTGGTACGTACTCACGCCCCGTCTTTGCTACTTCTGCGCACACTCCTACTGACTCCTTTGACGTCGTAGGTGTCGCCTTCGAGTCTGGGAAAGCAAGAGGGAGAATGTGAGAGCGGTTGGTGGCAGGGAAGGTGGCAGCGTGGCGGCACGCGGCTCACAGAACGGTAAACAGTGTCCACTTAGGCGCCTCGCTTCTGATTCTCATTCCAACTTGCATTCGGGGCCACCTCGCGATGTCTCCACCTCCTCCCTTTTCCTTTCGCCTTCCTGGATAGCTCGGAGCAGCCAGCCAGCCCAAAAAACGACGACCATCTTGTCACAGCGGGTATGTACCGTATTTGTCCGTCGCACTTCTCACAAACTGATGGGGCCGATAGCACGGTCCACATAGACATCAAACTTACCAGAGCATGGCCGTGCATGTCCACCAGCACGAGGATGAGCAGGCGGTGGGATATGGCAGCGTATTTGCGACGGATAAGTAGCAAGTCGCAAGTGAGACTCGCCTCATTCTCGCGAGCAGCCTCGGTTTAGGCGCCGGCGCACTGCGAACACATCGTGGCCGGCGAGACACGCTGTAGCCCTCACTCGTCTTCTTTCGCGAAAACAAGCATCTGCTCACTCGGTACAAAATCCCGCGGTGCACGCGCGCCCTCACATTTTGCCCCGTGTCCCGGGCACATCAAGCGGAGGTCGCATGAGGTCGAGACTCGCTCGGTCCTGTTTGCAAACTAGACGAGCACGAGTACACATCCGCCACGGCTTTGTCTTGAGCGATTACACTTACCTTTCGAGCTAGCACACAGGGACATCTGCTATGCTCACGGGTGTGCATAAGATCGGCACCATGTGTGCAGCACGCGACCGGCGGGGCCGGAGTGCACTCAGAGACGTCTCGCGCCCCGAGCGCACTTCATTGCGGCCACGCGAGGTCGAAACAGGTTGCCGCAGCTACTTCCGAGCAGACATACGTGAAGTACGTACCTGATCTGTTCTCTCCGAGGTCTGTTGCTCATTTTCTGGCCTTGTAGACACCGGTTCTGGCCTTCGAGTCGCGTTCTGCTGCATACAGAGGTGGAACGGCGAGCATGCACGATGGGGGGGAGATGGCGGGATGGAAGAAACCCGCAAGGCGAGACTCGGACTTGGACGTTTGACAGATCGGCGGAATAGGCGCCCATAGCGCGCGAGTGATTCTTACCTCCCGCGCCGGCGCTGTAAGCACGCGCATGGGCTCGCGTCTTTGACACGCGTTGATTAGGACATCACCGAGGTGGTATGTACCGTTTCTTTCACTCGCAGGTACAGGCTTTTGACTAATGACTCTGCCCGGCTCGCAGAGCAGACCTGGGAAAGCGTGCAGACACAGCGGGGAGCACATAGGGCAACTCTGCGAGTGGGATAAGACATCTGTCAATGGCACGCCGCGCCGGCCTTTGCAGTTTCGAGTTGCGTCGGAATAGGCGCCCGCGTCCATGCGAGTGCGCGGAGTGTCTCGCGCTCTTCCGGACGCATCGAGGGCCATTGACGGTCCCGCGAAGGGAGTCCTGGTGGCTTCTCGTTCCCACCGTGGCCGACCGAGAAGAGGACACTTGGCGCGAACGCGCAAATTGTCTCCCGGACTCGCAGGTAAGCAACTCATCGATCCGAGAACTTGCGGGACGCTTACCTTGTCTGCGCAGCGCCCGAAGCGAATATGTCGATGCCGGGCTTCGCGTCTCGGAGCTCTGGCATGGCGGGAGACTTGCGACAGGCGGACGAGCTGCACACGGAGCACTGCGCGCGAGAATTCCGCGTTTACAGCTCGTTTCACGGCAGCGCTGCACACACCGGATGGCTCCGATGCACTCAAAAGTGCGACCGCTCATGTCCTCACTCTGGCAGGCGGCGAAGGGCGACTTTCCCGCGACTGCGATGCCGGTTCTCCCGCAACCACAATGCGAAGGCCCGTCATCTGGGCGCGCAAACAAACGGCCGCGCGCGCGTCGCACGGAGATCGATCCGAGTCACGGTATGCACTGGCACCATTCCCTCTTCCACGGCTCCCAGCATAATTTCATGCTAGCAAATGGCGGATACGACGGGTGGTAAGCGCGATGTTACTGGAGCAGGAGCGGGTGAGCGAGGCGGGACGGCGACCGGGGCAGAGAGGACAGCGGCGAGACTTGGCAGCTTCGAGCTACGCCCGTTTAGGCGCCCGCGTCCAACGGAGTGCACGAAGTGCTCTCGACGGCTGTCCTGCACTCGTCCTTTGCGCGAATTGCGCGACAGGGCTGTCCATAGTACCAGTAGTCTATAACACAAGTTACTGTGCGTTCTGTCCAGCCCAGAGTGCGAAATCCGGGCCCTCTCCTCCCGTCGAGTTCTCCCCACCTCTGCAGCACCTACTATGCCCCAGAGTATAGCCCCCGAATCGACGCGCCTACTGTGTGCCCGAATCGACGCACCTACTGTGTGCCCGAATCGACCCAGAGTCCGTAGTTATTCTCCTGGCCGTACATCCTCCCCTCCCCATCCAGCCGAGATCCGCAATGCAGATAGCCATCGCAGTACCCCCCGCGCCCGCGCGGTAACGGCGAGCCTGTTGCGAAGCTCGGCGGCGGCAGGCTGCTCCTCGAAGTCGATCATCAGCTTCTGCAGGCCGGGGCTCTGTATGGCGCCGAGGAAAGTCTCCGTGTCCACGTCCAGCCGGTCAAGGGAGAGGGACAGCGACGTGAGCGAGGCGAACCACAGACCAGCATACGGGTCGCGGACTCGGAGGCGAGCGGCCGCGGCCACCGTTTTGACCTCGGCCCGTGTGATGTCAATGTGTACCGTCGCGAGCCTGGGGAGCGCGGCGAGTGCTTCTGTGCGAGCGGCGGACATGTTGAGAAGGCCGTGGTACACCTGGAGATCCGGCAACGCGCGGAAGAGCGACATAAGGGCGCTAGCCTCTGCGTCCGTGGGGGCTGCCAGGCGCCTGCTGAAGACGAAGCCCCCCCTCAAAACACTACCGTCATCGCGGCGCAAATCAAGGGAAAGGTATCGGAGGTTCTTGTGGTTGGCAACCACTTCGTTCATGAGCGATACGACGTCAGGCTCATAGATAGCGTGCGCTTTAATCTTGAGGCGCTCGAGAGTTGGTGTAAGGAAGAAACGGACCAAGGTGAAGTAGGGATAGCTGTCGTGGAAAACGAGGGTGCGGAGTTGCGGCAGGAGCGGGTTGGCAGGGAGATGATGATCAAGCAGCTCATGCAGGGGGTAGGCATACATGTCCGATGGGTGGTCCCAGTTGAGACGCCGCACATAGCGGGCGTAGTATTTGAACCGCGTCCAGTCGACAGGCTCGACGCAATCAACTAGTCTCTGTGAGGGTCTCTGATCAGTCGACGTGCGGAATGGAGTGACCGGTACGGGAACTCACAAGGAAGGGAAAGCGACCAGGCTCTCACGGACTTTGTTCCATGAATTGGACGGAAGCAGCTTCAAGAGCGGTCTGAGGCTGTCGAGAGAGTGCCACAGTGCGGGTGTGGATGCCTGGTTCAGCGCTTTGCACGTCGCCGCAAGCGACGCGAGAGTGCGCTCCCTCTGGGACAGCGGGAGCCAGTCGAGGATGAGTTCGAAAGTTTCGCAAAGCAGGAAGCAGCGATGCTCCACGAAAGTCGAGGGGTCCATTGCAGCGGGTCGTCGAGTTTGTCAAGGTGTTAATGCAAATGGTGAAGGATACAAAGGAAGCCCCGGCCTTATATATTTTTTGGATGCGCACCACGCGTGAACCCACCGAAAATGTCCTGTGGCCCATACAATGCGCGGGGCGGGCGGTGTTGACGCCACCATTTTGGACAGGGCGCGCACCAAGTCCCGCCGCGCGAGGCACTGTGCGGCTGGACTTGAAGATTTCAAATAATTCGAGCGGTCAGCTTGGACCCAGCGCATCTACGAGTGCGAAACCAGGGGCGAGTCGTCATCGCAGTGGCCGGATCCACTACTGCTGGTGGCATGTCAATGAGTATGGGGTGAGTGGGCGCTGCACCGCAGGCAAAACATCGCAGTAGCAGGGCCCATATCTCAAGTAGGCTCTTCAATCCCGGAGGATTGAGTGTATCTGAAGAATGGGGGTTAAGTGAGACAGTAAAACTCAGACTAGTAGAGCTATGGCGACTCATGTGACTTTCAACAAGAACTTACGGCCTGCACCGTGTACCGGTACGTACTATACCTCAGCCTTGCTACACAGGCTGCACATGTACGCACCGGATGAGGTGTTGGAAAGCATGTCCTGAAGTGGTAAGCGGAGTAAAGCGAGCGTAAGAGTGAACACTACGGTGGCAGTTATGGCTCAGGCTGGCACACAAAGACTGTCGCTCCGGACAAAAGTGATCGGCACGATCTTCATTAGATTATAAAGAGGGGCACATATGGATATACTAGCTGAGCTTCCAATATTTAAGGTCCTGTCCGTTAAAAATGTCTAAAAATCGTCACCGACTCAGTCAACAATGATGCTAGTGTGGAAATGTCGAGTAAGTATGTACTAGAATAAAATGAATACGATGCGATAGTTCAGTGAGCAAACACTACACTTCAAGGTTCTCGAGGAGCTACTGTGGTCGAACGATGGGGCGACCGGCACATGCCCTCTGCCCTACATATCAAGTATCGCGTCGAAGGAGAAAAAGTAACGCGGACGGACGACAAATGGCCGAACCTCTGCACACTGCATATCCCGTACGTCGTGCCGATCCAAGGGCTCATCGGGCAGGGCCGTCGCCCTGCCCGCGAGGAGATCGTCCACCATCGCCCACTTGTCCTGGTAGTCATGCTGTATCCTCATCCAGTCATAGTCGGGACGTATCCTCACCCAAACGATCTCAAAGCCCGCGATGAAGTCTGCGGAAGATGAGTGTCTCAAGTCCCGTAGCTCGGGGAACAAGCGTGCCAAAAAGGCCGCCGCCTGGTGCGCATCCACGTCTGGGGCGTTGTGCACGGCCAGGATCTGCAGCGCGTGGCGCGATGGGGTGGGCAGCAGCTGGGCGATCGCCGCCGCGTCCGGAACCGTAGCGTCGTGGATCTCCAGAGCCAGTGCGCGCAGACGCGGGCACTGGAGCGCGAAGGGCACGAGGTCGGCGAGAGTGACGCGCGGTACACCGCTCATCGGCTGTGGCAGGGGGATACAGCACAGTGCGAGGACCTCGAGCTTTGGCCAGGCGTGTGCGATATCGCGGAGCGTGTCTGGGCCAGCGGAGATTATGAAGCCGCGGAATATAAGGGTGCGGATGCCGGGGAGGGCGTAAAGGGGGTAGATGGCGTCGCCAACGTCGAACCCCATGCCCCCATGGTCATATACTGGAGTGTCCAGTTGTAGGGTCGTTAGCGAGTAGCGGTACGGCGCGCGCGCGATAACGGCGAGGCTGTCGTGAAGTTCGGCGGCGGTGGGCTGCTTTTCGGCGTAGAGCACTAGTACCTGGAGGGCGGGGCTCTGTATGGCGCCAAGGAACACGTTCGCGTGTTCATCCAACTCGTCTACAGCGAGAAACAACGTCTTCAGTGCAGGGAAGAACGGGACATCCTGCGGGACGGGGAGGCGAGCAGTCACTGCTTCGATGGCGCCAAAGTCGAAGGACAAGTGCAGCGTCGTGAGCTGGGGGAGCATGGCCAATGCTTCGACACGGGGTGCAGTCATGTTCCATATGGCTTTGTACGTCTGGAGCTCCGGCAAGTCGCGGAGGAGCGGCAGGAGAGACACGTTGAGCCAGTCTGGGGAGATACATGCGGACTTGAGCACGTCCGGGATGCGACACATGGGGCCGTCGCGCGTCTTGAAATGAAGCACGAGGCACTTGAGACCCCGGCACACCGCACGCACATCCTCCATGAGCGATATCACGTCGCTCTCCGGGATATCGAATGAATCGAACCTTAGACATTTGAGGGTCGGCGTGAGGAGGTACCGGACGAGACAGGAGTGCTCCTCGAGGGATCCAACCCAGTTGAGGGTGCGGAGCTGCGGGAGGGGCGGCTGGGCGGGAGGGTGGAGGGCGAAAAGGACAGCCAGAGAATCGGCTGAGAAGTCGGCCGGGGAGGACCGGTGGAGGTCATGTACATGGCGTGCGTAGTGATCGAACCGCGTCCAGTCGAGATTGCTTTGTTGGGCGACGATCTGTAATGGATGCCCCCAGTCGGTCAATGCGTGTTTTGCAGCGGCCGATATCAGGGACTTACGAGTATAATTCTATCCTGCTCATCACGGCCTTCTGTTACTGCACCGGGCGGAAGCAGCCGCAAGAGCGGCGAGAGGCTGTAGAGAGTCTGCCAGAGCAGGGGTATGGCTGCCTCGTTCAGCATCTTGCACGTCCTCGCGAGCGATGCCAGAGTACGAAACCTGAACGAGAAGAGCGAGCCCATGATCAATGTGAGGATCTCGTCGACCGCGAGCGCGCGGTGCACTACGGAAGTTGAGGGATCCATCGTCGGCGAGCCTGTCAGAGGAGTTCTTGATCAGTAATGATTTTCGCAGCTCGAGCATATGGACGTACTTTTTTGGAGCGGGGGCGGAGTGGCGGTTGAGCAGGCCTGAAGTGGGGAGACCAGAGCCTTATATGCTCCGTGCCCGCAAACAGCGCGTGGACCCCCCGCGAGAGCCCAGTGGCCCATGCCATTCACGGGCAGTGTTGGGCCACCCGGATCGTCCTGCCGCGCACAACCTTACCTGACGCACTTGGTGCATCCAATCTTGAAAACAGGAACCCAAAATCCTGCGGACAGTCAGCTTGGACCCGGCACGTCTATGAGTTCGAAATCGAGGGCAACGTGTTGCCGCAGTGGCCCGCCAGCACCAATATTGGGATGAGCGCAAACTTAGCGAGCACCGCAGCGAGCACAAAGCATCGCGCAAGCACGTCCCATATCTCACGTATGCTCCTAAAGCTTGGAGACTTGAGTGCCCATGTAACTGCGGAGTGAGCGAATACGCGAGCGAGAGAGAAAGCAAGAATAAACGATGCGTACCTCTCGCCAAGGCTTAGGGCGAGAGACGCCCGGGTCCAGTGGCTGGGCGCCAAACGGTGCAGCCTGCTTGTTCAGATACGACAACGATATCCAACGTCACAAGTAAGTACTTCCTCCTGTGCTTCATAGCAGGCCTAGGCCTGAAAGTCATGCGCAAGCTTACGTCCACATGCATACGTTGAGGGTGAGCGCGATAGCATCGACGCCTTAGCACCGTGACGTTTAGTTGCTGACATTGCACGCCCTCAGGGGCATTTTAGCGTCTCGCTTCTCACTAGTCAACTACTCACAGCTGCTATTATGGATACAAGAGAATTTTCAGCTCTGCCAAGATTAGGTGCAACAATACAATCGTACTAATGCCGTCAATAGGTCGTGGTATGCTGAGGAGTGTGTGGGTAGTAGTGCGTGAAGAACCATACGGTGTTCGTGAGCGGTGGGTATGTAGACATGGATCATCTGCGCAGAATGCTGATGAGTGGACGGTCATTGCCACAGACGTTCGACAGTACAGACCTGGTAGTGGGATTTCCCAACTCTACACCTGCACCTGCTCGACGTTCGCTTCATTCTTGCCCTTGAAGCTGGGCGCAGGTTCCGACGCGGCAACTGGAGCCGAAACCGGAGCAGCCGATACGTGACGCGCACGCCGCGCGGCAGCGAAAGACAACGCGGTCGAGATCGCGCCGAAGAGGAACGCAATCCACGGCAGGATGACGGCAAGCCTGACTAGAACCCGCCGGTGGGTCAGAACCACGTCATTTCGGAGAAGGGCCGAACAAGCGGCGCGAACACGCACGGTAGTCGATCTCGCGGTACACGGACGTCACGCCGAGCTGCGCCTCGACCGTCTTGATCACGGCGGGCTGCAGCTGGAGGGTCCCGATGAACGCGGTCACCTTCGCCTCCCTGTTCGCGACAAAGTCCGTCATCGCGACCAACGCGGCGAACAGCCAGAGCGTGAGGAACGCGAACAGCCCGCCCTGGAGCGGCAGCGTGCGCGTCGAGAGCGCCGCGCCGCTCTTCGCGGGGCGCGTGAAGAGCAGGAGGACGAGGGAGGCGAGGGAGAGCGCCGCCAGCGCGGCGCAGACGGCGGTCACGACGCAGCCGACCTTGAAGACGTCGCCGGTGTCGATGGTGACGACCGCGCCGAGCGGCGCCTGGTTCTTGACGAGGTCCTTTTGGTCGTTTGACTTCACGAGCGCGTTAATGCCCGTCGCGAAGCCGATCACGCCGAACGCGAAGGTGAGGAAGAGGGCCGCGAGGCGCGCGGTCCGGAGGGGGGTGGTCGCTGCGAGCATGGCGGGGAGTGTGCGGGGCTAGCTAGGCGGCGGCAGCAACGGCGACGGGGCGGATGAGGGCAGAGAGCGCGTCCGGGACTCGCGCAGGACCACGCGGGGATTATAAACGGATCGGCGCACATGGGAGGGATTGGCGTTCGAGAAACGCGCTCGGCAGCTGACAGTCCGCCGCTCCTCCCAGACATATCCTGCCTGCCTATTGCGGCATGCTGCTGCCCGCATCCGGATAAGCCTCTTGCCCCGCGTCACTCTGCCCCGATCGCAGCGACGCCACCGCTCTCCTCCAAACCTCCCCATGACCGCCCTCGCCGCGAAACACCACGGAGCCCCTCTCTCGTCTTTGTCTGAGACGCGCAGTCCCCCGCACGCACTACCTTCGTTCGCCCGCGCCTGCCTCAGCGCCAGGAAAAAAATGCAATGTTGTCGCACGACCGCGTGCTACTACGCCAAACCCGTTGGGGGAAGTGCACAAGAACGCGCCCTCCTTTCGGGGAACGCTGATCCTCAGAATCCGCATGACCAACCAGGTCCAACCTTGATCCCGCGCCCACGCTTAGCCGTCTTTGCCCCTCTCTCAGCTGCCCCTTGCCTGTGATTTCTCGTGTATTCCGCAGCACGAAACAGCACGAAACACGCAAGTCGTCTGAACACGACCCAACCGTCGTAGCGTCCGCGACAGACCGACACTGTTTAGAGTGCTGAGCGGGCAGCACCGCCACCGCGCCCATTGGGGTTGCAAAGACATGAGCCGAAGGGGATCGATCGTGGTCCGACGAGTCTCGAACTCGTCGCCGGCGAATAAGAGTGGGAGAGTCGGTCATATAACGGCGGGGCCTCGATCTGCCGGTGACTGCGACGGACATTGCGAAAGGTGCGGACGTGCGCGGACATGGACTGTCGGGCCTCGATCTGCCGGTGAAGGTAGTGTTACGGGAGCGCTGGAAGGTTTGGACGGAGAAGCACCGCGCCAAAACGGCGATCAAGGAACGCTGGGAAGAACTGGCGGGCAGAACGCGTTCTCATAAAGCCTGGACTCCAGCACGATCGTCGCGTGGAACATCGTGCGGCCGCTCAATGAAATACAGATGGTACGAGCCGAAACACGATGTACGAGCCAGACGTGCGCGAGGACGGGATGCAGACGGAGCATAGTCAAACAGAAGGTAGACCAACATGTACAGACAACTGCTGCCACTGTGGCGTCGAAACCACAAGGTACTCACAAGGTCCGAACTCTGGTGGAGCGTCTAAGCCTTCCGCGCGAGGAGCAGCGCCATCGGCCACTTGATGTTCACGACATCCTCGTCCTTCGGCACCTCCTTGCCCTCCGCGCGCCCAACCTCTTCCTTCAGCCTCCTCCAGAACCGCACCGCAATATCCCCATCTGCGCGCTCGAGGTCCGCCGGGTGCGCCTCGTGGAATGTGTGCAGCGGGCTCCATGTGCGGAGGAACCCCAGCAGCTCCGTCCACGTCAGGGCCTTGCGCAGGACCACCGGGCGCGCCCCCGCCAGGTCCGGGTAGTGCGGGGCGGTGAAATATATGCGCTCGAATTCGCTGTTGAACTGGCTGGGTAGGGCCTCGCGCGGGTCTGGCACGGCGACGAGGTGCCCGTCGAGGATGGTGCTCCCGGG
Organism: Trametes versicolor FP-101664 SS1; assembly: GCF_000271585.1. Classification (NCBI taxonomy): domain Eukaryota; kingdom Fungi; phylum Basidiomycota; class Agaricomycetes; order Polyporales; family Polyporaceae; genus Trametes; species Trametes versicolor. Next base: position 1,161,912 of record NW_007360329.1, read on the forward strand.
GCGCTCCCAGTAGGGCCCAAGCGAGTTGACGGGGTCGCTGCCCTGCCGGTAGTCGTTGATGAGGGGTGTCGCGGAGGGAAAGCCCGAGAGGCGGAATCCCGAGTATCCCTGCAGTATTCAAGGATGTAAGGGTCAGACTGATAATGGTGCAGCGGCGTGCGAGTGCAGATGCCACTCTAAAATGCCACTCTAAAATGTTGGCATAAATAGAAACGTGGAAGGCGTACCCAGGCGGCAAAAGTTCCGTCCTTGCGCAAGGCTCGTGCGACCTCTGGCCAAACCTTGTTCCAGTTAAACCAATGGTATGCCTGGGCTATAAACTAGGATGAGTTGAATGTAAACTGGTTCGTAGCTGTCACTGAACGGACAAACGCACCCGCGACTATGAAATCGACGCTTCCTTGCTCAACAGGGAGGGCCTCAGCGGAAGCCTGCACGAACTCGACCGGTGAGGACAAGTCGAGCCCCGCGAGTCGCAACTTCACGTTCTCCCGTGCTTGTTTGATCATGCGCGCGCTCAGGTCCACGCCGATTATGCACTGGAACCGCGTGAGCTCGACCGTCGCCTGGCCGCCAGATCTTCAACGTTCAGCAGTCAGCCCATATGGCACCACGAGTAGGAAAGACAACGGGCGGCCTGATGAGGCAGGGGGGCCTGCAGACGTACCCGTGCCGCAGCCGATGTCGACGGTTGTGTCCCACCTTGCACCCTTGGCATGCTCATGAAACTTGAAGACGAAGTCATACAGCGCACGGGGATAGGTGAGGCGGCCTATACAGCAACGGGTAGTCAGTCGTGTTTGCCCTGAGGATTACGAGCGGTGGACTCACTGGTCGCGTACTTGGCCGCGTTGAATGTTGTCTTTCCGAACGTTGCCATTCTGGGCGGCGTATCACCGTGTGAGTTGAGTCGAGCGTTGGATGACTACGGTAACAATGAGGCATGGGGGTCTCACCATAATATAGTGGTAGTACTTATGGAGTGCTGCCAGGCGAAACGCTGCATGTACGCATCGCGAGAAGGCAGATTTCTATCGCTTTGCCAACATACGGCTTTCAACACAGCCCTGAGCCATTTAGATGTTGCGCTCGGCGGTCAAGATGTGAGTTGAAATCGGACATGGAGGCCGATGGCAGAGGAGGATGCGAGGCTTACGTCCGACCCCGCAGTTTCTGATTGGCTCGCTTGAGCGTCTATCTAATCTGCCCATGCAGTGCGGGCGTCTAGAACTTAACGTCGTTTCCATCAGCGAAACCGACAGACACTCGCAAGCACTCGGGAGCGCTTGGGAGCGCTCCCAAACCCCGCGATCGCTCCCGTTACGAGGACATGGTGTGGGAGGTTTCGCCCTGTTTCGGCAAACCTCCGGGAGAGCTCCCAAACCCCAGGAGCGCTCGCGGCCCTTGCAGGCGATCGCGCTGTTTGCAAGTACTCCCATGTACTCCTGCGTGCTTGCAGCAATATATGTTTTAAAAAAGAAATGATATTCCCATTCGAGCGTTCCCGAAACGTGCGGACACAACATCCATGATGAAAGCAAGCAGTATTTTATTGCGGCGTACTGATACAGAATGCAGACCGTAGAATAAATATACTACAAAGAACACTGACCTGGCCCGGGCACACGCTCGAATACCGCGCGATCGGAGATATCTGCAGTGGGATCCATGTGGGGCTTGGGGAGAGCGTGGAGATTGGGAACTAAGAGAAAGCACGGAGAAAAAGATAGTTAATACATAGAAAGCATCTCAAGGAAGTCGTAAACTTACGTAGATCACGCATAAGACATACCGCGCAGGCTATGGAGCGTAGTAAGTCGAAATTCCGCAGGTAAGAGGGAATCATGGCGCACCGAAGTTCCTGATCGTAGAGTAAAGTCGTTGCTGCTTTAAATGCCGTGCATACAGCCTGTTCGTTATATGTAAGCTGAGTTGAAAACCCAAAAAACCGGACTTAGCAAAGGAAGGTAACACTCGCATACCACTAAACTGCATATCCTATCGTGCTAGCTTCGGTTTAGCCGCATATAGCCAACTGTTGGACATGTTAGTGCGATGTTTCAAGCGAGCAGAGGAGCGGACGTACGCGAAGTCGACCAGGCGATGAACACTGGCAATGAGTGGGTCTCGCGCAGAGTTGCACTAGGAATTCGACAAAATGCGATCGGGATCGCCGAGGCAGGTTTACAGCGCGAGCGAGGGAGAGGGTAAGAGGAAGAGGGGCGATGGGGGAAGACAGCCCCGATGGAAGCCTTATGTAGGAGCCCGAATGGAAGACGGCGCGGGATTTGAATAACTGACATCTTCGTGTCCCAAAAGAGACCTCTTGCCGCTGCATTCGGACATTGCTGGTGTCCGCTCGTGGAGGTGATGTCTGAAGCCCAGTGAGAATCGACATGATCCAATTCGAACTAAAAAGATCTATCCGGAATAAGAGCGATCTAAATGCGTCCTGGTGGATCGAATGCCTGATATGGTAACTGCAGGCGCTAAATCGAGCCCGGTTTGTCAGGCGAGATCGTGGGTTTGTCACTCGAGCTCGCTTTTCGGACATTCCTTCTCTCACTTTCACTTCGTTTCACTTCGGCCCCTTCTATGACTGCCTTTTTCTAGCTTTTCTTTCCACCGGCTGCAGACACTGTAAATAGGGCTCGCTCGGACTTCGCAAACTATGATAACGAACATGTATATAGTCTCTCTGCCCGCTCGCTGTGTACCCAACAGCCCCGACTCCCCTCGTTCACTTCTACATCTTGCTATACTGTGCTATGGCCGACAACCCACACCAGGACGACGCGCTGCAACCGGGACACAGTTGGTGCAACTGCTGGAAGCATTGCGGCAGCGTATGGCGCCAAGTACCCGACTGGAAGTACCGCTGTCATGCTCGCTATCGCGACGGCGTTGCTGGATTCATGGCCGCGTACGACCTCGCGCAGGCTGGTCCCGCAGGCGGCATCCCTCAGGTAGGTTTATTTACTTGCCGGATTGCATTCGCTCAATGATTTCCGCAGGGTCCTCCGCAGGGCGCACGCGCTGGCACACCTGCGGACGTCGATGAGCCGTCCGACGATGAAGATGACGACCCCGCGCATGTGAGAGACAACAGTGACGACGACGACCCACCGAGCCCCCTCGTGTTGTCGCCGCGCCCCTCGCCCGAACCCTTGCCCCAGCCGGAGGGTCCCCGGTCGCCCGTCGAACCAGAGCTAGTCGAACCCATCGAGCCCGAGCCCGAGCAAGGGCACCTCGAGGAACCTGACGTTCCGCAGGAGGTCCACCGCCGCGAATCACGCGAGGCGCAGGCATTCATCCAGGCGCTTCGCCAGGCCGACCTCGCATCTTCCAGTCTGGACGCCGAGACGCTGGCCCGCATGACAACACCACGCCAGGCCGTCGAGTACATCTCGCCTCACGAGCGCGCCGGGCTGCGCATGTTTATTGCGCGCGGTGATTCTTCAGAGGGGAACTATACGGACAATCGCGACGCGTTCATGGAACTCCACTCGCAGTACTCGCCCGACGAGATCCCGACCTACGACCAGGTCAAGAAGCTCGTCGGCCGTGTCTCCGGTGTCCATGCAATCCTCACGGACATGTGCGTCAACTCCTGTCTGGCTTTCACCGGCCCCTTCGTCGACTACGACACCTGTCACCTGTGTGGTGAGGCTCGCTACGACGCATGGCATCTCGCGCGTGGCAAGAAGGTCCCGCGCCGCCGCTTCCACACATTCCCGCTCGGGCCACAGATTCAGGCGATGTGGGCGTCCCCTGAGAATGCGCGGTTGATGCGCCACCGCGCGACTCGCACCACCGCCATCCGGAATCAGCTGCGCGCGGACCCTAACAGCGCCAAGGTGCTCGACGACGTTTACTGGGGTACCGACTACCTCAACGAGGTCGCGCAAGGACGGATCACAGACGACGACACCGTTCTCATGTTCTCGATCGACGGCGCGCAACTCTACGCCTCGAAGCGCAGCGACACTTGGTTCTACGTATGGGTCCTGTACGACCTACCGCCGGGTGCGCGCTACAAGAAGCGCTACGTCCTCCCTGGCGGCGTCATCCCGGGTCCGCGCAAGCCGAAGAACGTCGACTCCTTTCTCTTTCCCGGTCTTTTCCATCTGGCCGCTCTGCAGCGCGACGGGCTCAAGATTTGGGATGCTGACACAGGTCGCACATTCGACTCACACCCCTACCTCCTCTTCGCAACCGCTGACGGCCCCGGCATGACCTACCTCAACGGTCTCGTCGGCCACCAGGGCGCGTATGGCTGCCGCCTCTACTGCGGCATGCGGAGCCGCTTCAAGCAGGCGGGCAACACGTATTATCCGGTAACTCAGAAACCCAACGACTACCACGTCGTCGGATCTGACCATCCTGACCACAGCCTTCGGGCGCCGCTGCCATCCTCCCGTACGACAGTGCAACGATACAATGAAGCTCTTGCCGTCGTCATCGACTCGCGCTCAGAAGCCGCGTACGTCCGCAATCGTCTCAACACTGGCATCGGTAAACCCTCCATATTCAATGGCCTCCCTCGCACTCTTCCTGTCCCTCTCTGCTTTCCCGCCGATCTCATGCATCTCGTCACCCTCAACCTCACTGATCTCTTCATCAACCTCATGCGTGGCACTCTCCACTGCGACGGCACGGACGACCGGGATTTCTGGGACTTCGCCTGCTTGCGCGACAAGGACGTGTGGCGCGAGCACGGGAAGCTAGTCGCGGACTCGACGCGCTACCTGCCGGGCTCGTTCGGACGTCCACCACGCAACCCCGCCGAGAAGATTTCCAGCGGCTACAAGGCCTGGGAGTTCTCGCTGTACAACTGGGGTTTCCTTCCTGGCTTTCTACGTCATCTGCTCCTCCCCATGTACTACATCCACTTCTGCAAACTTGTCTTCGCCATACGCATTCTTCTCCAGTACGAGATCCATGTCGACCAGCTCCGCATCGCGCGCCAGCGTCTCGTCGAGCACGCCGAAGAGTTTGAGACCCTATACTGCAAACGCCGCCCGGACCGCATGCACTTCGTACGCCCCAGTGTCCACGCGTCCATGCACATGGCGCCCGAGGCATACCGCGCCGGACCCGGGAGCCTCTACAGCCAGTGGGCGATGGAGAATTATATTGGAAATATCACACGCGAAATGAAGCAACATGTCACGCCATACGCCAACGTCTCCGAGCGCGCCCTCGCGCGATGCCAGGTTAATGCCCTCATGTCGTTGTACCCCTCCCTCGCTCCCGCCGACATCCCACCGCGCGGATCTGTCGACCTCGGCGACGGCTTCCGCCTTCTTCGTCGCCAGGAGCGGAGCCCTCACAATCTCACTCACCAGCTCGAGCAGGACGCCATCCTCGCGCTGCTGGCGGAGCACGCAGTCATCATCGACCCGCGCTGGAGACCATCTGTACAGCGTTGGGCTCGCCTCCGGCTCCCGAACGGGCAGATTGCACGCAGCGCATGGCTCGAGGTGGCCCGCGAGGAGCGCGGGCTGTTCCCGCGACGCGCGCGCATGGTCAAGGTACGCCAATGTTCCTGCACTGCGATCAGCGAGTACTAATCATGCAAATGCGGTGCGACCTCCCCAGCTCACGCAGACCCGGTTCGTCGAGGTCATGTATTATTTCCAGTACGACATCCATGACGTTGTCCACAACTTTGCTATGGTTTCCGAATTCTCCTCCCCCGACCCCACCATCGCACGCGAGACGTTCGGCGTTCTGCTCGCCTGCCTCCACCGTGGAGATCTTTCCCGCAGGATCATCGACGTCAAGGAGATAGTGTCCGCAGTCGGCATGGTGCCGTTGCCTACGACGGCCGAGGAACGCGCGCGCGACCCCACGGGGACGTTATATGCTGATCGTTATTTTGTTGTAGAAAAACCCGGTTTGGAGGTTGCAGTGCTTGGTGGTATTGAGGAGGATGACGACGACGATGATGACGACGACGACATCTAGCACACATTTTTCTTTTCTGTTCTCGTTCGCTCTGGCTATATGCACACCTTTTGGATTTGTACCGGTTGCCACCCCATTCCCATTCACGCTATCATACATGTATTCCGTATCTACTCTCAGCCTTGCGGACGTCTGCCTATCCCATACCAGTTGCCATTCTCCCATATGTCCGCCGCTCATGCGCTTCATCCGCTCCCGCGCGCTGTCGATCTGCCATCCCCCGTGGTCCGCTCGCAACCAGCGCACCACCTGCGCACTGCCCCGCACCGCCGGCCCCCAACCGCACGCCCAAGTCAGTTCGTGCATTGCTGCGGTCGCGCGCGCGCGCGTCGTCCTCGTCCCTCATCAGTTTGTGCGTGTGCGCTTGCTGCGATCGCGCGCGTGTGCGTCGTTCTCGTCCCTCGTCCCGCGCGAACCGCCGGCCCCGTTTTGAACCTGCTGTGAGTTGGCAATGCGGGCGACGCGGCCTCCGCTGCTCGCTTTACGGTCGCGGACTACGTCCAGGGCAACTTCGCGGTAAAAGGTGTTGGAGACGTCACGCTCGAGGGTGCGGTCGTGGTCGCTGGTGTTGTTGCAGTTGAAGTCGTGGTCGACTGGGCAGTCGCAGCCTCGATCCGCCTCACGCGCGAGGGCCATCTCGCGCGACTTCAGCATGCGCTCCCGCTTTTCTAGCGCATCCGCTTCGTGTCCAACCTCCGTCCGGTAGTCTCTCATAAGCGAGTCCATGTCGGCCTTCGCCTTCTCTACCACACGAGGAGCCACGCTGGCCACGAGAGGTTCGGCCAGGCCTTCCTGAAGCAGAGCTCGCAGTTGGCCCAAGAGGTCAGAGTACAGATCGGCAGTGAGAGCTTTGAGCAGCGGGTCGTGCAGAGACTCCTTGAGCAGCGTGAACAGTGGCACCTTGAGACGGTCAAAGAGGGCGTCCTTGAGCAGCTTGGTCATAGGCTCCGTAGTCCAGTGAGACACAGTCTCCACAGAGGAAGCCCCGCTGTCGATGAGCTGGGACATGTTGAGCACGGCCGGGGCTGGCATAGGACCGTGGACGTGCAGGTGGCGAGCTTCGCCACCTGCAATAGTGCGCTCCATCTGAGTGTCGTAGTCTCGGATGATGCGACTCATGTCGCGGCGCGCAATCAGTATCCCCTTGTTGTCCGCGCTGATCTGGTCCCAGGTGAGCTCACAGGCGATACGAGCAGAGAGGCGGGCGACGGCTAGCAGAGAGGTGACTAAGTCCGCTGTGTGCGCGTCGCGAGGCCTATCGCCATTTGTAGCGATTGTATGCGCGTGCGTGAGGAAGTCGACGTGGAGGAACTCGTCGTCAAGAGGCCTGCACTGGTTAGTTTATCCACCTGGGCGAAAGCGGTAGGAAACTCACATGGTCTGCATCTCCTCAACCTGTGTCTCCTTCTCCTGCGATCTTGCAGCGGATTTGTTTGTGAACATAGCGGGAGGAGTGGTCGTGGTGTGAGCGTAAGTGGCAGAGGCTTTGGACGCGTCCGCTTTGGGACGTGTCTCTTCACCCTCGTTCTCATCACGTGATTACATCGCGCACGACGCGCTTCACTCGCGCGGACCTCCAGAGACTTGTCCTCGTCTCTTTCCCTCTCCCCTCTCCTTCCCCCCCCTCCTCCCTGTAAAAACCAGATACCCCAATGGCTCTGATACCCTCACTCCCCAGTGAACTTTTTTCTCTCCCAAATGAGGCTCTTGCACACGATAGAGAGACTAACTCCCATGCCTCGCTCGGCTCTCCCATGCAATTCACAGGGCCTCATCAATTTGCAAACGACCGCGGTGGGGATATCCCGAGGTCATTTGAACAGAATGAGGCCAGTAATATAAGCCGCAATGCCTCATTCACCCATCCGGCACATACGATCTTTCATCGCGCCGAGTACGCGCCCAATACCCCATCGCCGGCATTTCATATACCAATTGCGACCCCCGTGACTCCGGGGCCCAGCACAACTGCCGACCTGCTTCAACAGCGCGACAACGCTCTACGATACGCCGCCCAAATCGAGTGAGTGCGGTTGTGACAGTCCTGCACAAATACTTACTATCTGCAGGTCGCAAATCCAGTGGGTATATGCGCACTATGTCAGACTACTTGCACTAACGCACATCCTTCGTGCATCGCAGATCGCAGGCCCCAACTATGCCCAGCACCCCGACTCCATACTGCGTGCCGCTCCCCATGCCAGGCGAGTCGATCATCACAGTGCGCGGTGCCACTGATATAGCTCACAAATGCGTCTTACAGGTGCATATGCATCTACCCCAACCCACGGACTCGGACCCCCATCATTTGCCCCAGGGCCGCCGGGCCTGGTACCCGCAATCCCACCCAAACTTCGCCGAGATTATCCAAAGGTTTGGTTCATAGACAACACGATCTCACAATCTAATCTTTCGCAGGTCCCCTATTGGTACAAGCATGAGTGGAAACGCGCGAACACGCGTGTCCAGAAGCCCGGGGTTGCCGTCCAGCGAGGTCCGACACGCGCCGCGCAGGGCATTAACGTGAGTATGGGCTACATCAGCAACCACGAGGGCGTCATCGCCACCGGATTCGAGGCCACCGGCATGCGCAAGACGTTTTACGAGTTCTGTGTTTACCTCTGGTCTGTGAAGATGGCACCAAAGACCTGGAACCGGGACGCCAACCCCTGGGTGAAGGAACGCTACCATGCGTTAATGAACGCGCGGCACCCTGTCTTACAGTACTGCGAAGCCGGCTGGTGGGCCGAGCAGATCGCATCAGATAACTACTCTCAATGGAGAAAGAAACATATACAGTACCTCGCGAACCGACAGAAGCGCAAAGCCGCCAAGTGCGAAGCGAAGAAGAAGCAGCAGCGCAAGAATAACTCGAAGAAAAATCGGAAGCGCAGGGAGAAGGAGAACTTTGATCACACCGAAGGTATGGACGAGCACCGCCCCACGCCACCGCGCCATGTTCCAGGCCCCCATCTGACATGGGCACTTCTCCGCAGAGAGCAGCAACGCAGAAGATGCTGAGTCAAGCGACGAGGATGACTGCGACGACGACGACCAGGACGTCAAGGGTGCACAAGCGGTGGGGCAGTTCTTCGACCAGGCAATGTACACCATGTCCGACGTAGCCGCGGAGGTCCCCTCTCCAGCCCATCAAAAACGTCGGGCCGAGGAAGCCTTGGAAGTCTCGACCTCAGCAGGACCGTCATCCAAAAAACCCCGACTCTCGGTCAAAACCGACGCCTCCGTCACGCGTGGTCTGTCCGTTGATGGCAACACGCCCTCCGGCGCGTCGTCCGCCACGAGCTCTCGACCGTCACCCGCTATATCCCCCACCATACCCTCGCCCTCCCTGGACGATAAGTCCGATGAGGTGAGCTACGTATCCTCCACAGTCACTCCGCTGGCCCGACTTACGCCCCTCGGTAGGAGTTATGTGTGCCGAACCCCTTGTAAGTACCTCACTTCAGCCGTCCGAGCCAGCTAACCCATGCGTTTCTACAGTGCCAACATGTGGGGCGAGAGCGACGGGCCCGCCGTGGAAGAGCCAACGACCGCCCCGGGACAATCTGCAGGCAAGGCCCCGGCTACTACTACAACCACTACGACCACAAATGCCGCCGCAAACACCACCGTGACCACCACAAAGGCCACGACCACCGCTGCCTCGGCCAGCGCTGTGCCCACCTCTGTGACGACCGCCGCGGCCACCACTGTGCCCACCTCTGTGACGACCGCCGCGGCCACCACTGTGCCCACCTCGGTGACGACCGCCGCGACGACCTCTGTGACGACCTCTGTGACGACCGCCGCGACGACCGCTGCAACCACCGCCGCGACGACCTCTGCGACAAGGGCTGAGGCTGAAACGGCCCACGTCAAGCCGGAACGGGCCCGTGCTAAAGGGAAGGCAGTCGCTGTGTGGCCGCCTCTGCCGCGCGACGACGTCAAGCTTAAACCCAAGTACGTCTGCTCGATCAGTCACCCACCCGCCTTACTCATATCTTCATACAGGGAGGCGTGTGCCATTGTCTGGGCGAAGCACAACCCAACCGGCACCAAGCAGGACTTCAATAAATGGTACGTGAAGCGTTCGCAAGCGGTGTGCAAGGTATGTGCTCTACAGTGGATCTATTAGACTGCGTACTAATATCACTACAGGCCTACACAAAGGATGGAATCGACCGGGGCATGGATTGAGGTCACCGCCGTCTCTTCGCCGCCATGCCCCAGTAACCGACGGTGTGAGGCGGAGGATGTACGGCGATGCTACGTGGGGGGCGCGCGGGCGCGCGCGAAGTGGGGGGATAGAGCGGGGACAGGTGTTGGGGAGATGCGCAGGTGAGTACGAGTACGCGCGTCGTGGTTGGACGTGTGCGCGCGCACTGGGGTCGGGCATGGGAGCAGCGCGAGCACGGGGAGGGGCGCGAGGGTGCCAGGCGAGGGCGCATGTGCGCTGTACACTGTGGGAAGGATCCACATTTTTTAGAGGTGTTGGGCACAGCTACGAAGGAACGGCTGAAAGAGGTGTTCCGGACATTTTTGGGCGGTGTCGAGAATAAATGTGCAGAACACCTCATGTGTGCATATCTCAGTGTTTTGCACACCTGCTCCCGGCGTGTACAACAGCTTCTACAACGATTTTTATAGGTGTTTCGGACGCTATTGGGCGAGGTGTTCTGAACGGTGGTCCGAGCTGTTCCCAACTGACGAAAACATTGTAAAAAACAGTGTATTGACATGTTCAAAACACTCGCGGAAAGTGTCGTGCACGCCACCGATGGATCACGCCCGAATATATTCGCGAATAAAATTTATTATGCTACATTTACATACGGACCTCGCAAGCTGTCGAGAAACGCCATCACGACGGCGCGCAGCAGCGGCTTCTCAGCGTTGTCCTCGACCTCGCTGTTCTTGCCTGGGTCGTTCCACGGGCGGACCCCATACTTGACCCCAGTCGTGTCGCGCCCGCGGTGCGTGTGCGCCTTCGCGAAGTCCACGATCGCGTCGTTCACGAGCGACGAGTTCGGGTACAAGAAACTCTCCTCGAAGCGATACACGACCATGCCGGGCGACGGCGGATACACCACATGTTTGTTCATCAAGAACTTGTTCGGGCTCAGCGGGATGTACACGTCGCGCGAGCTGGACTCGTTCGTGTTGTGCAGCGTGACGCGCCCGAGGAAGTGCCCGCGCGGGCGCGCGAGGCGCACGAGGAGCAGCGCGAGCGACGCGGCAACGGACGTGGAGATCCCGTCCTCAATCGTCGCGAACACGGCGACGAGTACAGACCCGACCCAGATGACGAGCTCGACGGGGGACATGCACCAGAAGGAGTACATGTGCCGCGGGGATGCGACGAGGTCCGTGACGGCGTGCACGATCACCACGGAGAGCGTGGCGGACGGGATCCAGAAGAACGCGGGGTGAGGCCGTAGAGCGCGACGATGACGACGACGGCGCTGAAGAGGCCGGACGCGGGCGAGCGCACGCCGGACTTGGACTGCGGGGCGGAGCGCGAGAAGGAACCTGTGGCAGGGTACGCGCCGAAGAGTGCCGATGGCGATGAGCTCCTGGTTACCTCTCTTTCAGGTTGATGATCAGTCTTGGCGTCCTCCCTATCCGCGGCGGTGCGACGGTGTTTGCTGCAAGGACCGTCGCTCGGGCGAATGCCAGCCGACAGCGTAGACATCGCGACCCACGGATCTGTATGTACGCCCTCGTCATCAACGAACAGGTCATTTCTTTACAACTTCCTACAGGTGTTCAATCACGTCTCGACTCCCTCCCCCGTCGTCGACACCACCATGCCTGCCATTCTGCAAGGACTCGAGGATATGTGAGTATCTAGCTCATTCCCATATGCAGCCGCCCTCATCCGGACTCACCGGAGCTAGAGATGAAAGCGGGGATGGACAGCGAAGCCTGATACCATCCCTCTCCCCCGTAAGTGCAGCCATGCTCTCCAAGCTCAAGAGAACGTGTAGGCATATTATTGGGTCCTCGGACGAGGATATCCCTGTCATTTCGTCGCGGGACTGGGCTGAGAACCTTGCGCAAAATCCTACTCGTCGAGTACGTCACCGGCTTTGCTCTTCCGTTCCCTCTTCGCGCTCATCACTCTTATCCGTAGGCGGTCGACTATGTGACGAGTCTCTTCCCGATCTTCAGCTGGATCACCCGCTACAGTACGTGTTACGTTCGTTCTCCCCCTTCTAATGTGGCGCTGAGTTCTCGCCCGACGCCGCCTTCGGAATCACCGGGCTCGTGTCTCTGTACGCCATCCGTTGGATTTGTGACCGCCTCTCCAAGCGCTGTCGGAACTGGTGCACTAAGTCGATGGAGATATCGAGCAGATATCAGACAACAAGCTGGCAGACAAGCAGCAAGTGGGTAAAGCGAGTAGATGGCGGTACAAAGAGAGTCTGTATCTACAGTGTGGCCGCATGCTGGCGTCCAGGGAGGACCCCGGACACCGGAGACCCCGAGTGCGGGCACAGGCGCCCACCACTCGTTCCAACACTCCCACTCGCCAAAAGACCGCAACGAGGGGAGCACACGAGCACAGAAGTGAAACAGACAAAAAACAAACCACAATGTCAAACAACCCATGCTCCCACTGACCTCCCACTGACCCTACGCCTGAATGCGCTTGCGAAGCGCGCGGTGCTCCTGGGTGGCGGAGTACGAGTCGCCAGAGTCGCTATCCGAGTCTGAGTCAATGGCTGCGCCAGCAACGTTGTCGTCCAGGCCATCGCCGCCCAAAGAGCTGAGGGAGGTGTGGAAGGCCTTCTTGCCGGCACGTCGAGCCTGCGCAATCCTGTCCCTGACCTCAGCTGGCATGTCAAACATGCAGAAGCGAGCGAGGTGACCACGTCGACCGCAGCGGTGACAGTCCCGGGCAGGGTCTCTGGGATTGAGCCAAGAGAACGACTGATCATCCGTACCAGAAGACGACTGACCGCCATGATCGGAGTCCGACTCGGAGTACGCGGGCATAGGGGAACGCTTCTTCTTCGACCTCTTGTCCTTCCCCTTCCCCTTCCCCTTCCCGCCAGCGTAGAGCACGGACGACTCACCAGCTCCAGCCTCAGCCTTCTCGTCCAACCTCTCCATGTTCTCATGCTCGACGAGGATGCTCCGGATTTCGTCGAGGGAGGGGTCAGACGTGCGGGTGGTGAGGAGGTTGCGGACGAGTCGCCACTGGGGGTGCGAGGTGTCAAGGTGCATGATGATGGAGTCCACAACGTCGACGGAGGGAGGAGCGTGTCCAAGGGCGGTCAACGACTCACTCGCCTGCACAATCGCGTGGATGTACTCGCTGACCGGCTTGGTGGTGTCATGGACAGGGTTGTAGAGTGCACGCTTGAGCTCAAAGCGGCGAGAGCGGGTGTCCTTCTCGTACACCGCCTTCAGGCTGGCCCAGATGGACGCAACCGGGGTACTCTTCTTGACGTGGGCAGCCCTGATGGCAACGTCCTTGATCGTGCGCCAGAGGAAGAGGAACGCGAGGCCCTCAACCGTGTCCCAGGCCTTGATCTCCGCTTCACGGGACAGGACGGCAGAGTTGGGAGACGGACGGACGGACTTGCCTAGCATGTGGTCCCAGACCTCGTCCACCGTGAACATCGACATCTCCACCTCCGTCGAGTAGAGCCCCCAGTTGCTGCCATCGAGCTGGCTCGTAGGGGGAAAGCTTGTGATGGCGTGGGCAAGATCAGCCTTGATCTTGGAGAGGTCGGCAGAGGAGTGCATGATGGAAAGAGCAAGGAGGGTGGACGATGATTGGGCGCTTAGGCGGCGTCCGAAAAAGGAAGGTATGGGCGCTTAATTCGGCGCGCAGCGACGTGGCACCTCAGAGGGAAGTGGAGGTGGCACAGAAGGGAGTAGCTGCTCAAGGAAATAACCTCAAGCAGTGGGGGAATGGAAAGGAGAGGATGAGCTCAGTTGGAGGACTGAGTTTGAGAATGAAGAGAGAGGAAAGCAAGCAGTGGAAAGAGAGAAAAGGAAGACAGCACCAGTTTTGAGCTTTAGGGTTAATCCAGCGGGACAGGGCTCATAACCTGTCGGAACTGGTGCACTAAGTCGATGGAGATATCGAGCAGATATCAGACAACAAGCTGGCAGACAAGCAGCAAGTGGGTAAAGCGAGTAGATGGCGGTACAAAGAGAGTCTGTATCTACAGTGTGGCCGCATGCTGGCGTCCAGGGAGGACCCCGGACACCGGAGACCCCGAGTGCGGGCACAGGCGCCCACCACTCGTTCCAACAAGCGCTACCCTACCAAAGGTCAGTTGTCTGCCGTACATGTCGCATGCGCTGATGATCTTGTTCCTGCATTCGGTAGGGTGAACGGGTACAAGATCGATCCAGAACAAGGTGGGCGAGAAGGGTGCTGCACGAAGAAACAGGCGACAGACTTACGCGCGAGTGCAGGTTGTCTGTGTTGGCGAACCTCTGGGGTGTGGCGTATGCATTCCGGATCCGAGTGGATCTTGCAGAGATTTACATCGCTGCAAGTTGAGACATGCAGAGGAGACTGTCGCATGGGTGATTCCAGAGAAGATGAGACGAGAGGGAGATCTAGCAGGTTGAGGTTGTGGAAGAGGGACAAGCGAGGAAGTGAGAAGAGGCGGTGACGTGGACGCGACACATTAGAGTTCAGCGGAGTTCAGAAATGCATACATAGTCGACGAATGTCCATCCAACGCTCGCGCTGCACGGTCGAAGCTGCATATTCATTTTTAGGTACTGGGGCGATACAGAACATTGAACGGGAGTCGCGAGGGTCGTACTACGAGAGCAGTGGGCATTTGTAAATATTAGAACGGCCAAGAGGCACCTTTTGATGTGGAAACAGGGCGGAACGGAGCGAAAGCGAACAACCTATTGAATGATTTGCAGAGGAGACGGTCTGAAACGAAGGCGAGCGAGAGAAACCAGAGGCGCAGGCTGCAAAGTAGACGAGAGGTTCAGGTGGCAAAGCGGGCAAGAGACAGGCACAGGCGACTGAGAGATGCCGGCAAGCGGAAGGTGTGCAAGCGAGAGAGCAGGAGTAGGAGGACACGAGACAAGCTCAGAGCGCAAACGATGAAGCCTGAGGACGAGCGGGCGATAGGCGAGATAAAGTTGCCGGTGCATCGACGAGATGTTCGCGAGACAGACAGGCCAAGCAGAGCTGAGTTGCGGTCGTTAACTTCGCCCTTATCTTGCCCTGGTGTGGTTGGTCTTGCGGGCCTTCTTGGGCGGGGACGGCTGAGGATAAGGGCGTGAGGATGACATTCCACTCAGAGACCACAGTGACTCACCTCCGGAAAATCTCCCTCTGTGAGCAACTGAGTTCCCATTTCGCCAGCGGCCCGCGCAGTGGAACCTCGGGTGACCCGTCCTTTGGCGGGAGCGTGCGCAGTGACCTTGCGCTTCGTCGACGGGTTATTAGCACCGGTTTTTGACGATCCGGCGATGGGCGGTGTAGAGGCTACACGTGCCGGGATGGCGGTACCAGCGGGAATAGTCAGCGGGCGAGCCTTCACACCGTCCTGCCTGTTTGCGGGGGGCTGAATGTATACAATGATGAGCGTGTTGTGGTAGCCTCAGCGTTGAGACCGTCGCACCTTACGAGCATTCATCTCACTGCGGAAGTTGTTCCGTACGACATCGTAGGCTGACGCAGTGCCTGTTGCTGACCCATCCTCCGTGTCGTATGGGAACCGAAAGTATCCATACATGGAGCTTGACAACGCAACTTGCCGCGCTTCTGCGAGCGTGATTGTGCGGTCTTCAGCGATGAGCATCAGTGCCGCCTCGGGCGCGAGAATGAGCTGTGTGAATCCTTTTGCAGAGAAAGGCCGGAAATCCCCATCTTGCAAGATGTGTCGCGGAAAGAGGCGTTCGACAGCACTCATGATAATCGCCTCGCCGACCTCGCCGTAGCTAAGATGTGTCAGAGATGTTAGTGTGAGGACATCGCACCAAGCTATCATAACGACTTACTATCCAACACGAAGACTTGTCGTTAGCTCCGCAAGGCGTGGGTGACTCGGGTTGTTGTCGAAGAGACTGGCGATGATCTTGAGGGTGAGCTGAGGGGTGTAAGCACGGGTGAGCATCTGCCACATGTATGCGCTCGAGGGTTTATCGACGATGTCCTGGAGAGTAGCTTGAAGGCGGAGGACACGTGTGGAGATCAGTTCGGGGTCTAGGGACAGGGGCCAGCCTTCCTCGCGTGCGACGTCCACTTCGGCATGATAGGAGATGCGGGCGCAGATCTCGGCGTTGAGAACCATGAGTTGAGCATTGCTCTGTCCGTAACTATCCACGAGGACCTCCAAGCGCTTCTTGAGGAGCCGAGAGAGCGTTGGGTCTGACTTCGGATCATTGGGCATGCGATGTTTACACCCCATCTGGGGGCATTGATCGGGCGAGAGTGCCGTCGCGTTCTCCTCGTCCGCGCGCTCAGCAGCGAGTTGAGCACGGATGTCGTACTCTTTGGACTCGACCGAGGGTGCGCGGTATATAGGCTGGAGCGGCTTCGGAAAGGGTGACCCTGGGGTGCCTTGGCCAGGGGATGACATCGGCTATGACAGACATGTCATTGACATCCCGTGTGGTCGTGTAAAGCAAAAGGTACAATGGACGTACCCATGGTTGGGGTCCTGCCTTTTGAATTGCGGGGCTGGGAACGCTGGCGCTGCGCTCCCGCCCATAGTCATCCGGCTGTCCCGCACGATCTTCCGGCTCAGCGTGTTGCTTAGCTCGCTACATGCGCGCATATATGAGACAGATTTACCATGGGATGCGTGTAATCACACTCACCTCATAGTACATGATGCGCAGCTTTCGAAGCTGCTCCTGAAGCGCATTTCCTGCCTTTGACTCGGGCTGCTTGAGACCGTTTACAGTAGCCTGGATGGCGTCGATCAAGTCCCGCAACTCTTGTATAGCGACCTGCTCGACCGACGGTGGTGGACTATCTTCTACAACGGGCGTTTCGGCGGGCCCATCAAGCCCGGTGCCACCGTCTTCCTGCTGATAATCGGAATCACGCCGGAGCCGGCGCATACGAGGCGGCTTTGAGTGTTCCGCATCGTCCACTGCATCTGTATCCTCGTCGCTGCTTGCATCTGTGCCAAGTATGAGCATATATCAGCAATAACGCGGGTCTCGGCCTCGTGAACATACCGGCATTGCCATTGTAGACGTCTTGCCGCTTATACGGTGGAATCTTGATGGTAGGCAGATGAGCTTTGCTCCCGGTGTCCTTTTGTGTCAGCCCTTGCATGGTGGCAATCCGTCTTGAAGCCCGAGGAGGTCCACCGGCCTGGCGGGGTGGTGCGGGTGTACTATCAGGCTCAGGGGAGCTACTCCGACTCGATAGTTCGTCGTCAGCGGCATTTGCAGACAACTTGCGATCCTTGGCGTTGACGAGGTACTGCTTGAGCATGTCGTGTACCGGCCACCCGAACTCGTAAGCCGCCAGGGCAGAGGCGAATTTAGCGACAACCTGTTGAACCAGCAACGCCAATGGGCTCCGACACGCGCATATATGCATCAAAAAACGACTTACAGAATTGACAACCACAACTATTGCTGCTGGATCTTGTCTGCCATACGGTTTGGTCGTGTCGAGTTTAGTTTGGGCAAAAGCATGGGTTTTGCGCTGCAACAGTGCATTGTTATGGCACACAACGCCTCATGAGTGGTAAGTGCTTACAAGAATTGCCTCGTATGTCTTGCGGTCCTACTCAAGCCCCATGGCATCCTGCAGCACATATCCGTTTACGTTGCGGCCTGCCTGACCCGGCGGTCGTGAGATGACAGGCAGCTTTTCTGCCACCGGTGGTGGTGGTGGTGGAGGAGGAGCGCGGGTCTTAGAGTGCTTATTCTTTGAATGACTTCTGTCAGTCTTTCCATTTTGCATCTTGCTTTGTAGGGGCATGTTGAATCAGTGTCGTGGAAAGGAGGAGATTGAGCAGCAATGTGGAAGAGGGTGAGCAGCAAGCAGCGCTTGAGTGCATGTGCGCGACCCTGAAGACTTGCCTTACTGGGAATTTGGCCTGATAAGGAAGTTGGGCGCTTGTTATATGGACTCGACGCAGTTCTGCTGCTGCTCATCATTGACCCACGTCCTCCAAGGCAACAACTGAAGCCCCAGAATTTCTAGGTAAGCGTTTAGTATGTGCTTTTTTCACATGGATTTTCACTGAGAGTTTTATAGATGCCTCGTAATCACCGACGTCGATGTCACTGCACACCACAGTGCAACACTCCTCTCTCGTACTCGCAACGTCGGCGGCATTACAAAAACGTTCAAGACGACTACGGCTCAGTATATGCATCTTCAGACACACTAAGTGATGCAGAGGATGCCACATTCCGGTCCGGTTCCTCTCGAGTGGGGTCACCGATGCTTGAAGAGGCCGACTTGCTGCTGGTCCGACCGCCCTCGCAGGGCGAGGTCCTGCCTGACCCTCTTGCAAACCCAGCAGGGCGGTCAGAAGATTCGTCATCAGAAAAGGATGAGCATATGTCTGGGGTCTCTGGATCTGAAAACGGCTATGGCTCTGGTGTATCTGGCTATGGCTCCGACTTGGGACCGACTGCCTCTCAGGATGGCTCGATCTCTCCCGAGCTAGAACACGATGGGTACCTGCGCTGGCACGACGGCGATGCGGACGGACCTCCAGAGGCTGAGATACAAGACCTTGTCGCACAGATGGTGCGGGAATCTGACGGTCAAGAAGCAGACATTGCTCGCAAGCAAGGTGCGCCCCGGTTTTGATAGCTCTGTCGATAAATACTGATGCACTGTGGCAGAACAAGCAATGCTCACACCAGCCACTCGGGATAGCTTAATTGCCTTCCGCCTACGCTTCATCGCGAACGTATCTCGTACGGCATATAACCAGTTCCGGGAGGCCTTCTCCGACCGGCTCACGCTCTCGTCGGAATGGCGTCTACTCCACGAAGTTGCAGCTCTGTCTGGTGTTCGTCCGGAATGGTACGAGCGTTGTGTAAACTCGTGCCTCGCTTTTATCGGCGACTATTCACTCTTGGACATCTGTCCCGAATGCCACGAGCCACGGTACACTCTCGCCGGTCGTGCTCGGCGGTTCTTCTGCTATATCCCATTCACCCCTCGCCTCCGTGTTTTATACCAATCTCCCGAACTCGTCCGCCTGATGCAGTACCGCGCAACATTCGACAATGCGACCGACGATGACAACATCCGCGACATCTTCAATTCGGGCCACTATCGGCGGCTACGGGAGACACGGGTTGTAGTCGACGGGGAGACACTGCCGCACACCCATTTCTCCGATCCCCGTGACATCGCCTTTGGAATCTGCACGGACGCGTATCTCCTGTTTCAACGCAAACGGGCTGGGCCATCTGCTACACCGATCTTGCTTCAGAACTACAATCTTCCGCCGCAGCTACGGACGCACCTCGAGCACCTGATCTGCATCGGCGTCATTGGAGGTCCGAAGCAACCGAAATTGTTGCATACATTCCTGATACCATTCGAAAACGAATGTGCCGCCCTTGCGCACGGTGTCGAAACACACGACTCCCTCCACCGTGAACTCTTCGTTCTGCATGCCTATTGTATCTTCTGCTTGGGCGACATCATTGCCATTATGAAACTGCTGAACTTGCGGGGTGTCAACGCGATGGTCCCCTGCCGGTCGTGCCGTATTCGCGGATATCTCATGCCAGGCGGAACAAATTACTACGTGCCTCTGATTCATCCTCATCTGCCTGGCGGTGGTACCCCGTCTGCTTGGGACCCTCGAGCTCTCCCTCCCCGTACTCACGACAACATTCTCAAGGCACTGCACCAGATCTCGCAAGCCAAGTCGAAAGGGTACCGAGAAACGCTTGGCCGCCACCACGGCATCCGCTGCAGCAAAACCGATCCGTTCCTGGGCCCTGTCATAGGTCGGCGGGTCACTTCGTCTCTCGACTTTGCTCGCTCGTTTCCCTGGGACTGGATGCACCTATTCTGTGAAAATATCATCCCGAATCTGGTCGACCTCTGGATGGGGCGCTTCAAGTCATTCCCAGACGAAGGCACGGGCTCGTACGAGATACCAAGCGCCATATGGGTCAAGATTGCGCAGGAGACTGTCGAGTCGGTGAAAGATATCCCATCCGCCTTCGTCAGTGCGATACCGGACCTCATCAAAGGACGCGAGTCATGGACAGCGGAGATATGGGCGTTCTGGTTCATGTACGTCGCCCCCATCGTCCTCCGTAATCGCTTCCAGGACGACAAGTACTACGTTCACATGTGTGATCTGATCACGATCATGGACATCACCCTACAATTCGAGATCACCCGCGCCGAGCTCGAGGACCTCCGCGACCGCATCATCACATGGGTAGAGACATATGAAGAGTTCTACTATCAATACGACGCCACACGCCTACCTGCTTGCCTGCTCGTCGTCCACGGACTACTCCATATTGTCGATGACATCGTCGAAGCGGGTCCCATTTGGTCAACGTGGACTTTCTTTATGGAGCGCTTTTGCGGGCATCTCAAGCGTGCGCTGCGGTCTCGCACGCAGCCCTGGACCCATTTGGATCGTCGTGTCGTCAACATCGCTCACTACGCCCATGTGCGTGCCAAATACGACCTTCCGGAGCTCTCCACGCCACTGCGTGCGGATAAGCTGCCAGGACCATCGGAGAGCGAGTGCGTGATCCCTGGATGTGAGTCCTCATTGACCTCTGCCCTACCTAGTGCTCGTGATACTAACCGATGCCCTTCGAGACCCACTGAGCTACCTGCGGCGGCCATGTATAGATACCTACAGTCCCGGGGACGACATCCGTAGACGTATTGCAAAATACATGGTCAGTATCATGGGCCGCGGAACGCGCGCGCAATTCGTTCAAGCGCTACCTACCATCATCCCCGCATGGGGAAAGGTTCGCATCGGGGAGGGTGGCGACGCCATCCGTGCGATGATTGGGTCGCGAGCACGCCTTGGCACCCATGAACGCAACTCGTCCTTCGTGCGGGTACGTCCACCATATGTCCATCATGAGCGCTGTACTGATTGCTGTCTAGTACGAGACTCTTGAAGTCGACGTTTACGGTCAAGAAACACAGGGTGTTTTCTATGGCGAACTTCAAGCAATACTGGAGTGCCCGCTCGACCGTACTCCGATATGGGGCGAGTATGCTGGGACCACGATGCTTCTCGCCCTTATACGGCCATGCAAGACGGACGGCTTGGATGCGACAGAGTCGGTTACGCTCTACCGGGAGGTCCTCGCAGACATCGTCGTGGACTTGCAATCAGTGCAGGCTGTAGTCGGGCGCGTGAAGTCGCGGGATCAGTGGGGAATTGTAGACCGGAGCAGAGGCTTAGCACGTACGGTGTTCGATGCTGAAGACGCCTCAGCACCGCCGGTCGTTGCGGAGGCACAAGATGCTGGCTACGATGGCGACAACGATGATGAAGACTAGGTTTACGGTAGGGTTCGGCCGGTGCGTGACTCTCTCACCGCTCTCCGAGCCATATCGCTCACGGTGGCCTCGTCTCCCCAGGCATCGGTTCCACTTGATACTCACATGCACTATTCCTTTCGTGCGATGTCCGCCTATCTCTGGTTTCCTCGTCACTACGTACATTTCCTATCCGATCCCACGGTCATATCTCGAGTTGCGAGACGATCCCTACCCTCTCCTCCTCCTGTATCTCTCCTCTTCCTCGCTCCACACCACTATCCTGGCCCCTCCCCTCGATCACACGAGTCTTTCCGCCGGCTCCGTGCCCTCTGTTGGCGATGTCTGCGCCAAGTCCAGCCGTGCCGCAGCAGCCTACGCCGCCGTGCCCTATGTGGGTCCTGTTTCTCCGCAACTGTCTCGCGTCTCATTCTCCATCTCCCTGCTCACCCCGTGCACCACAGAATCGGAAATGGCATCCGCCGAAGGCGGTTGTGAACGACATTCGGAAGTGCGATGTGTTCAGTGCCGAACCAAGTTCTGCCTCACTACCGCGCACACTAGTGCGCCGAAGCTCAACCACGGCCTTGCCCCGAAGACTCCCGCGCACACATTCTCACCGCATCCCTCGGGGCAGACTCGAAGGACTACGTGCAGCAGCCTGCATGGGACAACGGGTGTGGTGGTTGCAGACGGCGGGAAGATATACGTCGACCGGTGAACAACTCTCGCGTTCTGTCAGTCTCGATCTGTCTCTCGCGCGCACGGCATGCCCTGACCGCACCCCCTAGCCTGAGACCGCGCAAGAGACACCCGCACATGCAGGTGCCCCTCTCCTCCCTTAGAGTCTCGGGCTCACGACTGCGCGATGACGCCATAACGACGTGGACGACGTGGACGACGGCGTCTCCGTGGTATGCCCGGCAGTGGCTCTGAGTGGGGCGGGGCGGGCTCTGGGATGCGCTAACTGTTGGCCGCGAGTCTGGTTTGGGTCGCAAAGGCTCGCGTCGTCGCGCAGCGAGCGCCGAGTCACGGTCGGACCCCTCCAGCCCATCGCGGAGGCGGTTGTGCTGGAGACCAGGCGCGCGTGGGAGGAAACAGGCAACGACCGTGAGTCTGCACGCTGTTGTACTATGTGAGTTTTGCGCCCGAGTTGACAATTGTGCAGGCCAGGAAGAAAGATTCGCGCGCCGATACCGCGCCGACGTCAAATGCGTCGCTCTTACATGCATGACAGTAGCCTGCGTTCCAGACGCGCGGGCGCGCGTAGGCAAGGGAGACGAAGCTTGAGACCTGAGGAGTGAGCTAGACAGGCGGCGCGTGTGCACAATACTGATGGCGACGAGATACGGGCCTGGAGCGGCCACCCTGCTCGCGAGTACGGTGCTTTGATATAGGTAATGTAAGTAGCTGTTTGGAACACCTTTTTGTGCCGGAGCTGTGGAGAACACTGTTAAAAAATGTATATATCATAGGTGTGCGGAACAGCTGCTCAAACAGACGGTGAATAGAGGTGTTCTGAACACCGACTTATAATATACAATTATTAGAGGTGTGCGCCTTTTAGGTGTTTGGAACACCTATTCCGGAGGCAGAGGTGTTCTGAACACCTCAAACAAGCGTTGATCCTTCCCACAGTGTGTACGCGGATGGGTTCGGGAGGATTGCCGGGGGCTTTCGGGATACAATATATGTTTTGCAACGCAAACGGGATCTACATCTGTCCAAATCGAACCGTCTGTGCCAGACTCGAGAAGATACCATTGGATCTTTTTCGTTCGGAATGGATCCCCAGAAAAGGATCCCTTGTACACTTTCACGATCCCCTCGGATCCCGGGCGATCCCTGCTGGACATCCTTTTTAGATCCTTTTAGACCCGAACAGATCCGGCTGGATCTTGTCGATTCTCACTGGGTCTGAAGGGGGTGAAGTGGTACCCTCGGAAACCTGAAAAGTGCTCCTGGGCATTTGGGAGCTCATGGAAGCGCTTGGGAGCGCTCCCCAACCTCTGACGGGCGCCAAATCCTTGGGAGCGTCGTGCGGTTTCGCTGATGCACTCCTGTTGTCTACCAAACTTCTTGTTGACAACCGCTCACAATGCTTATTTTAGGTTCCTGTCCTCAAGCTCGGTCACATAAAGTGCATCAGGTACTAGTATTGTGCGAGGAAGGACCTGGTACGCGCCCTGTCCACGATAGGGACGTCAACACCGCCCATAAATTGCCGCATAGGCCAAGTACTCTGGAGCACAGGCTCTATCATGACGCCGTGGTCCTGGTCCAGAACAGGCTAGGAACATCAGACAGGTTTGCAATTCGGGATATAGAGAACGAAGCGTCATCTACATCCATTTGCTATCCGGTGAGTAACTTGACTAAGCCAGATTCCGGACCTGAACTAGCCTCGTAGCAAGGCTATTGACAGGAAACTACTGGTTCAGGTGCTTTCCCAGACATTCTCAGGACAGGAACCCGGGCCAATTGTGCTTCGTGATGCATGCATGGTGGCGCGCCGCTTGGTCGTCCGATGGGCGGGGTCAAAGCTGTCCACAAACCGTATCTGCCGTACGCGTGTCACTGGGGCGCCGACCCCGGTCCAAGCACATGAGCCTCGAGCCTATATAATGGCCGATACATCCACTGGGATGATACAGTCTCTCGCTTCACCGCAGCGCAACAAGACGACAATGAATTCCACCGATACCGCAGCGCGCCGCTGCCTTCTTATTAGCGAGATATTCCGGATCATCCTTGACTTTCTCTCGTATACAGACGCTAAGACTCTGGCGGTGCTTGCGAGGACCTGCAAGATTATGCACGAAGCAATCGTGCCTACGCTCTGGAGCTATCAAGACGGCCTCGATGCGCTCCTGCGACTTCTTCCTTCTGACTCATGGTCTGAGGTCCTTGACGAGCATCGAAACACCAGCTTCGTACGTTTTTCATCCTGGCCATATATGCTCATATATTGAAGTTCACCGACGACCCTCCACAGCGCATCACCAAACCCGACAGAATCGAATGGACGCGGTTCGACCACTATGCCGGACACGTGCGAGACTTCGTTTGGCCGAGCGACGTCAAGGAGCTCTCACCTTCTACCCTGGCTGTGCTTTCCAACCGCTGCGCCGATGGCCGACCGCTTTTCCCGCAAATCCGCTCACTCATACTCAAAGGTCCTACCGCAGCCCAGGGCTTTTCATACGCCAACCTCTTCCTCGCACCGACTCTCAGCCAACTGGTGCTGTCGGTGCACTTCGACCGGCCTGACACGATGTGTCAGGCATTCAAGCACGTAGGCGCAACATGTAAAAACCTGATGATTCTACAACTCAGGGGGGTGACAGCCGAGGACGACCTTAGCTCCGATACAGAGGGTCCGACGACGCAGAAGCTTGCAGACGACGTCAATGGCGCCCTCGCAGAGCTCCTCCGTGCTCTTCCGAAGCTCGGGATCTATTTCACAGAACGGCTTTTCACGTCCGCCAGCTGTATGGAGGCTTTAGCCACGCTTCCTAGACTCTCCCTGGTGCACTTTGATGTCCTACCGGAGGAGATGGACACAATAGCGGCGTCCGCGGCGTGCCGCCAGCGCGGTGGCCAATGGTTCAACGCGCTTGCCGAGATGCGGCTCAGCGTGGACCGACTGGATGAGAGCACAGCGGCTTTCTTCGACGCCTTGCGGGGCGAACGCATGCGGCAGCTGGAGATCCGATCTTTTATCCAACCCGACTCTCCCATGCTCAAGAAGCACTTCGAACTGGTTGCGCGACCCACCCTGACGAACCTCAAAGTGATATTCGACGACTCACCCACCGGCAACCGCGGCCCCGCAGCATTCGACGCCAGGCAGGCGCTCCAACCCCTCTATGCCATCTCCGGTCTCTCTCACCTCGAGATCCGATGCCCCGTGCTGGATGTGAGCGCACGCGCAGTCCGGGACATTGCCAACGCGTGGCCAGGAATCCAGACCCTTGCGCTCTATAGCTATGGCCTGCCACACCCCGGGGTTGATAAGCCATCACTCACCCTCGAAGACCTCGTTCCGCTCGCGGTCAACTGCCCGAGCCTGGATGAACTGGTGATCCCCCTGAACGCGGAGAAGATACCGGACGAGGCTGCGCTTAAACGGCTGCTGCCTGAGCCGTCGCAGTGTGCGTTGTGGGAGTTCACCGCAGTCCACGCGCCGATTGAAGACCCCGGCCAGGTGGCGGGCGTGTTGGCGCGTTTGTTCCCAGAGCTGCGCGCAGTGAACTATCACTACGCAGACGAGCCGCTCCCATTCGAGCCCGAGCTGGGAACGTTTGAGTGCAAATGGGAGGAGGTCGATGAGTTGCTTCAAGGCCAGCCTGTTGAGTCCGATTCTGACGAGGAAAACGAGTAGACCGATTATCTCTAAAGCTTTTCATTCCCTCATTTTGGGACACGGGAAGCATTTGCCGCCTGCCTCCAACGTTCCTTGACAACTTTGTATTGTAATGTTTATATACTATTGCCTGGTGTTTCTTCTTTACCCAAATGACGATCATATCTCTACTGCTCCAATCTTTCATCGAGTGTACATATGTACAAGCTCAGGTGCAGAGCGAAACTTGTACTCGTCTGGTTTGTTGTCCATACTTCCCAGGATCCGTGCGGAGTGAGTCCGTCTGAATTCGTCTGCGCTGCCTGTGCTATACCTTATACACCGTGTGCATTCCAGACATCAGGGTTACGGTGAGCCATATAAAAGTACATGAAGGACGAGTATCTAAGCACTGCGGAAAATGCGGGAAAAGTATGCCTGGAGCCCTTGCGCGTCGTATATGAAAGCACCCACATAGGTGTCCGGCCGGACAACAACGACCGTCAGCTTCCCTTCCTCGACGTGGTACGCGCCGAACGCGTGACCCTTGCTGTCGTGGTACCCAAGCGCCCCGCTGCGTGCCTTCGGAACTTGATGGCGGGCAAGGATGACGATCTGGTAAGTACCCTTCGGGAGAGACTGCACGGTCTCCGAGACGGCGTCAACCTGGCTAGCCGCCTCGTCCGTCTCCGGAGAGAAGATGAGAATCGTGTGCAGGGTGGGCTTGTAGATGTCATGGAGCCAGGTCGCCTTGCCCTCCGCGTCGATGAGGGCAGGTGCTCCGGGCGCACGGTCGCCGGCGTGCACGTCCTCGCCCGGGTACCCTTCGTACGCCTTCGCTTTGAGCGCATCGACGTCGTCGCCGTTTCCGCGCGCGTCGAGGACGATCGGGCTCCAGCGGTAGTTGATCTCCATCATGAAGAGCGCGTTGTTCCGCCACATGAGAAACCCGCTCTTGTCCTTCGGATCCTTGGGCGGCGCTGAGTCCTTATTGACGACGAGACGGTTGTACAGGCCGCTGGTGGTGGCGAGCATCAGGGTGACGACAGGGAGGCGCTCGGCTTCGAAGCTTGAGAGCAGCTCGGGCTTGGCGAGGCCTTTGTAGACGAGTGCGATCTTCCAGGCGAGGTTGAACTTCAAGTGGAGGCGTGTCAGCCGCATATCCTATATATAATACGTAGCAGCCGAACGCACCGAGTCTTGGATGCTGGTGTTCAACCCCTGCGCCCCAGTCGGGGAGTGGACGTGAGCGGCATCTGGGGCAGTAAATCTGAGATGACTGTGAGAGGCGTGATTGCTGCGAGGGCATACCTCCAACGAGGAACGCCCGGCCCGAAGAGAATTTGTTCACCATACGCATCTTCGGCCTGTGCCTGCGTCAGACGACGATCATGAATAGTAAGCAGGGGAGTGACTGACTTCCAGTAAGTCATCGATGTGAAGTTGCTGATCTTGAGCTCGGGGTGGCCGGTGTTGTCGTGGATGAACTTCACAAATTTGGTCTGATCCATCAGGTCGACGGGATCCCAGTTGGTCCCAACGATGCCAACATTGAATCTGCCCTCGTCATAGTACGTCGGGCGCATCGAGACGCTAGTCGGTATATCTTAGCACGCCCCGTTGAACTCAGATACGAAGCACTAGAGACACGTACGTGAACCTCTGCGGCTCTGACCATAGGTGCCAGAACTATTGACGGTGCGTTCAGAGTCCATTGGATGGGCTGGCGTCAGGTGCGCTTCGCTCACCTCAGTAGACAAGTTTTCGACGGTCACGTCGGCCCAGACCTGGCCGTCCCCGTCTTTCGTGACGCCTTCGAACGTGGCACCCATCTGCCTCCTAGTGATCCCTACATCATCGAGAGTACTTTAAGTGCTGTTGTCCGTTCGTTCACGAAGAAATGAAACACATACCCTTGCCACCGTCGGCGCCGATCACGTATGCTGCTCGGAAAGTCTCAATGCTCTCTTGATCGGTACCAGCGGCGTGCTTGAGCGTGGCCGTGACGCCGTCGGCGTCCTGCTCAAACGACACGAGCTCTGTCGCGAGTTCGACCTGCGCACCATACTTAGCGAGATTGTCCCGGAAGATGCCTTCCAGCACAAACTGCCCGATGACGGACCCCGATGCTGTTGTCTGTCAGACGTAAAACACATGAGCCGCGGTAATTCTCCAGTGCAAATTGTGCGTACGATGGGCCTGTCCGGGGTGGGTTCCACGGTTTCCAAGATCTTCCAGGTCCGGGTTACTTCGGTTCCCTCCGGGAGCTTGTACGCGCGCATGAACATCAGAGGCCTGATGACACGGCGGATGTCATCCATGAGGCCGAGGAAGTGGTACACCTCGAGCGATCGCGACTACAGTACGTGGCGTAGTGTCAGTACACGCAACGGCGAGCGGAGCCAAGCTGTCGTACATGTACTCCCCCAGCTCTGGAGGCGGTGTGAAATGCTGGGAGTTTGTCTACAATCCGGACGGGGATGCCATTCTGGACGAGGGCGAGTGCTGCAACGAGTCCAGCGGGTCCGGCACCAACCTGAATGAAACATTTGACAGTTAGAGTTAACAGGCATGAACGACAAGATAGTCAGAGGCGGTATATACGCACAATCAAGACGGGAGGGTTGGTAGCGTTTGCGGTAGACATTGTCTGACTAGGTTACGAATGAGGCTGCTTGAGAACCTTGGGGTCGATCTGGTAGTCGGGCGTGTTGTTTCCAACCTGGCCGTACACACCCCATGCTTTATACTCTCTGTGCATGTTCTCGGCAGGAGTCCTCGCTTGGATATTGGCGTACTGTGGGTAACACACCGAGATCAAAGCCGCGACGCGTGCCCGCAGCACCAATAGTAGTTCAATGAGACCTCCAAGTCCGGACCACCTTTCGCGCGCTCCCGTCGGACGCGCCTCACCTACACATGAGAAGTCCCACACGGATCAGCAGAAGATGCTTGGAGTACGTGCTGTCGTTTGATGCTCTGCGTTGGGTTTGTCAGTAGTTGACGTCGGACCCAACATGTTGGGAATGTGCACTCACCTGCTGAGACGAACTCGTATCGGCGCAGCTTTTCTGTGATACTCCGAGATGACCAGCCGACTTCACAATTCCCGACATCGCGAATTGAGCACGAGTGCCGACCTTCGTCGGCGTGTATTGAGATCTCCAGTCGCTGCCGCTGCGTTCGGTCCTTATTGACTCGAAATGCAGATGGCTGTATGACTGGTCTGGTCAATGGTGAGGATCATCTGTGCCGTGGAGACTGGACAGTCTGCGACAATCGTCAAGGAAATATTGGGTGCCATCTTGTCAGACGTGCCCATTGGAGAAGCTAATTTGAGAGACGCGCATGCGTCTATAGAGCGTACCCGGCGCTGCACTGCTGTGGGTATATTTGTGAAGCATTCGAAGTCGCAAGCAAGCGAACATTTTGTCCGCCCTACATACCCGCTGAGAGCTGTGACTACATACCCGCTCGCCCAAAATTCGCTGACCACAGCGGACTCGAGGTGCCAGACAGACGTAACACGATGAAGTCAAGTTCTGATAAATGTGTACCTATCCAATTCCGTTAACCCTGTTCAGCGCTCCCAGGCAGGGTGACGCCTGAAGTTACAACGCACCGGTGATTGTACGTCGACGACGTCGACCGGATATCGCGCGCTGCTCCAATAAAAACTAGCTAGATCGCGTGAATAGGTATTATGTAGCGTGTTATACATGTATAGGATGCCCACAGCAGCGGGTAATGCAAGCGGCAGACAAGATAGGACAGCAGCGAGAGGGGAGAGCATGATTCCGACCAAGACCGACGGGGGCCTACTGCCCGAATGCGGTCGCGAGGAACTTCTCGATCTGCTTCTTGTGGATCGCCTTGCTGCCGGTCGCGACGGAGCTCGTGGGCTCGCGGCCCGCGTAGAGCGGGTACTTGCCCTTGTGGTGCTGCGTCTCGTTCGCGGCGGTCATGATGCGCGGGCCGACGTATGTCCACGAGCCGTTGTTCAAGGGCTCCTCTTGGCACCAGAGGATGTCCGCGTTCGGGTATTTGTCGAGGTGGGGCGTGAGCTGTGGCGCGAATGTCAGGGCTTGGTCAGGAATATCACGCTTGGGGAGTACGTACGAGGTCGTAGGGGAACGGTGAGACCTGCTCAAGTCTGCTGATCACGACGTCGTTGATGCCCTTGTCCTCACGCTCCTGGAGGAGGGTGTGGTAGACTTGACCTGTACGGCAAAGTAGCATGATCAGATGACAAGAACTCGTAGGGCACCGAACGTATACATACCCGAGCAGAGAATGTGGCGACGGATCTTTTCGGGCTCGACCAGGTTCTCTGGGTGAGAATCAGGGATGTAGCGCTGGAAGTGCGAGTCGCCAGTCATCTCGGAAAGGTCTGAGCGGGCCTTAGGGTGGCGGAGGAGGGACTTCGAGAAGAATACGATCAACTGCGGGTAATCGGAAATTTAGCATTGTGAGTGGGTGTATTGCAGGAGGTACACAAACCGGTTTCCGGAAGTCGCGGTGGATCTGGCGACGGAGGACGTGGTACTGCAGATGGTAAGAATCAGTAAAGTTTCGATGGGAATCCTTCACAAGAACATACGTAGTTTGCCGGGGTCCTAAGCACATCATGTCAGCACAACTCGCATGAGACAACTTAGACAAGTGAAAACTCACGTAGGGTAGACAACCTGCATGTTGCAGTCCTGGTGCTGCCTCTCAATCTTCTCCGGGGTAGGGTACACGTGCGGGTGGTCGTCGCACAGTTGCAGGAAGCGCTCGATACGGCCGCTGGAGTGCTCCGGGCCCTGGCCGTCGAAACCATGGGGCAAGTTGACGACCAGGCCAGTGCGCTGCAGCCACTTCCGCTCGCCAGACGCGATGAACTGGTCGATGATGCACTGCGCGTTGTTCGCGAAGTCACCGAACTGCGCCTCCCAGATGGTGAGCGAGCTCGGCGAGACAAGCGAGTACCCAAGCTCGAACCCTAGCGTGCCGAACTCGGACAACGACGAGTTGCAGACAACGAAGCGCGCCTGGTTGCTACCAAGGTTGTTCAGCGGCACGTACTGCTGCTCGTTCTCCTGGTCGTGGATGACCGCGTGGCGTTGCGAGAACGTGCCACGCTCGACGTCCTGACCGGACACGCGCACGTGGGTGTTCTCCAGCGCGAGCGTACCGAAGGCCAAGGCCTCGGCAGTCGCCCAGTCGATGTTCGAACCCTCGTCGATGGTCTTACCGCGGTTGGTCAGGATACGAGCGAGGTTGCGGTGGGGCTTGAAGCCCTCGGGGAAGGTCGAAATGACCTTGCCGATGCGCTTGAGGGTGTCCTCGGACGCGCCAGTGGCACGGGTGGGCAGGGTCTGCTCAGCAAGCTCTTTGGGTGAGGGGAACCCGGGCCACGACGCAGAGAGCCACTCCTTGCTCGACGGCACGTAGTCCTTGGCGAGACTCGCGGCTTTTTCAAGCGTGCCCCACACCCACTTCTTGTGCTCGTCGATGTCCTTCTCCGTGAACGTACCGCGTCCCACGAGGAACTTGGTGTACTTTTGGAGCGTCGTCGGCTGCTTCTCGATGGCCTTGTACATACGCGGCTGCGTGAAGCTGGGCTGGTCCGTCTCGTTGTGGCCGTAGCGGCGGTAGCAGACGATGTCGATGACGACGTCCTTCTTCCACTTCGCGCGCCAGTCGGCCGCGAGTTGGCACACGAAGTTGACCGCCTCGACGTTGTCGCCGTTCACATGGAAGATCGGCGCGTCAATGGCCTTCGCGATGTCGGATGGGTAAGGCGTCGAACGCGCGAATCGAGGGTCGGTTGTGAAGCCGATCTGGTTGTTGACGATCAGGTGAATCGTTCCGCCAGTGCCGTAGTTGGGTAGGTTGTGGAAGCCCATGGTCTCGTAAACGACACCCTGGCCGGCGAACGCCGCATCACCGTGGAGCAGCACGCCCATGGCCGTGTTGTGCGTCTGCTCATCCTGCTCGAACTGCTGGAGTGCACGAGTCTTGCCAAGCACAACGGGGTCCTCGGCCTCGAGATGTGAGGGGTTGGCAACGAGGGACAGCGCGACCTTCTTCCCCGAAGGCGTGGGACGCACATAGTTGGCGCCCAAGTGGTACTTCACATCACCAGCGGGGAAGTCGTCGTCCTCCGCGGTGCCCGAGAACTCGTTCAGGATGGCCTCGATAGGTTTCCTGATCACGTTCGCGAGGACGTTGAGACGACCACGATGGGGCATGCCGATCGTGACATGCTTGACGCCGTGCTCGACCGAGCGGTCGATGAGCGCCTTCATTCCGGGAATGAGCGACTCGCAGCCCTCGAGACCGAACCGCTTCTCGTTCGGGTATTTGCTCGCCATGAACTTCTCGAACGACTCTGACCAAATCAAGCGGTCCAGCACCATCCGCTTCTCCTCCACGGTGTAGTTCCACGGTTTTGGGATCTCGACACGCTCCCGAATCCAGTCACATTGCTCCTTGTCGGGAATGTGAATGTACTGGATACCCATGGCACCACCTACCGCGCGTGTCAGGGCGCTAGCTGGGCGGACATAATTAGGGCGCACTCACAGTAGATGCGTTTGCAAAGTTTGATGATCTCGCCCAATGACATCGTTTTCCTGTCTTCCGTCGCGAAATGGGGAAGGATACCAGGACCAAGGGTGATCTGCTTCTCGAGGTCGCGCTCAGAGAAGCCATACCGGCTTAGCTCTAGCTCAGGCGGGTGCACAGGGTTGAGATCGGGGTCCAGGATACCCAGGGGGTCAAGGTCGGCAACGTGATGACCGCGCACTTGGTATGCACGGACGAGCAGTTGGACCTGCGTAGCGTCTCAGTACGCGCTAATTGACTTCGTGACACTACACTGAAGCTCACCTTCAAATGGTCATCCAGCTCAGCGCCACCGTTAGTGTGCAACGCAGGCGCGCCGTCGGTGGGGGTAGGAACCAAGCTGGGAGGGGGTTGGAAGGCCTGCGGGCTGGTCAAGCCCTTGGCCATGCCGGAGAAGTAGACATCCCACGACGCGTGCACAGACTTGGGATCCTGCCTCCAGAGTCTGTACATCTCCTCAGCGTAGTAAGCGTTCGTGCCGTTCGCGAAGGGGTCGTTTGGCGAGGGGGCCTTGGCGGCGGTCGCGTACGTGCGGGCCAGCGGTTGGAGGCCATAGCGGAAGCGGGCGCCGTGCACGGTCTGTACGACGCGGGGCAGCCGAGCGAGTCTGTGCATCGTTGAAGATGCCTGCTAGACGGCGCTCGTGGCGGAGGAGGAGGTGATGGTGGTAGAAAGGAGAGGTGGGGGTGAGGTCGAATTCGACGACGTGGATGAGGGGAAAGCTGATGACGAGCCGAAGCCGCTTTTGGCTGTCGGTGCACTACGCCGAAACCGGCGCTTGATTGGTTCCGCGTCATTCCTAAGTTACCCCGCATGCATGCCGCTGCTCTTCAGCGAATCGCCGCACGTCAATTTCACGCAGGAGGGCAGATCTCACATATTCGGCCATACGCGGCTGCTCAGGGCAGTGGTAGTAGGATAGTTGTACAAGTACAAGAACACATACACGACAAAGCTATACGTCTAGAGGTAAGTGGTAGTACGTTGTGAGGAGCCAAGAATGGAACCAGCCAATCAGAGCAGATTCTAGGCGAAGGCTTTACATAGCCATGCTTATACCGACCAAGGCCGGCCAAAAGATGAAGACGATGCGGAACTTGAAGCGTTCTATGTCGAGCGTCGGAAGTGTTGCCATCGCCGCGCCCTTCTGTAGACCACTTGGCCGGTCGGCTTGCTCTGTCGACAACGGGGGCGCAGTCGCCGAAGGACGCAGGGTGACCAGAGTGGGCTTGAGCATGGATACGATCGTCGCGTCCGGAAGGACCAGAGTGAGTGCTGGGGTGATGTATGTCACGGTGGGCGCATCTTCGTCGTGTGCATCAATTGACAGGCCGTCAAGGGGGTAGATGGTCGCCATATCAGTGATGGTGAACTCCGCGGTATAGGCAGTGACTGGAGGGTGTTGGCAGATGAAACGCATGTGGCTGTAGCCCATGAGCAAGAGTTCAAGCAACCACAATATTTGCGCACTCACTAGTCTGAGCCATTGTGTCTCAAAGAGGGCGATATCCAGACATCCACTGCGCGACGCGCTGGGTCAATTTGCTCCGCCAAGGTCGTTACGAAGCTCTAAACCTCGCGGTTCAGTACTGCCCGCACCCAAGGTCAATGATGAATATCTACCTCCCCGACATACAGGTCTATGTTAACAGGGCCCATATCTGTGAGTGATGGTTTGCTGTGGTCGTTTGTCCATTCAACAGTAGCTACACGCCCAGCGCTGAGAACGGTGTCCGCAACAGGATAGGTCGCATAGATCCCAGCTGAGACGCAGTTGGCCAGAAGCAGAGTTGACCAAAAGAGATGGCGAAACATCAGTACAGGTCCTGAGGCAGAGGGTGATAGTTGTAGGTGATATCCAAAGAGAAGGCTCACTGCCAGAGGGAGACCCGAGTGTATCAGTAAACAGCCAGCCGTGCAGTAGTGTTGCCGAGACCAGCCAGGGAGAAACGAGGTGGAGGAGCGAAGGAGAGTTGGCTGTATGAGCGCCTACTGGAATGCGCCCCTCGTGCAACTCATGTGGGCTGTTCGGGTTCGGACTATCGTGTACATAGCATCGACGTCGAGCGTCGGGGTTCGCGAATCTCGCCATATTGCGCTGCTTGTGATTGTCAGAATGCCCAAGAGTCGAATACCAAATGTTGAGCAAGCTCCAGGGACGCCGCGCGCCGGAACCGCGTAGATGTTGATGGGACCAGGGACATGCGCTGGTGGCTGAAGTCAGGACGATCAGCCGAACGTCCATGCCTAGCGACTCTTCGTCAACCTCGACAGCGATGCTCACGACTTTCTGAACTCTGGGACTCTGGTAGCTTCCTCACAATCTTGTTTACGACATGTTTCGCACCCTCTTCACGCCGCTCAGTGCTCGGTTCTCGCTTCCGTCTCCTCTTTCTCCGCGCCTCAGCCAGGAAACACTCGAGGAGCCTGATGAGCTGGACCCAGAGGACTTTGCGCGGGATGTCCTGGTTGAGCTCATGCGGAACGCCACGGAGAGACTCAAGACGGCGGACACTTTGGCAGAACGAATAGAGGTACGTCTGTCCGAATGCGCGGATCCCGCAGTGCAGCGTCATGACCATGATGATGTAGGTGTTATCCGAAATACACAAGATAATGTTGCAAGACGCGTGCACAAAGGACGTGTTCAGGGAGATGGACGGCTTCCTCGTCCTCATGAGCGTGCTGTCCACTATCCACCCGACATTCTCCAAGGAGACGCGGGAGGAGGCCGCTGGCTCGGAGCTGCTGGAAGCTACGCGTCTCGTCTTCGTGATTCTCTCGGAGGCCCTACACAAACACAACGAGAATGCTGTATACTTCAGGGTGCGTGACTGTCGCGTAGGATACGCCCGAGCCGCAATGTCCAGACAACACTTCGTTGTATGCATGCCGCATATAGGCTTAAACGGCATATGACGAGGTGTTGCTCGAATTTGAGCCTTGATACAATAATAGAATACGCTAACGAATCCTCCAGGCTGCAGTCGGACTGGAGTCCTTCGCTCAGGCAACACTTGCTCTCCTGTCTGATCCTCGGACTATCAAACAGACTGTCAGCTTCCTCACCTGCCTTGCTCTGCACAACTT
Source organism: Trametes versicolor FP-101664 SS1 (assembly GCF_000271585.1). NCBI lineage: Eukaryota > Fungi > Basidiomycota > Agaricomycetes > Polyporales > Polyporaceae > Trametes > Trametes versicolor. The sequence goes on from NW_007360329.1 coordinate 1,197,389, forward strand.
CGCATGGAACCGGTTCTTCTTGCATATAACTGGAGCCGACTACGCAGCCGTGGACCGCAAGTTCTCAGAGCTCTCCCCCCAGCTCGGCCTGATACATGTACCCGAAGCTCTGCGCGTACTCTACGACGCAGTCACGCGACCCTCACAGAACAACGCGTTGCTGCGCTACATGGGGATCAAACTACTAGAGCGGCTGACTTTGCACAAGCACAGGAACCAATGCGTCTTGAGCAGTCTTGGCCTTGAGAGGACGCTGTTCACAAGGCTGTGCTCTCCGGCAATACTCCCCAAGAACGAGCGGCAAGTCGTACAGAAGCTCCTTAGGCGACTACTGGACCACAACGTCCGGACAGAGGACGCAAGGCTCATGTTCCAGCGCGCTATACGTAAGAACGACACACTGGACCCGGATGTATTGGAGGTCCTGCGCGCGGGTATGAAGGTGAAGTGGCCGGAACACTTCTCCTTCGAATCTCCCGCCGCGGTGCGCGTTATCAAAACTGGTTCGCGCGCGCTGCCTTCCACTGGATTCACGTTCATGGTAAACGCTTCAGCGCGTCGCTTGTGTTCTAGTGACTGATACCGCACAGGTGTGGCTTTGGATAGAACAGGTTCCCCGAGACAAGGAACACAATATATTCTCAATCTCATCTGGCGACCGCACACTCTTCTCGCTCAAGCTCCGCCCCGACGGTTCGCTCAACTGCGAGAGCACCGGAAACAAGGAGCCCGCGGTCCTGAAGGCGCACCTTGCGAAGGGCCGTTGGACACACGTTGCGCTGGTACACTACCCACACCGCAACTCCAAACCAACTATTCGTACGCATTTTTGTTTCACTGTGAGGTAATCTCACCTCAGATGAGATCACATTCAGGCCTCTTTGTCGATGGCTCCATGGCGGATTCCGTGAACTGGTTGTACCCTCGCGGCGACAACAACGGTACCGACCACCCCTACACGATCGGGGATAACTCCGCCGGCGCGTGCCTCAATTGGTGTCTCGCCTCCGCCTATCTCTTCTCTGTACCTCTATGTGAGCACGAAATAGTCAGTACGCACCAGTCGTGACGCTGATGTTTATTGACGTTTCTGCAGCGGACGAGCTACCGCGCTTCATCCATGACCTTGGTCCGCGCTACGTCGCACGCTTCCAGGCCGCAGATCTGATTCGCTTCCTGACGTATGAGGCTGCCACGGCACTGAGCATCCACCTGTACGGGCGCGCAGAGCAGCAGCGCGGCGCAGCGGCCGACGTGAAGAACCTGATCAACTCTTTTAAGAACGGCTTAGGCATCAGCGAGTCCAATATCGTGTTCGCCGTGGCGCCGGCGACGACCAGGTTCGAGGACAAGAACACGGGCGATGTGAATGACGCCGCGATGGACGGCGACGTCTTTGTTGCGCGATGTAACGGTTTGGACCTCGCCATGTGGGAGATCGGTGGCGCAGCTGTGTCGTTGCGACTAGTACAGCTTGCGAACGTACGTTGTCCCACTCTCATCAATTCGTGCATCCATTCATCTTTCCTCAGAATCCCCATGAGGTGTCGCGGGCGCTTGGTGTCCTGACTGATGGTCTGCGCAACGGCTGGCAAAACTCTGAGGACATGGAACGGCTGCGTAAGTGGAGTCTGTCGCTGACGGCGATCTGAGGCTCATTATGGACGTAGGTGGTTACGATATTCTGGCTGATATCCTGCGCAAGAAGTGTCAGCTGATCAACATGACCGGTTTCGAAACGCTCTTTGAATTCCTGGGCATGAACTTCAAGTCCCCCGAGTGAGTCTTCATCAAGCATACCTTCTACGCACCCCCTGAACATCCTGCAGTCATTCAACTATCGTCAACACCGTCGCATACCGCGCCATTGCGCTTGATTTCCAGTTGTGGTCTTGCACCCGCCGAGAGATCCAGCTTGTGTACCTAGAGCACTTCGTGACCCTCCTGGATACCAGCAGGTACAAGCGGTTCAACAGCAAACAGCGTATGTCGAAGATGGGCGTCGTCCGCAAGCTACTCTTCGTGCTGCAGACCGACTGGTATGCCCAGGACATGTTGCCATTCTTGCTAGACACCCTACGTGTTGTCGCAGAAGCCAACTTCTCCATCGACGAAGCTATCAGACCTATTGTGTCTTACCTAGCCGCCAACTTGCATGACAGTACGTACTGCGCATCATTCGTGTGGAATTGCCATGCTCAGATATCTACAGCGAGTGTCGCTAACGGGAACAGCTCGCCCCGCTCGATGATGTCGCGGATCGACCACCAGAACGCGCAGTACAAGGCCGAGCAGGTGTTCAAGATGCTGGTGTCCATCCTCGACAACCCAGTCATGTTCAACAAGTTCACCGCCGCGCTGCCGCTCACTCGTATTTGCCTCTTGCTCCTCGGGGACCGCCCTACATCGATCTCTGCGACGCTGGTCCTCCGGCTGATCTCAGGCGCGCTCGGCATGTCGACGTCATTCAACAGGAAATTCGAGCTTGTCAGTGGGTGGAACATCTTGAAGCTTGTCCTGCCATACGGGTGGGATGCACAGGTGCAGGATGCGGCGTTCGACGTTCTGCTTGGGCCCAGCCGAGATAAGAGGGAGATCACACCTGCAGTCGTCTGTCCGTATATAGTCCCAGCAATCTTCTCCAGCCTGAAGATGGCGTTGGACTCCAGTCGCGTCTCCGAGGATCCCCAGGGTACGTGTACCCCTTTCCGTTTCACTAAGCACCCGTCCGTCTGACTCACACCCAAAATCAGTCCGCACCGCAGCCACGTCGATCGTTGAACATCTGTTGGAAGCGCTTATTGAAACGCATTCCTCTAGCCCGACGTTCCGCGAAGTGTTCAGGTCTCACGCGGTCACCCAAGCTTTCATCGACGCCTACAAGATGTTTGCGACGTCCGTCGCGCACGCGGCTGAAATCGACCAGGGCACCGTTCGGGTCCTCGAGAAGCTATCGCACCTTGGCTTGAGCATTGCTCTCGACAATGCAGTTGCTGTCACCCAAAAGCAGGAGGTGCGCTTGTATGTATATGACCCAGTGATTAACTCTCACGCTATCGCAGATCATGGACGTGCTTCAGTCTGCAGAATCTGTGCTTAACCCCAGAGCATCGCAGGAGACAAGCATCGATGCGGGCACGGTTGTGGGCACGAAGGCACGGCGACGGAGGATGGCATCGGTCCGGTTGAGTATGCAACTCGGGGAGAGTGCCGTCAAGCGGTCTGTTATTCGCATTCGCGAGTGGCGCCAGTCTGTCATTACGACTGAGAAGAAGCGACTGCGCAAGACGGTGTTAGATCTGTGGGTCTATCTGAAGGAAACTGTTGGGCACTGGCGCAAAACTGACACTTGGTACAGACGCGAACATCACAGACAAGTGGCCTCGTTGACAGAGTGGTCGACTGTGCTGACAACGGAACGTGGTCTATGGGCACCATCCGACGTCGTTCCTCACTGGCGCCTCGACGAGACGGAGGGGCCATACAGAGTCAGGTCAGCACATCACGCTGCAGCCCCCACCTATATCCATCCTAATATCCTACAGGAAGAGACTGGAGCACGATGATGACAAGCTTCCGAGCTCAAAGGTCGATCCTAATCAGGGAATTGGTGACGTGCAGGATCTGGATGTCGACACGCGTTCTATCATGCAGATCGAAGTACCACCCTGGTCAGAATCATACGAACTGTCATCGACAGACGGGGACGGTGCGCCATCTCTAGCACGGACAACTGTTGAGATGCTCATATCCATGCAGACCAGCTCGGTGAGGAAATCGTCGACGATAAGCATCGTCGCGTGAGGCATGAGCTTGAACCGGGCGACGTCATCGAAGCTGTGAAGACAGTTGCCCGAATAGCCGGAGTAGATTCTTCGCGTATGTGTTGTTCGTTGTCATACAGTGCTAAAGCTGACATTGCTCCAGCCGGACTGTTGATCTTTGGAAAGTCTCACCTCTATCTGCTTGACGGGCTGGTCGAGAACAACGATGGAGAAGTAATCGACGCCCATGATGCTCCACGGTCTCTTTTCTTCGTCCCCGGCAGCATTATTGATCTTGACAAGCATCAACAAGCTCAACGATGGTAAGGTCCACTGCTTGTGCTCCACAAATATGTCCTCATGGAAATTGATTAGGCCGCACGATCAAATCATGAGCTTCAGCGACCGCACATTCCTGTTCCGAGATGTCGCGTAAGTACTGTTTTCGCTTTCGCAATGAGCGAGACCCATAAATAATTCATGCATTGGCAGGCTTGAAATCTACTTCCGCGACAGCAGATCTCTCCTGGTGGTATTCATCGATCGCAAGCAGCGACAAGCGATCACTGGACGACTGTCGCACATCATCGGTCGGGTTGGCCCAGATCCGTCGACGCCAGGCGCCATGAAGTCCCCTTTCGTGGGCCGCTTGAGCTCGAAGTTGTCAGCTGCATTCAGTGCCAAGATGCTGTCAGGATTCAGTCAGGATGAGCTGTCGATTGCGCAGAGAAAATGGCAATCTCGAGAGATCTCGAATGTGAGTTTTGTCGCGATGTCATTATAGCCTAGGTCTGACCCTTGCGTAGTTCACTTACCTCAGCATACTGAACCAAGTGTCAGGGCGAACACCAAGCGATGCCACACAGTATCCCGTATTCCGTGAGTACATACGACTCCCAACGGTTTTCGAAGACTGACACATCGCAGCTTGGGTATTAAGTGACTACACTTCGCCTGTCCTCGACTTGGCTTCTCCAGAGACGTTCCGAGAGTAAGTCAAGTCGCTCTGTTATGATGCATTATCCTGATGGGGTTGCCAGTTTGACACTGCCGATGGGGGCCCTAACCGCTGCTCGCCGAGAGGCTGCTCAATCGCGCTACGAGAGTCTGATGAGCGTTGAGGAGAAGCCCTTCCATTACGGGACACATTTCAGTTCTTCGATGATCGTCTGTCACTTCTTGATACGTCTGGAGCCATTCACACACATGTTCAAGACCTTGCAGGTAACCAGGGTATCATACTTCAGTGTCCGTATTTCTAACGATGGTCCTGACTTAGGGAGGCGACTGGGACTTGCCTGATCGTCTGTTCATGTGAGTCGCACGCCGATCATCAAAAGCAGCGATCTCATGCAACCTGACAGAGACATGAAGAGAGCGTATACTTCCGCTTCCCAGGACATCCGTGGCGATGTTCGTGAGCTGATCCCGGAGTTCTACTCTTGCCCCGAGTGCGTCCAAAATAACTCTAGATGAACCGCTTCTGACGCTCGATTTCCTAGGTTCCTCGAGAACACCGACAATCTCGACTTCGGTGTCCAGCAGAACACCGGGGAGAAGATCCACGACGTCAAATTACCACCTTGGGCGAAGCAGGATCCGCTTCTATTCATCGTCATGAACCGGAAGGTACAACTTGCACACACATCGAAAGCTTCGCGTCTCTTACGTCTAGTTCAGGCGCTCGAGAGCGACTACGTTAGCGAGCATCTACCACAATGGATCGACCTCATTTGGGGCTACAAGCAAGCTGATCCAGATGCGTTCAATGTCTTCCATCCTCTGAGTTACGAAGGGGCGATCGGTGCGTTGAGTTGCTAGTATCTGTGTCTGGCGAGTCCTCATTATCCTTTCACCAGACCTCGACGCTATCACCGATGACCTCGAGCGGGAGGCCACTGTTGGTATCATCCACAACTGTATGTCATTCCCCCTTTCACGCTCGAGGTCGCTCTAAGCCGTCCTTCCATAAGTCGGCCAAACGCCTCGCAAGATCTTCGCAACCCCACACCCACCTCGGAACATGCACGGGAACTCGGCACTCCCATTGGGTCTCATTTACGGAGTGGCTGAAGACTATCACCTCTTGACTCAAAGTTCACGGCCATTGAAAGGTACGCCTATCGCGCAGCCGATATAGTCGTCGGCCAATACTCACTTTTTCACCCAGAACTAGGACAGGATCAGCCTGTTCGCGACCTTGTGCTTGACCTCATAGGGCAACAGGTAGTGCCTTGTCCAGATGGAATGCGATGTGTCCCCTCTCGCCCTCATGAGACGGTGATGTGGGACAGCAGTCCTGCCTCTGCCGGAGCCCTCCGTGTCGTCGTGGATCGCAAGGTCAGTACCACAAAATATACTTAGAAACCATACGAACGACGCTTCGACAGGTCTCGCAAGTCGTCGAGTCGGCATTCTGCTCTTGCGCGACATTCACCGACGCCGACACTCTCGTCACCGGATCGACGGACAACATGGTCCGCCTTTGGCATGTACTGCGAAACAGCCAGAACCGCGATCAACCGGTGACCTTGCAGCTAACGCACCAGATGCGTGGCCATACTGCGCGGGTTTCTGCTGTGACAGCGTCGAGGGCCTGGTCGTTGATCGTGAGCGGGTCGAAAGACGGGAGCGCCGCATTGTGGGATCTCAACCGCGGTGTATACACACGCTCAATTTGGCACGGTGCGGGTGAGGCATTCGAGGTTCATCTTGTTGCAATCAACGAGAGCACCGTACGTTATCTTGCCGCGTGCTTCATGCGCTGGAGTTGACATCTATATTCAGGGCTACATCGCAACTTGCTCACGACAACGACTGTGGCTACATACCATCAACGCCCGGCCTGTCGCCAGTCTCGATCTTACCGATCTCGCTCCTTCACCGCTATACCCGCCTATCACCTCTCTTGCCTTCCTTGAACGAGACTACGCACAGACGGATCTCATGGCGACTGCAGGGCCAGACGGCACTATCACCCTCAGGACTTGGAACACGGACTCTACGCCTGAAGGAGAGAAGGCGCGGTGGGAATTTGCGACCCTCAAAACGTTGAAGGTGAAAGCCGAAGGACGCTACAGAAGCTCTGCGCCGTGTGTCACTGCGTTGAGATTTGTTGGGTGAGAGCGTACAGTCTTGTTGAGTCTCCGTACGGCCGCTAACGCCTCTCACAGAGAGTCGCTCTATCACGGAGAAGACACAGGAAAAATCTTTGGATGGGAACTGCCAGACTAGATGGCATCCCTGGCCGGACCCTATCGACGCTTTCGGTTGCAATATGGTATCATGTACTCTAGGATCTCGCTATATCTATACCCTGATATTGTACTCTCACTTGATCATGCCCGTCGCGCCAGTTGAGTTAGTCTCGTTCCCATCCCTTCTGGCGCTTACAGGGCGTGCACCAGAAGGTCTGGGGCATTTCGGGCCCAAAACGGCCACTCGTGACTCCAGGTCACGAATCTGGGCTTCCACGTGGAACTCGTTAGCACAATTTGTCATACCTACGCCCGCCAAATTTGTATAGTCCCGCTCGCGCCCCCTGAAGGAAACCTTTGAGCTCGCTCTTCCGTTCGCTCACTCGCTCGCTTCATCACACACGCTCGTTCTTGAACATAAACATGCCCTAATCAACGATACTACTGGTTTGTTCTAATGTCTCCGCCGGACCCGGCATCTGTTGGTACTGCTGCAGTCGACCCTCGCGCTGCCTCTCATGCCGAAGCACGAAAACGATCATACGCACTTCTCGAAGAAGCGCGAGCAGCCGCGAAGAAGAAGAAGAAGTACGACAGTCATGCGACCCGTCAGGCCATGATTGAAGAGTCGAAGAAACGCGCTGGGCTCACGCCCTATCCGGAACAACTCGATCTTGCGGAATGCATGCTCCTGGGTCTGGACTCGACGACCATCGCGGGGACGGGGTGGGGAAAGACGCTTCCCTTTGTGCTTCCTTTGTTTGCCCCTCAATCACGGGGCAAGATAATAATCATTGTATCACCGCTTAATTCCCTCGAAGCCGATCAAGTGAGAAACATGCCACGGTCGTTCTTGTGGGCACATGCTGAAGCAGATCAGGCCACACGCTTTCGGAAAATGAACATCAGTACCGCAGTAGTGAATGGCGAGACACAGACACCGGAACTGCTCGATGTACGTACCGAAAAAGCGTCGTATGTAGCCGTTAATAAAGATTGGCATAGGATATTGCGCAGGGAAAATACTCTGTCGTAATCATTGGTCCTAAGCTTCTCACTGAGCGACAGAGCACCTTCCGCACCCTCCTAAGTAATGCAAAATTCACAAAGAGGGTGCTCGCTTTGGTTGTCGATGAAGCCCACTGCATCGCTCAGTGGGGCGGTGAGTTCCGCCCCGAGTACTCAGACTTGGGTGACGTTCGTGCCCTCCTCACACTCAACACCTCCGTCTGCGCTTTCTCCGCTACCATGAAGCCGTCCGCACTCGCATTGGCTCGCAAGACGCTTCACATCTTGCCAAATCGCTCGTTCCATCTCAACATAGGCAACGACCGCCCTAATATAACCTGGGAGGTTAGGTACATGACGGCGGGCAAGTCTAATTTGGACGTGCTCGGTTTCTTGTTGCCCGCAAATGTGGCGACCCTGGCGAAGCTGCCCATGCGACGCATGCTGTTCTTCGACGACATCAACGTCTCGATGAACGCATGCCGATGGCTCATAGAACGGCTCCCCCCGATACTGCAGAGCCGTGTGAAAGTGTACAACGCGCGCCGCTGCACGCTCGCCAAGGACCTGGTGATGCAAGACTTCCGACAGGGAAAGTTGGACATATTGTTGACTACAGAAGCAGCTGGAATGGTGTGTGGTCTCACCTATGTTACATGGTCAGATTCTAACATTTACCAAGGGGTGCGATATACCCGACGTCGTGGAATCAATACAATTCATGGCGCCGGAATCCTTGTCGGTGTGGATGCAACGCGCAGGGCGCGCGGGACGCCATCCGGACATCCAAGCGCGCGCGATTCTCCTTATCCAACCAACAGTGTTCCAGGAGAAGGGGAAGCGATCGCGGCAGGACGGGGAGGTCGTCGCTTACGTCAAAGAAATCGAGGACGGGCTCCGTATGTGGTTGGACCCAGAGCGCTGCCGCCGAGATGTGGCCGATGAGTACTTCGACAATCCACCCACGCGAAAGCGTATGTAGTTGTCCTATTCAGATAAGTCAGAAATAACTCACATGCATGGTAAACAGCTCCTACGGGCGAATGTTGTGACAACTGTACTCGCAAAGGGCGCACGGCGCCGACGTCCGCTTCAGCCCAGCCCTCTCCATCCCCCAGTACCTGCGCTTTGCCTTCTGGCCCCAGCGCTACCCATACGACGCCGCTGTCAGCGAATATACCTCTGGTGCTGCAAGAGAGAACTTCCGATCACGAAGTTGGAGCAGACGACACCCGTGCACTTGACGCCGACGCTCGACAACACGCAGGCCCACCGTGTCAAGACATTGAGCCGTACTCACCTGATAACTGGCCCGCATACACACGCGCAACGCGCACCTCCGAGGATGAAGAACGCGCGCGAAGGCTCTTGCAGTCCTGGAGGTATCAAGCCTGGCTCACCTCGTATTCGCACCAACCTTTTGGCCCATCTGGCCTACTCACCGATACCCTCATCACCTCGCTCGCTTCGCGCACGAGCTTCTCCACTGCGGGCAGCTTGAGCGGTCTCCATTGGCTCCTTGTGGAACGGCATGAACTTGAGGTGTTGAAGGTCTTGCAAGACTTCGATCGGGAACGTGCATTGCCCAAAATCGAAGAGGCCCGAGTCAAGGCTGAAGCCGCCCAGGCAGAGAAGGACAGAAAGGAACACGAGGCGGCGGAGAAGCTCGCAGAGAAAGCGCGCGCGAAGGCGCAGAAGGAGGAGGAGAGAACGGCCAAGGCAGCGGAGAAAGAGGTGGAGAAAGAGCGCGAGCGGGAAGCCAAGCTAGCTATGCGAGACCAAGAGCGTGCGCGGAAGGCCCGAGCAGCCGAGCAGAGGAAGGAGGAGAAGAAGCTAGAAACCGCAGAAAGGCAGCGGGTGCGGCGGGAGGATAAGGCTCAGCGCAAGTTGGTGGGTGGGGCTGTGTGTGAGGCCGCAGAGGTTGCAGACGAGATCTGTGCAGGCACGCGTATGCACATCCGTGGCCCTCACAAGCGTAAGCGTTCTCGCCACGCACGGCCAACACCGAGGAAGAGGCAGAAGAAGAACAAGGAGAACGTACCAGAGCTGGCGCTGGTCGCAAACAACTCGCTCGCTCCCACCTCCGTTAGCGCCCAAGACGTGCACGCAAGCACTAGCGCCCTCGCGCCGCTCATACTACCGCAACCTCTATCACAATGCTCAGCAGACTCTCAAAATACCTCGGCCGGTCCTTCGAACCCCGCGCTCCTCGCCTGCGCATACGTTCAACTACCTGCGGTGGCAAGTACATCGGGCGCGTCTGTCGCGACACTGCCAAAACTGCGACCGCGTGCTCGGCCGCGTTACCGTCACTCAGCCCCGGTAGTGTCTCCCACAGGTGCCGCGAACACTCAAGAACTCATAACAGCGCCCGCACCGCCCTCCGTCGACCCTCCAAGCAGGACGTGCGCAGAGGAGGACATGGATACATCGTAGTAGCCAGGAATAATTTGAATATATTGATTCTATTCGTCTAATGTATATATCTCGGTTGTGGCCTTCGGAAAGCAGCGATCAGTCCACCAACGGTCTACAATGCGCTCCTCAATGAGCTGTCCCACTCCTGCGGAAACTACATCAGGTGCATGGTCCGCTTGACCTCCGTTAATGGTCCTCATCGCATCGAATTCGAGAACATGTGACTCGCGAAACATACTGATCACTCGCTCGACGTCCTTGTCCTTCGAGGGGCTCCCATGGCGCGCGCCGCGCGCGAGAAGGCTTGGGAACTGTGCCGCTATGCTCTTCTTTATCGCGCGAAGCACCGGGATGGCGGGCGATATTTTTTGGATGTATGCGAAGGTCGCACCGGGGCCAAATGATCGCCAAGTCACCTATGCATGGGTTAGGCAAGTACCGGTGTATGCAGTGGTTGTTTGCTTACCTTGATGTCCTTGATATTGTGTTCCTGTGCAAGGTCCACAGCGTGGAACCCATCACGCTTTCCTGTGAGATTTACAAGCCAGCAGTGCCTGCGAATATGAGTTCTGAAAAATTAGTTAGCATGAGTTGTTCAGCATACTAAAGATAGCATGCTGCATGCCCAACTCACCGTAGCTCCTCAGGCCATTCGCGTCGTAACTTATGGAGCAGCTCAAGGATCTCCACGGCGTACTTGTGGTTCCCACCGCCGATAAAGCGAAAGAGGAGTGTGGGAAGGAGGTCCTCCATACGGCCGACATCGCCTATGCGCATTGCCTCCCGCAGGTCGAAGTATGGCAGAAGATCAGCGCTGAGCATGATCATCTGCCGCTTTACCTCATCTTGCTGGGCTGCGGGCTGATTCTCCATGTGAGTTATCGCTTCGCGCGATATATGTTTGTCGCAGATTGTGTTGAGGATTGCAATGAGTTCCTGCGGGGACTTGGAAGCCAGATCTGCGTGGCTAGATGCGCCGCCGACCTCAGCCCACAGCGCGAGGAAGTTGGCTTCCCCAACATGCCAGAGAGCCTCGTCGAGATGATGCCAAAACACCCCTTTCGTCTCCTGCTTGAGAAGGCCCTTCCGGCTCAGTGTCTCGAACGCTTTCCGGAGCCCAATGCCCGCCGACGTCCCGAGGTATTGTGCATGCAGTGAGTTTGCGAACGCCATCGTGGCGTGGAACCATCCGAAGACAGGCTCAACCCACTCCATCCGCGCGAAGGAGTTCGGGTCGTCGTGCCGATAGCGGGCAAGACCGCGTATGCGGTCCACAGTGAGTTGATCTCCGGCCCATACAATCACTCGCTCTGCGCCAGTGCGTTTCTTCTCTTCCTCCGAGCCCCAGCCCATCTGTTCTAGCCATATCTTGTTCATCAGCTGGTCGGTGCCGTCATAACTGCTCTCGTCGACTTCGACGGTCTCCAGAATGTGCTGCTTGACCATGTGTTCAGGCCCGCACGGAAGCAGCTCGACCGGAGGTGGGGCAGCGAAGAGCGGATCGTCGTGGTGAGGATAGTCGGCAAAGGCTGGGCTTTGGAGTAGGAACCGGAGAACGCGATCGCGCCCTTGCGCCTTCATGCGCGTGGCCGCATCGAGTTCGCCCATGACAAGGTCCTTTGCTGGCAAGGGGCCCTCCTCCATCGCGGCCTTACGCGCAGCTTTTGTCTTGACGGAGATGTCTTCCGGAAGCAGAGCCTCCTTCGGTAAGATCCAAATGGTGGCAGCCGATGCGCTGATGAAATGATTGAGGTTGTGTGAGCGTTGCGAGAAGACGCGCATGGGCACGTTAAGGTTATCGTGCGATCCGAGGAGAGCACGACGATGTGCGCAGATATCCGTTTTCGTGTCGATCTTCGCATTCTTGGCGACCGTTTGGAAGGCGTTCGTAGTCCACTTGTGGCTCATAGTGATTCCGAGAGCGTGCAGCGCGTCGAACGCGCGGGCGGGTAAGCCGCACGCTTTGAGAAAGATTGACCATATCATAGTGAGGCGTGAGGAGTCGTGTGAACGAGAGTACGCAAGCATCGAGATCACTGTAAGGATTATCTACAGGCAAATCGTGTCAGATGTAGTACAAGAAGGGCACAGACAGACGGCGGGATACATACGTGAAAGGGGTTTTTTTGAGAATTTTCTTTCTTCTGGCGGGGACTCCATGCGAGCTGTTGCAGCAGGAGCCACAGCTTCGGCGCATGCCTGTTCTGGATTTGAGTGCCCACGTCACGAAAGTTGACACTAGTCAAGTTGGACGCGGAGAGGGGGTTATCTGGCGGCCGCAACTGGCTGGATGCGACGTCTTCGAGCTCTTCGACAAGAGTCTCTCCGACACGGGCGACAAGGAAGTCCTTCATGGCACTCCCACCACCAGACGTCTCTTTTGTCGGCGGATGCCACCATCGGTCCAGGACGCTCAGAAGAATGGGGCTCCGCATGAAGACCGCGCGCTCGTGCGCGATCTTGCGGTTTGCGATACACCCCGGATCACCCCAGAAGACAGCGTCCATAAAAAGCTCTAGATTGAGATTCTGAGTTCGCATGAACTCCAGAACGTTCTCCACACGTGTCGCGAGGCTCGCGCTGTCGCGCGCGAGCGCGTTCCGAAACGTAGCTGTGTAGCCACTGTAGAAGGAGGAGGCCGCGGTGCGCGGGGGTGGCATGGACGGAAAATTGACGTCGAGCTGGTCGAGCACATCCGCGAAGTCGTCCGAGTCATCCCAGTAGTCGTCGTGGTCATTACTGAATGCTTGTTGGTACTCGAGATCGGATGCGAAGTCCATTTCGCGATGGGCTTAAGTAGACGGCGCAGCGAGAGAGCCGTACTAGACGCGACGAACGAGAGCTCTGCTATATCATGACTAAAGCTATCTGACAGAAACCGTTACTCGGGGTAACTCCCGACAGGCACCCAGTGACCCGATGTGACTCCGATGTAACGAGTGGCCTTACCGCCCACGAAATGCCCCAGACCTTCTACAGGGCTCTCCCCCCCGCGCGCTCAAATCCCATCGTGAGAACCTGCCCAAAATATTTTGGCGCCTGTGCACCATTCCTTTGGCCAATCACAGCGCTCAGCGTGCGGGAGGGGGGAGAGCCTCTGTAGAAGGTCTGGGAACGAGACTACAGTTGAGTCAGGCAACGCGACAGGTAAGTCAGCCGGGCGAAGGCTTGCTTAGCGTCGTCGCGTCCAGGCCCCGGCAACCAAGCAACAGGAACCAGGTACGTCTGAATTTCGAGTCCTTGGAAGTATGCTCACCCTGACAGTATCTGGCTTTTTAGACCGATCGCAGCACGAACGTGCTGCACCCATAATGAAAAACCTGCACAAGCCGCAGTTCTCGCTCAGGGCCCCTCAACGTTTCGACTATACCATAGGTCGCCGACGATATCACGCCGACGATCGGTGCCCAGCCCGGCTGTCGCTGCCCGGGTATTTCAGCAAGATGCGCATGCGCTTCTTGGAGGCGTCGCGGACAGTGCGCTGCTTCGTAGCGGCGTGGTACGGGCCGTGCCTGAACGCGCCGGACGCGAATCAGAACGACGAACGTGCATGACCCCCTCATAGTTCACGCGAAGCCACAGACCTGGGCACGCCCTTGTTGCACGTCTTATAAGGTAAACAAGCGTCTTGATGTTGCTCCCCGTCGGGTCAACAACATGGCAGCGCTCACGGTCAACCTTGTTCTCGCCGCTTTGGTAGCCGTGTGCTACGGGCGCTTCGATCCCCTCCACCACTCCGGCCCTGCATCGCCATACTTTGACGCCCCCCCGCAGTTCGGCATCGACTCGACGACGCCCTCGCAGTGCGTCGTGGAGAGCGCGGCATACATTGTGCGGCATGGCTCGTGAGTATCACCACTGTTGATATCGTTAGCGCCTTAGTGCACCCGCTGACCTTTGCATGACACCTAGACGGTACCCGGAGCCCGGGTCATTCGCCGGCTGGCAGGCGCTGTTCACGAAGCTGCAGAACGCGACCTACACCGCGCGCGGCCCGCTGGCGTTCCTCCCCTCCTGGGTGGTGCCAGTGGACGACGCACCGCACCAGCCGCTCTACCTGACGTCTACGGGCGCTGGGGAGGCGTTCAAGCTCGGGGTCGACCTCAGGAAGCGCTACCGCTTTACGCCCGGCGGCGATAATTTCACCGTCTGGTGAGTATCCTAGGGCCGCCCTTGGCGCTCGAGCGGAACAGAGCTCACACCGCACATATCGCAGGGCGGCTGGGCAGCAGCGTGTGGTGGACACGTCCGCCTATTTCCTGCAGGGCTATCTCTCGCAGGGGAACTACCTGGCGGCGCCGTCCGAGAACCGGGGCATCGTCGTGTCCATGCCTGATTCGGTCAACTACACGTTCGCGGATTCCCTGACGCCGTCGAGCGGCTGCCCGGCGTACAAGGGCGGCGACACCTCCTCGAAGGCGACGACGTTCCGCGCCACGTACCAGGGCAACATCGCTGCCCGGCTAAACCGTTATCTCGACGGCCTCGCGCTCACCGCGAGCGACGTCGGGGTGATGCAGGACCTGTGCGGCTTCCAGGCAGAGGTCAGCGGCGACACTCGGTTCTGCGATATCTTCGAAGGTACAGAGATCTGGCATCTGTCTCTGCCTCGCGGCTGTATCTGACGCCGTGCCTTGCTCAGAGGAGGAATGGAATGACTACGAGTACGCGCATGACCTCAACTATTACTACGGGTGCGTCCGCCGCGGCACAACGTTTAGCGGAACAAACTCAAGCATTGCGTTCCCTTCCTCCCCTCTGACAGATCCGGCCCCGGCAACCCTTTCTCGGCTACCGTGGGCTTCCCCTGGCTGCAAGCGGTTACCGGACTGCTCGCGTCTGCGCCCAACGCGAGCGCGAGCGGAAACGCCTCGTTCGTCCCGCCCGCGCTGGTCATGAGTTTCACGGTAATCTTTTGCGCGAACGTCCCCCCTTCCACCCGCAGCTCACCCTCGTTCCCCGTGTTCCAGCACGACAACAATCTTCCACCCATAGTCGCCGCGCTGGGCATCTGGAACACGTCCGACGCGCGCGGCGTCTACCCGCTCTCCCCATCGCGCGCCGACGCGCGGCGCACGTTCCGCTCCTCATACCTCGTCTCCTTCCTCGGACACGTTGCGCTCGAGCGGCTCTCATGCGATGCACACGCGCCGTCCACCGCCGTGCGGCACAGCGCCGGGCAGGTCGTCGCAGCCGCCGGCACGAGCGCCGGCGCGCAGAAATACGTGCGGATAAGGGTGAGCACGTCGTTCTGCGGTTCCATGCAGAGGCTCATGTGAACCTGCACCTCGTGTTTCGGCTGGACAGATCAACGATGCGGTGGTGCCCGTGCCGGGGTGTGCGTCCGGCCCAGGGGCGTCGTGCCCGATGGAGGGCTTCGTGAAGCATGTGCGGACGCGGGGAGCCGCCGCGGGGGACTTTGTCGAGCGCTGCGGGCTGCAGGGCGTGGCGAACGCGACGAGTGTCCTGGACATCTTCACGAAGGTGCCGTCGGCGGACGCGGAGACGTTTACGCTCCTGGCGCCCCAGGCGAACGCGCTCGTCCCGGTCGGATTGTAAATGCCGATTCGCGTAGATTTGAGGAGTGCACTCGCGAGCTCCCGCTGCTGTATAATTGTCATACTAGCGTATTGTCTATTCAGTATGACGTGCATGCCTCATGACTGCCTGTACGCTTCCCCGGGATCATTATCCTCGGCTGAGGCGTGGTGATGTACGCCTGCTGCCACACACCGTGGTGAGATTTGTCTGCCGTCGCGCGCGGTACGGTCTTCACCCTGCCTTCACCGCGTCTTACGAAGTCCGGTAGTGTATTAGGTGAAGTCGTTTGTCAAGTGTTTATCTGGGCGATAAGTAGTTCAATGGCGCGTTATAAGGAGTTGTTATCAGATGGCGATCTCCGCGCGATTGGCTACGGAGGATCATAACGCTCACTTACTTAGCCTCAGCGCGCCCAATCCGTCCTCATCTCCCTCCTAGTCTCTCTCCGCCACCGCCCTCGCGTCCCACCCCCTCTCCAACTCTCTGCAATGTCCTGGCAAGGTGAGGCTTAGGCTGTCTACCCCTGATGTGAGCGCGCTCTCAATCGCACTGCGTCCGGTCGCGCCACCTGCACAGCGTACGTCGATACCAACCTCATCGGAACTGGCAAGATCCAGAAGGCCGCCATCATCGGTCTCGCAGGGGGTGTTTGGGCATCGTCTCCGGGCTACACTGTACGCACAACGCATCTTCCAAAGCTGAACAAGTCTGACCTTGCGCGCGCGCACCGCACAGCTCTCCGCAGAGGAGCAGAAAGCCATCGTGACCGGGTTCGAGAACCCCTCCTCGCTGCAGTCCAGCGGCGTCCGCCTCGCAGGACAGAAGTTCTTCACCCTCCAGGCGAACGAGCGCAGTATCTACGGCAAGAAGGCGGTGCGTGCCCATTCCTGTTCGCAGATCCGATGCGTTTGACTCTGATCACGCGCGCTCGTACAGGCCGATGGGTGCATAATCGTGAAGACGAAGCAGGCCGTGCTGGTGGCCGAGTACACCGCACCGAACCAAGCGCCTGAAGCGACGCCCGTCGTAGAGAACCTGGCCGATTACCTCATCGGCGTCGGCTACTGATCGCCTGCATGGCGTGGCGTGCGTGGTGGACGGTGCTGGTCGTGGCTGCTTTCCTGGATGAAGATTTGACATCAAACTGTACACAATTCGCACAACCTCGCTTTGACAATGGCACCTATGTATTTTTGCTGCAGCGTCCTTGCGTTCGATGCCTGCAGGACCTTGAAGGCGCGCATGATGCGCCCGTTTGTCAGGATCGTGCATTGCAGGCGATGCCTACTCCGTTCAACTTCTCACGAACGTCCATCGGAACTGCGTGGTCAGTCCCTCAGAATTCATGTTGAGAGCGGTACTTTCTTTCTGCCGCTCCTTCTATCATATCCAGGTATCAGGCCCCCCAATGGGGCACAACGATTCCCTCATGGCTTATGACGCCCGCAACATGGCTCGGCGGATCATGCTGGAAGCTTGCAATGGTTGAAGCGAGATGCAGGCTGCACTCCGCCATTCGCAAATTAACATTCCCCGCGGACGTCAGGACTTGCGTTCATAATTGTCTAGCGAGCCAACGTGTCGTTGGGCGCTCGATCACTTTGAGGGCAGCTGGACCCACAAGCGGTGTAAGCGATCTCAGCTCAGCTCGTCCCATCCCCGCCATCATCCAAATTTCTGACATAGGCCTCTTGTTCTCCGCCTACAGGTTGAGCATAGGCACTGGTCAATCGCGCTCTGCCGACGCGCCCAATGCGCATTCGTATCTTGCCGATGATGCCGTGATTCGATCCGGATCATAGCTTCAAACACTTGAACGGTGGACGCACTTATCGCCATCTGCCACCTCTACGAGGAAACGAGTCGTGTGCTACGCACTACGTATGGCAATCCCTCTTCTACTTCACCCCTAGCACCAGTGAGTGAGCCCTCTACGTTCTCATTAGCACCTTTTCAAGATGCCAGTGGTTGACAGCGCATCCGGCCATTCCCTGTATTGCTTGGCTCAGGACGGCGCGATTTCCGCCCTCGGCTTGAGTCAAAGCATGTCGGCTGCATCTCCGTTTTCCCTCGCAGCGCTCCGAATGGTCATTCCTCAGGTATCTTCCCCACCACAAACGCCTGGTACCTTTGTTGTCGGTGCTATGCCTTGCACCGCCGAGACGCGCAAGGCCCTTTCTCCTCCATGGAGCTCGGTGCAGACGTAACATGAGAAAATGCAGTCTGACGCGCCGCAGAGCAACATTCGGGGTCAATTCATGACGCTCACTTTAGTCCGCTACCCAGTCCACAATATTCTTCCAAAGCGCTCGCCATATGGGCGGGGCCCGCCACCCCGCGCATCTGGTCTGAGTCCTCTTTGACGTGGCCACCTACGTCGCCCTGTAGCCCCAGTCCGCAATGACGTAAAATTGTGGTTGCAGAACGCCGTGCGCGACGTTATGGTTGTCGCATACGAACTTACATACCATCCACGGGGTGTGTAGTGTGGCTGAGGAAGCGTCGAAGAGGACCTGGTAACGCGTCCAGCCTTTGCCCCGGTCCCGAGTGTCCTTGAATGTCACCTCGGGCCCTAGTTTCGTGCAGCACGATGATGCACCCTGAGGCCGCCGCTGCGCCCACTGTCAAACCGCATAGAGCGCGCGGTCTGTGCGTCGGGGATGCGAGCAAGTGGCCTCGGAGGTGTGTCAACCCCGTACGTGCAGTCCGCTGACGACTTTATTCAGCGACCGACACGGACGCCCTCTGGGTCAGCTGGAGGCTATGAGAAGACATGCACGACCCTTCGGAGCGCCGAACAAGGATCCGTCTGGGCGTTCCGAGCCCCGAGGCGGACTTCAACACGTCAATTTTTGATCCGGGCTCTAACCCGGCATCTTGGACACCGCCCGCGGGGAGGCCCCCGCCTGCCACAGTGCCGAATACGGCGAAGGTGTGGACCACGCCGGCTCGTTCTGCGCAAGGAGTGCCCTGACAGGACAGTCCACACCCACTGCCGCCCGCGCCCTAGCTGGCGCCTCGTTATGGCGTACTCCTGCACACCATCTGCCGTCCACACCACCCTCCGACGGCCTTCCAAGCATGCTCTGGGGAACGCAGAGGGTTCAGAGCTCTCCGATGGGTCCTCCAGACGCCGCTATGGTCGAGCAGAAATATAAAACACCTGCGAGAACGATGAGGAGAGACAGACTCCAAGTCGAACACACCCACACAACCCACCGCTCTCATCAAGATGATTCGCCTTACTATCGATGCGTGCCTCCGTCTCCGGAATGCCGCGGACAGCGACATCCTCGTCGCCCGCCCCTTCGTGCGCGTCCTCGTCATCGACGACCGTGCCCCCACCCGGGGCGGGGGCCGCCAGGTCTTCGTCACGGACGGCGCGAGCTACGCACACGTCGCTCTCGAGCAGCCCCTCGTCGAGAAGCTCGGCGCCGAGCTGCACATCGGCTCAGTCCTCAGGCTCCTCGAGGCATACAGGCTCCCCGCCGACGATCCCTGGTAAGTCCGCCCACCTCCGCGACGTGTAGTGCACGAGCTCACCCGACCTCTCGCCCCTAGCCCCGTCATGGTCAAGTGCGCCCAGGTCATGTATGTGGGCATGGACGACGTTGAGACGGATGGCGGTCCCGAGCTCGACGAACCCCTCCTCAAGGTCACGGGTAAGTCCGCTACGCTATCTTGCCGTTCAAAGTACTGAGTGCCCCCATATAGGCGACGGTCAAGAATTAATCCAGATCAGAAACGAGCGGGACGAGGAGCACCGCCGCCGCTGCCTTCTTGAGTATGCCATGAAGAGTGTCTGCATCGATCTCGCCCCCGGGCACGAGGGCGGTTTCGTGCCGCGCTTGACCGGAAGGCTCATGGAGATTTGAGGCTCGGAGTGAACCTCCTAACGGGAAATGGATGGCGGTGGCGGCGCGGGGAGGAGTCAATCCGGCCCGAGATGCTTGTAGTAGAACGGAGGTGCGGGGAGTGAAGGGAGGGGCACGCAGCAGCGGGGGACGTGTTCTCTAGATTTGTCTGCGTTGTCAGATTTTCTTGGGATCCGACACAATTATGACATGCGTCTGACTGACTTCCGGTGGTTGGCGGCCCTTGCGTGCGGGTACAGCAGGTCCCCACGCGCATCCGATAGAATAGCGGTGGGAATTAATTTTGAGTTCAAGGACACGGATCCGCTAGCATCGAGTGTTGGCATATACGAACCAAAATTAAGGTGGGGTATTCTCCTATGTTTCACAGACAGGTTGACGGCCTCAGGTTGATACGTACAAGAACTGTCGAAAGTTCTCACGCAAGTATCTGCGCCATGTGTCGTGTAAGCGCCAGGTACAACCTGGCACATCCGGAGATGAACTTGTTCCTTCAAGACTATTGGTCGAACGGGCCCTCATGAAGTGCAGCGCTACTCAATCTGACGCTGACAGAACAATGCACAAGATTGCTTCCGTTATGAACGCCTAGTATAGCGTACAGCCTCGTGCACGCTGCGCACCTCGCTCATGGAGTACTCGTGGCTACTACCCTCACTGGCAGTATCTACATTCAGAGGCTAGTAGTACTACTGGCAGTCCACACCTCCGACATCGACATGATCTTACTCACGAAGGATGCTTGCTGTCGCCTCCGCGACGCCGCGGACGACGAGATCCTCACCGCACGCCCGCTCGTACGCGTTCTCGTCATCGAGGCCCGTGCCCACAACTGGGGCGGGGGCTACCAGGTCTTCGTCACGGATGGCCAGGGCTACGCACACATCGCCATTGCCCCAGTCCTCGCTCAGAAGCTCGGCAGTGGGCTGCACATCGGCACCGTCATCAGGCTACTGCAAGCGACTAGAAACCCAGCCGACGATCCCTGGTACGCCCTCACATCTTTGCGACGCGTAACGCACATACTCACCAGGTGGCCTCTCGCGCTAGCTCCGTCAAGGTCGAATGCGCCGAAATCACGTACGCGGGCATGCATGACGTTGAAACGGACGGCTCTGAGGGTCCCGAGCTGGACGAAGCGCTTATTAGGGTCACGGGTAACTCTGCTTCCTCATTGTGTCGCTTGAAGTTCACGGTGTTGAACGCTCGTTTATAGGCGATCGGCAAGATGTCATTCAGGCCAGAAACGAGCGGGACGAGGAGCGCCGCCGCCGCCGCCTCCTTGAGTACGTTATGAAGGTCATCTGCCGCGACCTCGCTCTCGGGCACAAAGGCGGCATCCCGCCGCGGTTGGTCGAGATGATCATTGCGATGCTCAACTCGGACGACTCGGAGCCAACATCCTAGCGGGAGATGGAGGGGAATACCAGTCGCGGAATCGAGGAGTCGTCAATCGGGACGAAGTGCGAGTGCGGGGAGGGGCACACGGCGCCGGGCGCGTTCTCTTGATCGGTTTGCTCTGTATGATTTCCTTGAGACCTGACATAATTCGCGATGAGCTTGTATGACTGACCCCAGCGGAACGCTCGTAATGCCCACGAATCGGTCCCGCGGCGATTCAAATCATAAAACACCCACTCCAAGCGCTAGCGATACGAAAGCGATTCCGACGACACATGCTTACTCTCCAGGGCTCGGGGCCCTGTCGACATGCATGCGGTGGACGACCGATGTTCTGACGTTCGCATTTCACAGATTCGAGACGGACCATTATATTATCCCCTGCAACCCCAATCCACAATGGCGTAACTTGTGGTTGCAGAACGCCGTGCGCGATGTCACGGTCTCCGCATACGAACGTACACACCGTCCACGGGGTGCGTCGAGGAAGGGTCGAAGAGGGCCTGGCAACCAACCCATCCTTTCCCCCGGGTCCTAGTGCCCTCAAATTGATCTAGGGCCCCAATCTCGCGCGGTATATAGGTGCGCGATGGTGCACCCGCCGCTGCGCCCACTGTCAAACCACACAGAGCGCGTGGCCGGTGCGTCTGTGAAGTGTAGGCAAGGTGCGTCCGGAGTAGTGCGAGGCCCGTCCCTGCAGTCGGCTGACGAAGCAATTCAGCGACCGACGCGGACACCCTCTAGGTCAGCTGGAGGTCTTGCGAAGACGTACAAGACCCGTCGGAGTGCGGACAGGACATATCTATGCGCGTTCCGGGGGCGCAGTACGGAATATACCACCTCTATCTCTGATCCGGACTTCATCCCGGCGTACTAGCCCCCCTCGGAGATGGCCCGCTCACCGTGCGCAACACCGTAACCGGTAAATTTGTGGTTCGCGCTCGCTTGGGGCGGTGGCGAACCCCTCCCCGCTCGACCAGTCCACTTTGTTTCTGGCGCGCGCGGAGGATGGCACCGCGTTATGACATACGCCTCTGAACCATCTGTCGACGACACCACTCGCCGACGGCCCTTCCAAGCATGTCCTGAAGAGGCGTAAAAGGTTCAGAGGCCCCCGCGGTCCTCCAGACGCCTCTACGGTCCAGGAGGAATATAAAATCACTGCAAGCAGCGAAGAGGAAGGGCAGTCTCAAGCAGACACACAACCCACCGCTTCCAACGCCCCCGACCGCAACATCGACATCACCATGATTTCCTTGACCCCGAACGCCTGCGTTGCGCTCCGCGATGCCACCAACCAGGCCATCCTCACCTCCCGCCCGCTCGTGCGCATCATCGCCATCGTCGACCGTGCCGACCTCAACAGCAACGGGGCCGCGAACACCGCAGCCACCGGCCCTGCGGCCATAGTCACGGACGGCCTCTCCTACGCCTTCGTCGCGCTCGGGCCTGACGAGGCGGCCAAGATCATCGAGGGCCCCGGCCTCGGGCTGCACGTCGGCTCGGTCGTCACGCTCCTCAGTTTGTCCAGGAACCCCGCCAACGACCCCTGGTGAGTAAGACCGTGCGTCTCGCACTTAGGCAAACGCTTACCCACTTTTCTGCATCACAGCCCCGTCCTCGCTACTTCCACGCAGATCGAGTACGCAGACCTGCAGGACGGCGGCGAGAGAACCGACGCGGACGACTTTGACAACTGCCCGCTCATTGTCACCGGTCAGTCTGCCCCCCGTGGCACCTATTACGCTGGAAGCAGAAAATACTGACCGTGCCCTCGATATCATTTTCAGGCGTGGACGACCCCCTTCACGCGGTGACGGCCGAGCGGGACAACGAGCGCCGCCTCCGCCGCCTCCTCACGCACACGCTCGCGCACGTCGCGCGCGACCTCCTGCCCGGCCACAAGGGCGGCCTGGTCCCGTCCGTCGTTGCGGCATTCAACGCCGTGCACAACATGGCCTAAGGTGCTGCTCACGGGCAATCAGCCCAAGGGGCAAACCGGGGAGCTGTCAGTGGAGACGCGGGACCGGAAGCAAGACAGGACGAGATAGCGAGGTACGGGGAGGGGTGCGGGGAGGGGCGAAGGTTTGACGTAGCCGGGGAGGGGAGCCTCTAGACCTGTCTGCATTGTAAGATTTTCTCGAAACCTGACACCATTCACGACCCTGTGCATGTGCGTCTGCCGCCCGAGCCACGGCGCGCTCCCGCGAGAGCCTGAGATCGCGGATCGGTCCCGCGATGGTTCACAGTCACAACAGCGACACGAAACAAACGCGCCTCTAGTCAAATAGCGGCGAGTTTCCGAGTCCGACGACACGGACTCGCTCGCCAGGGGCATCGACACGCACGGGGCTACAAAATCTCGTGTTTCACATATCCGTGACCGGGCAATTGCATTATACATCACACTCTACAGTACAGACACAGACACAACAGCGCGATAGATACCAGGGTAACTTAAAACGGTAGAGCGCCCGCATAACACAAATCCTCAATCAACACGCGGGCGAGGCGCCCAGCTGCAGCACGAGGGAACTAGCACAGGACACAACACGCGACTGCGCCACACAACCACAACCGCAGGAGCACGCGGAAAAGCCTCAGCCAGACGTCTTCTGTGGTTTAAGTACTCCGCGGTGGACCATCATTGACGAGTCTAGGGCGGCAGAAGCCTCTCCTTCTCTGTCACGGTCCTAATCCAAATCTCTCCTGGCCGGCTGCAGTCCGCGTCAGCGCTCTTGTCCAATAAGCCCCGCCCGCGAAGCTGCTGGTTGCAGGGTCGTGGGCGTAAGCAAATCCACGCACCTTTTCTCCCTCAAGATCCTGAACACGCTCCGTTGCGCCTCCGCGCGCGCGGCGCGCTCCGGGCTGAACGAGGCGCCAACCGCGCGGGGAGGGAACGCGCCTCCGCAGCGCGCTTGCAAGTCCGCGAGGCCCTCGTTCGTGCCCTCCGCCTCGACGACGACGGTGCCGAACCAGTCGGAGTCGACGAGCCACGCTCCGCCTGGCGCTGGGCCGGGTCCGACGTCGCGCGGGACGACAAGCCGGAGCTGCTTCCCGCCTGCAGGCGGGCGGATGGTGAACGACGAGCGGTGCACCCAGCGCACGACCATGTGGTGGCCGCCCTGTGGTCTGTTCGACAGCGAAATTCAGGTCAGGCTATGCGATGTGGGAGCGGAGAAAGGGGAAATTAAAAGAAGACGCACGTCTCGGTCTTCATGCGGTCCTGGAGGAGCTGGAGGTTCGCGGCGACCTCCTCGCCCCACGGCGTGATGTCGATGTGGCAGACCGGGTTTCCGTTCCCCATCGTGCGCACGACGCGATGGAAGTACGACGGCGCGAACGCGAGCGTCGGCAGGTACCGCGGCAGGTCGCCCGCGCGCGAGTACGTGTAGTCAAGGTCCTGCCAGATGAGGTAAGTACGATGTCTACCGAGCGCGAAGGGGCGCGGAGCGCCCGCGAACGCGCTCGGGGGGTGCGGAAGAACATGAAACACGCACGATAAGATAGCCTCCGTCCCACACTAGTCGGCCTAGGTTGCCTTCGTCACCAACCGCAGTGTCCCACACGACGTCTCCGGGGCGCAGCAGGTTGACAACCCCTGCGCGCTTCAGCTCCTTCTCGCATTCAACCACGCTCGAGTCCGACAGCCAGTCTCCATCAGGAGAAGGGACGAAGACCTGGAGGAGAGGCGCCCGTCGGAGGCGGAAAAGTGGGGAGTGGAAGACGTTGCTGCCCCCCACGCCATGTCCGTTAATCGACGGCGCTATGGAGGATTGGCCCGGCAGAGACGGCGATCGAGCGTGGCCATAGGAGTGGCTCCAGGACGACGTGGGAGACGGCGCGCGACTGGAGCTGCGGGAGAAGCTCCTCTTGCCTGCGGGCACGTTGTTCACTGAGGTGCTTGACTTCACGGATGGTAGACCTCTGCCGCCCCGTGGGCTTATCGGCGAAGCCGCAGCAGAGGCATGAGCGCGCGCCTCGGCCTCAGCCTGGGCGCGGATGCGAAGAACGACACGTGTGTACGACCGGCAGGCAACCTGCAGCGAGGCCACCAGAGCGCGTAGTCTGCGGTTGCGCTCCCGGTTCTCGGCATGGAGGTATGTCTCGGCATGACGTGCGAACATATGCGGGGGCAGGGATACTCCGTGCATGTACGCATTGAGGTCCTATGAAGCAGATGTACGAGTGAGTTACGACGATGGCGGCATAAATCGCAATCAAGACGCACCGTGAGAGTTAGCGAGAGCGGCTCGGTCTCGTCGTACGCCCATCGCACATAGCCGACGGTGCGTAGGTACCTCTCGAGCACAAGTTCACTCAGATCGCGGTCGTCTTGTAACCGTGTCCGAATAGTCTTGCTCGTGCTGGACATCGAGAGCCAGTCGCCGAAGGAGAGGTACCCGAGCAGCTGTGCAAGCAGGGCAGGCTCTACAACGTGCCGCTCAAGAGGGTAGAAAGTCGGCTCCTTCGGTTCCTCAGGTTCGGCTACAGCTCCGGCGTCTTGTGCAGCAGCATCAGGCGTGGCGTCTGGGACAACGTCGGGGGCGGGTGCGACGCTCTCGATACCTTCAGGGCGTGACTTCTCCAGCGCCTTGCCTCGACGTCGTGATCGCGCGTGAGCGTACTCTTCTGGAGAAATGGGCCGATGAGGAGGAGACTGGGGTAAGGGGCTCTTCGCCTGCGGTGGACTGAGCGCCGATGTCGGGTCCTCAGAGGACTCGGTCCCGGAGGTAGGAGGAATGGGATCATAATGACTATGGGGGCCTCTTGTTCTTGTGTCCTTCACCTCTTCATGGGGGTGCCCATTCTGCGCTGGGAGCGACCTGTTCTGTGGAGGAGGGCTGCTCACCGGCACCGACGTCTCATGCCTCCTCTTCGCAGCCGGAGCAGGCGCGCTCGAGCTGCTAGGCACAAACCCCTTCGTCGCGCTCAGCTTCTCCATCTGCCGCTCAGTAAGCATCTTGACAGGACGGCGGGGGACGGGGGACTCGGACGAGATGACCCGCGGCGCTGGCTGGGGCGGGCGTATTGACTCTGCGCTCCGGCGCTCGGGCAGCGGCTTCTCGCCACGTAGCTGAATGGGCGAACCGAGCGCGGCCGCCGAGGCGGGGGCGGGCACCGCGCCTCCATGCGCGGGGGCGGGGGCGGCAGCGGGCTGGGAGGGGTGCCGCGATGACGACGACGCGCCACGGTCCTGCGTGCGCTGGGGCGGGGGCGGATCCTCGACGGGAGTGGGGGGCTTCGCCCCAAGCGTACTTGGCTTCGTCTGACTGTACGGCTGCTGGACCTGCGGCTGTGGAGCGGGCTGGGAAGCGTCGGCGGCGCGCGTGATGCGTGAACGGGACTTGCTCAGCTTCCTCGCGCGTAATCTCGGTTCCGGCTCGGTGGGGGTAGGGAGGCCGGCACTCAGTGAAGGTGGACTGTGCACGTCTGGGGGCGAAGCGCGACGCGTAGCCGCTGCGTCCTTCGCATGCGCATGCGGGGAGTCCACGACGGCCGGTGCATAAGCGACGCTCCGGTCCATCGCGGACGACGTCTCCTGCATTCCGTGCCGCTCATGGGGCTCGAGGGACTTGGGAGACGTCGAGCGCGGAGTGGGGTAGCCGTTCACGAAGTGGCTCGACCCGTCGCTGCGGTCGGTCAGGGCGGGTCGTTCTGGGGAGAGGTGCACGCTGGAGTCGGGCTCGAGCGTGGCGACGGCCATCCACGCTGTGGGCTGAATGATTTCAGCCTCGGCCTCGGCAGCAGCCATGGCGGCGAAGATGAGCGGGCGGCCTTGGACGGGGCCGCGCTGGTTGGGGGGGCAGTCGGGGCGGGGAGGGGACATCTGGCGGGGCATGCTTGGCTTTTTGGGTTTAGACGGAGCCGGGCGGGAGGTGGAGGGGGGAGGAGGGCTGGTGGGGGAGCGTCTGCGTGTAACAGGGTAGCGGGTGTCCGACTCGGGAGGGAGCAGGCTGTGATCGAGATCGATGGTGCGGGGAATGTACTTGTGCAGCTTCTGCGAGCGCGAACTCTCTGTCACCGCCGCTGTCGCCTTTGGCGCTGGTCGCTGCTGTGCCTGTTGTCTTCTCTGCGCCTGCTGCTGCTGTCTCTGCTGTCCCTGCTGTGGCGGCTGCCTGTGAGATTGGTGGGACGACGGTTGGAGGGGGCTCGGGGAGGGTCGTGGGGGTATGTCGAAGGTGACTGCAGTGGGAGACCTCTCCTTCTCGACAGGTCTTGACTCGTGCTGGACGGACGATGATACGGCCGGCTTCACCGTGGCGCGTTCCTCGCGACTGGTGGCAGGAGGATCGGACGAGGAAGACTCGACGTCACCCGTGCGGCTTCCTGATGGCTCCGGGCTCGGCGGGTGCACGTCAATCACAGCGGCCGGGGCAGGCGGCGCGTCTTCAATCACCGCGGCCGGGAGCGGCGGGACAGGGGGCGGGGGCGGGGGCTCGGCGCCGTCGGCGGCCAAGAGCGCTTCGAGCGAAAAGTTGAAGCCAGAGAGATGGAGCGACTGCAGCTGCAGCAGCTCGATGGGAGGCGCGCGTCGATCGCGGGGAGCGGCGCTGGAATGGACGTCGACGAGTCCCTGCACACCGTCCATCGCGTCACCGTCAGCGATCAAACACCCGGAAGCGAGCAAGACGCGCCGCCGGACGCGCCGCACAGGGACCGGCCACTCACCGAGGGGGCTTCGCTGCTCGAGTCGGTCTCCTGGGACGCTGGGGGGTCGGGGTTGGATGCGGGGGTGCGCGCGCGGTCGGGCGGGGGTGACGGGGCGGACAAAGGAGGCTGGGGGGAGGGCGTCGGGGGCTGTAGGGGAGCACGCGTGGTCAGCGACTGGGCCTGGCTAAATACAAGGCCGCGCGAAAGGG
Organism: Trametes versicolor FP-101664 SS1; assembly: GCF_000271585.1. Taxonomy (NCBI): domain Eukaryota; kingdom Fungi; phylum Basidiomycota; class Agaricomycetes; order Polyporales; family Polyporaceae; genus Trametes; species Trametes versicolor. The sequence goes on from NW_007360329.1 coordinate 1,225,456, forward strand.
GAGGGTGTGCGAACGCGCTAAGAGGGGACGGAGATGGGAAAGAAGCTTAAATGGCGATCGCGCGCGGCCTCGTCTTCTTCTCTTCGCGACGACGCGCCCACGTGACCGTAGAAACGTGGGCTGGGTGCTGCCGCGATATGTCCGTGCGCGGCGCTGGATGCGCGTGGGCCGTCGTCGTGCGAGCGAAGGGGAGGAAGGCGGCTTGCCGCTGCCTCGCCTCGGACGGTCCGTTGCAGGCGAGCGCGCGAACCGCCAGGCCCCTTTATTTCCGCCTCCATACAGACGATCGCGAACGTCATTGGCCCCTCGGCCGCGCCCCGGCACCGCGGCCCCATTACACTACCACCTCCGCAGACGTAATGCCCGACGCGACAGGCACCTCCCGCCCACTTATTTCTACCCCATCCCACTGCGAGCACACCAACTACTAGAGCTTCACTCACCTTGGCAGTATTGGCATGACTTGGACTCGCCGCTATGCTCGCTTTTGTGTCAGAGGGCGGCGGGTCAGGCAGCCCGAACGCAGCGCGCAGTGAGTACTTTCTTCGTCGTGGAGGGGCACCGTGACCCTCTGCTGCTGCGACCGAGCTCGTCGTCGTTTGTGATGTCAGACTCGGCTCGGCGACCTTCGGCACAGCAGGAGCAGCTGGAGCGACAAGTTCATTCTCGGCCGGCTTCGGCCTCTCCGACGACTTCGACGGCTCCGGACGTGCGCGCGGGTCCGAAGTAACCGGGGAGGGGCGCGACGCGGGCGTCGTCGTCGCGAGCGTGTGCATGCGCGCGCGTTTCGGCGTCGAGAACTGGCCCTCGCTCCCGCTGTTGCGCACCACGACGACCGCAGCAAAATGGGCAGGGGCGGCCGCGGAAACCCCGGGGCCGGCGGGAGAAGGCGCAGGCACCGGCGGGAACGCGACAGGTGAGCTTGAGCTTGCTTGAGGCTCCGGAGAGGTGGCCCGCGCTCGCGCCTGCGCCTGCGCCTGTTCGACAGCAGCCGTCCGCGTCTTCGACGTCTCATTGACATTAGCTCGGGCCGACGATGACGGCGTCGAGCCCTTCGATGATGTGTGCTTGACGCCGTCCGAGTCTATACGCGAACTTTCGAGCGCCGGGTCCTTCGCGCCCTCGACGTCGACGCGCTTGCGCGCCACCTTGCGCGCAGGCAGAAGCACGCGTTCACCGACGGCACGCACCTCTTCCACTTTCCGCCTCTCGCCGCCGACGTCTCTGCTGGGGCTAGAAGGCGGATCTGCGCTCTTCTTCTCCCTCTCCGTGCTCCGCTCCGCGTACTTCTCGTCTTGTGGAAAAGGACTGCTCGCCCCACCCCTCTTCTGCGTCACCTTGCGCGCGGGCAGCAGCACGCGCTCGCCGTCCACGCGCGTCCCGTGCCGCCCCGCTGCGCTCGCACCCGCGCTCCCTGCGGAGAGTGCAGTGCCGTCGCTAGGCATGCGTCGCACCTGCTGCTTGACCGCATCCTCGTCGTCCGCCCCCTTCGACTTGGAGGTCTCGACCTTGGGGTCTTCTTTTCTCTCATCAACATTGGTCGGCTGTGCTTTGGTCTCCTCATTCTTTGACGGTGTACCCGCTCTAGACTTCTCTTCATCCCTCCTTCTCTCCCTCTCTTTCCGGCTGTCGGAGCTCTTCTGCTGCTCGATAGGTCGAGGCACCGGGACGGGCACCTGCGCAGGTCTCTTGGACGCGAGCGCGAGCGGCCCGGAGACGAGCGGCTTGAGCGAGGGCCCGGACCCGTCATGGGCGCGGCGTGTGGTCGTAAAACGGGCGTACAGGGGCGTATCATGCGAGCCCCGCGACCTCTCGGCGGCGGTGTGTGCGGCCTTGGTCGCGGCGGGCGGCGAGAGGGGCGCGGGCGCGGAGACCGCGGGCGTGCTCGTGGAGGCGGAGGCGGAAGGCGTCGAGACTGATATGGAGCGATTCCGGCGGAGGTGTTTCATGCAGCGTTAGCAGTCGTGAGCGTCGTTTCGTCTGCGTCGACGGGGATGGCAATGGGGGGCGTGAGGACGAGAAGCACGGCAGGGCAGACGCGGTTGGAAAGAAGCACGCACGGAGGGGGGTGTAAATTATAGCAAGCAGGCGTGTCTCCGTGCGCGGGGCGCAGTACGGGCTGGTCGTGCGCACGATCGCTGCTGCTATGCAGTGCGTAGGAGTCGTTCAGTGAGGATCGGCAGGTGGAGGCGAGGTATATGCATGCGCGCGCTGCGAGCGGGGATCTGTATACACCGCGAGCTGCGCTGACAGTTGGCACTGGGCCTGTGAGGGTCCGGATAGCGAGTTGCCTAGCGCGAGCTGCGGAGGGTATGTGTCCCGAGATACGTCCAGATACAAACAGTTTCCAGGTTCTAGAGAGTTCGTGAGGAGAAAGCAGATGGAGGCCCGGAGAAGGTTGAAAAATCCAAGAGAGGCGCGAGAAGACGGCGGGCGTGGAGAAGACCGGTATACACAGGGCGAGGCAAAGAGACCGTGCGAGATAGACTGAGATAGGCCCGACCGCGTGCTTTGGGGAGTGTATAAGATTGGTATGAGAAGAGCGGCCTGCAGGCAGAAGCAGGCACCCGGTGTGCAACGAGGCGGGGAGGAGAGGGCCCAGTTTGATCATCCCACCCGCACCCGGGCGCGTCAGGACGGGCCCGGTTCAGCATTTTGGCGCCCGCGCATACGGAAACACCCACTGTAGCTGTCTGTAGATCGGCAAACTCCGCGTTCTCCTACGACTCACAAATCCGCCAATGGGTTTCTAAGTGAGTGCATTCCATTGCATACTAATGCGCACATCTCATGACGGTACCGTGCCCTCTGCTGCATTCTTGTTGAACGTTGAACCCGAACGGTACAAGTACACTCGGAATGACCGGCAACCACTGGCTGCGGCGGACCACTGGGCTCCACTGGGGCAGCGTCATCGTGAACTTTAGGACGGTCGGGTCCCTCACTCGGTGGTGGCACCGGATGTGGCTTTCCACGCATAGCTCTCCAGGAGATGATTGGCAATGTTGAGGCTGTCGCCTATGCGGTGAGTTTATACTCAGGTACCATGGCCCGAAATGATTTGTAGGTTTTGAGCTAATAAGCACCTCGTATAGCGTATGTGCAAGGATTGGAACCGCTAATGTGGATATCGCCGCAAACGCAGAGACGATACGGTCTTCCATCATGCTCGACAACAGATCCGACTGAACATAACTATGCTGAGTCGCGCTGCTTCATCATACCCATTTACAATGATCCATCAACTAGTACTTGAACTCTCCACCAGGATCGCTGACGAAGGACTGGATCAATTGCACTCATATACGAAGACAAGGTTCCCCCGCTGGACGCCATCGTCAATGTCGGTGACTATGCTTAACTGCCGGTGCCGAATCTACCCTGATCCTCGCACCTAGTATAAATACGGTCTTCCCAACCCGTGTTCTCTCACAAGGCTGGGTTACGTATGAGCAGCACCAGGATGTGAAGCTCCACTCCGGGTGGGAATCCGGGAGATCAGGATCCTCAGTCACCCGCCACGCCGCCAAGGGACCTTTCCCTTACAATACCTTATAACAGAGAAGGGACTTCGCCTAGCTCAGAACCTTCAGAACATGCACTTGAAGCACAAAGACACAGCATAAATTATGGCAACAATCCGCAAGTTTTCCATCCTTGATCTCCGCACAATATGTTCAAGTTCACTAGACCGCCCACAGTATCTCCGCATGAAATCTTGTGTATCTATCCGCAGGGAGGCGCCGCTGCAGCCGCCTTCCTCGCCACCAACAGCAGTGCTCACTCACTCGAACAGCGCCTGCGGTGGCATACTCTCCCCGAGCCTTGTCAGATGACAAAAGCTAACTCTAACGTTGTGTATGGTTTGATCGACCACGAACAAGGGGTGTGAGCTTCGCTCTGATAAGAAAGGGGAACGACCGGCGCAGCTTGCGGGCCAAATTTGCGAGACTTTCCTTCCCCCCCCCTCCCTCCGTCGAGATATGCTGCATGGGGCATGCCATACCCCATGACCATATGGGCGTACTTGCTAGTATACCGAGATCTCGAGCGCGCTGAACCCCACTTGCACACAACAGGGCTCGCAACGCACATTCGACATCCCTCGTCTGTCGGTTTCGGTTCCGCTCGCGCAGGCGGCGGCGTCAGGACGGTCTCGCAAGCAACCAATAAGACTCGACGAGGGGACGCTGCGCATGCCGCTATCTTACTTCCCCGCAACTCTCCGCACGCGCTCGAGAGCGCACGCCGCAGGACGGGGTCTAAAATCGGACCGCCCAGGACTTAACATGTACCCCCGCACCGCCCTGCGTAATGCCTGACCGGTCTCTTCTGGGACACCGGGTCTGCTGCGGTCAGAAAGTGTATTTTTGTACGGGCGTGTATGTCACATAGCATCGCTGAGCGGGAAATTTACAGGAATGTGGCGAACGCCCCCGATGTTCGCTTGCCTGCGGCTTCACAGGCAATGAGACAGCTGCTCGAAGTGGACCTCGTTCTTTGGGCGCATCGGTGCGGTCTGTCCACCATGCCTTCCAAATGGAAATATCCGACAAAGAGGCACTCGTCAACAATTATCCGATCCGACTGGACGTCCGTGGCTTATCACCCTCAGCATATTCAATATCGAAAGCGCGAGCCGTTCGTCCCAACGTCTGCATCCCAGAGCGACCGAAGATAATGTCCGAACAAATCAGGGCCAATACTTTGCTTAATCTGCGATTTCGACATCGCAGGCGAAATATGCTGGTCATCGACCGATCATCGCGAGATCCTAGGCGTTGAACAATTACGCCCATGTGCGCCCAATTCACCACGTCCGTGTGCCCACTTCCAAGATATTAGGCGACCTACCAGTGACTAACCTCTTATCTGATGTAGGGATTCTTGGAACGGGGATAGCAGGTACCTACTTCGACGTTTGGCCGCTGTGAAGCTCAGTATGTGCACTGTGCAGAAGAGGCGCGTCCGACGGGAACGCATGGAAGGTGGTTCGAAGGTTCCTGCGGGCACGCGTAGAGGGTTCAAACTCGTAGCGCTGCTCATAGTGGACGATTCTCCGAGTGAGGAGTTCATACCGCTGGCCTGCGGAGGTGACGCTCCCGCCCGAGTATAAGGTCTCGGGGAGCAGATGGTCGGGGTGGGAGCAACACATCCTCTGCATCGTTCCAGCATAGCAAAAGCCTCGCTCACTTTCGAGTCACAAAATGCCCACCACAAACGCTTCCGCGCCTCCTGTCTTGATTGTACGTACACCCCACCCCACCCCACCTATCCTCTCGCTCTCGCTCTCGTCTTCTGACCGCTCCCTATTCCATCCAGGTTGGTGGCGGGCCCGCGGGCCTCGTAGCAGCACTCTCCCTCGCCCAGAACGGCGTCCCCGTCCGGGTTATAGAGAAAATTCCGGCATTTCACGCCGCCTCCAGAGGCGCTGGCACGCATGTATGACGGCCTACTTCCTTCCACCATCGCACGTGCTAACGTCATGGCACTCGCTGTAGTCGCGGTCGCTGGAGGTGTACCATTTCCTCGGCGTCATGGAGGACATGCGCCGTGTGCTTCAACCTCTGATTCCCATGCGGGCGTACAAGCTCCCCGAGGGAACTGAAGTGACCCGAACTTGGAGGATCTGGGAGCCAGTGGACCCCACTCCCGACAGACCCATCGTGAGTAAAATATGCAGAGGGAAGAGACCGTGGCTCACGCAATTCGCGTTCGCCAGACAACGGCATCTGGGGCTATGATTGGACAGTTCGTGCTGGAAGGCATCTTCCGGGACCATCTCGCCAAGCACGGCGTTCAGGTCGAACTCGCAACGGAGCTCATATCATTCGAGCAGGATGCTGAAGGGGTCACCGCGGTGCTCAAACACGCCGCTGGTACCGCTCAGGAGAGCACCGAGACTTTCCGTGCATCGTACATTATTGGTGCTGATGGCGCTAAGGGTACGAGACCCGTATCTTTGGAACCAAATGGACAGCCGCACTTACGACTTGTTATTTATGGCGTAGGCGTTACTAGGAGGCAGATAGGCAGCACGTTCGAGGGGCTCACCAAAGACGGGGACGGCCAGGTCTGGGCTGATGTGCGCGTCGAAAACCTGTCTGCTGAGGTGAGTAAAAAGTGCTTGGAGCCAGACTATATAATGGAATCTGAACTATCTCTCGACAGTACTGGCACGTGTGGTTAGAGCCGGAGAGGTTCACGTACGTATCTCCTATGCTTCGTATCTGAGTCCAGCGGGGTGTGCTGACGCATGAAATTGACCAGCATCTCGATGCGCCCTACGCATACCGAGGGCAGTTTTCACATCGGCATCGCTGGGGTCGGTTGGGATCCCGTCGAATGTATGGACGAGACTAGATTCGTGGATTTCATCCACGAGAACACCGGACGTCGCGAGCTCGAGATCAGCAACTTCTCGTCAATGACCTACTGGAAGTAAGCTACTCCCCTCTTTATGCTTGGCGCGCATCGTCTGACAGACACAGACCTAAGATGCGTATGGTAAATAAGTTCTACTCAAACAGAGCGTTTCTCGTTGGCGGTATGCCCTCATAACATTCACATTGCATGCAGCCCACCTCATCGATGTTCTTAGATGCCGCCCACATCCATCCTCCGGCCGGAGGGCAGGGACTGAACACGAGCATCCAGGACTCGGTGAGGGTGGTTCCGTATAACTTTTTGCGGCACGAGGCTGACTTATCCCTATCGCACAGTTCAACCTCGCCTGGAAGATCGCGCTCGTCTACAAAGGCCTTGCCAAGCCCGAGCTGCTGGACAGTTTCGAAACCGAGCGCCTCCCGGTCGTCACCCTCATGCTCGCTGCCACCAGCGGACTTTACAAACGCGTCGTCGCGAGCAAGGACCTGAAGGAGAAGAGCCGGTCGCTCGAGTGGCGCAACAACGCGCTCTTCATGTTGGACATCAACTACCGCTGGAGCCCGATCGTCCTCGACGCGCGCGGAAACGGGAACGACGTCGATACACTGAAGGCGAAGGCATACGAAGGGTACCCCGGGGAGGACGTGCACGCCGGCGACCGCGCTCCTGGAGCACCGGCACTCATCGACGCCTGGGGCAAGGCGACGTCGCTACACGAGATCTTCAAGCCCACTCTACACACCATTCTCGTTTTCTTCCCGGAAACCGAGGAGGCGCCTGCCCAGATCGATGCCGTGCTGAGGACCGTAAAGGCGCTCCCGAAGAGTACCTGCCAGGTCGTCATCCTTGCACGTCACGGCGCTCCGACGGCGCACTGCGGGGCCACCGGGTACCACGACAGCGAGGGCCACGCATTCGGGTTCTACCACGTCGAGGAGAGGAAGCTGACTGTTATTGCTGTCCGGCCCGACGCCTACGTGGGTGCTTTCGTGTACGACGCGGACAGTCTCCAGGCGTACTTCTCGCGGATCTTCCGCAGTGCGTGATTATTTGTCCGGTATATACCTTTAGATCGTTCGCAATGAGTTAGACATATCTATGGTAGAGTATATGGGGTACATACAGCGCCAGTGTTTCCTGCTAGACTTCTCATGTATCTATATTGTGTACAAGCAATGGTTCGCACGGGTACAAAGTTCTCTACTGCTTACCTGAGGGGGTGCACTGAACCTGCGATTAGATCATGACGACCTTCAGAATCCCGCGCTTCCACAAAGCATGAAACTCGAAAAAGGAGGGTGGTAGGAGTGCAGGGACCGGCTTCCTCCGCCACAAATAGTCGGCGGACCTGTCCGGTAGGTCCAGGATGCGAATGCGGATTTCGAGGCGCTCGAGACGGCCCGACAGGTCAGGCATGTTATCAGCCAAGGTGCGCAGGAGTGCGGTGGACGCATGGGTGTAAGAACCATGCGGGAAATCCAGGGTAAAGCGACGCAGGCGCTGCATCGATGGAAGGTTGTTGAGCAGTGCGATGATGGCGGGTCCTTTAGTGTGGTGGGAGGACTCGGAGGAGGGCACGAGTGTCATGGTGAATGTAGTTAGAGATGTATAGGTTGGCAGATATTGCAGAAAGGTTTCGACTATAGGCGAATTATTTACAAAGTCAGGTGATGCCGTGAACGAGAACGCAGAAGATGCGCCTACACTCCTCGGAGGCTACCGTCGCAGTGACGTCGACCGCGATGGTCCTCATCGTTTGTGGGCTGGCTGCCCTAAAGATCGCAGAGACTCCGGACATCCCTCTCCAGGGTCCACTAATCTGATACACGACCATGAATGTAAGCACGGAGGCGGCTTGCTATGAGCATTTGGGATCGTCATACCGTGATGTCCTCGAGCTTGCAGCAGCCCACCTTGAGGATGAGAAGGTTGGATGACATGGCCCCAGATGTCCTCCAGATGACGGACGAAAGATCGAGGGAGGATAGGTTCGGAAGTGCAACTATGGCCCGGCCGAGAGTCATGAAGGAGTTGAGCACTGTGTTATGGAGTCGTAGACGTTTCAGATTTGGGAATGAAGCAATGTGTATGGGGAGAGAAAAATCGAGCCTCATTGCCCGGCGGAGGTGGCTCAGGTCGTGGTCAAAGGTTATAGAGAGCTCCTTCAGGCGTGGAAGGTCTCCAGCGAGCGTGATGCAGGCCGAATTAACGAACATCCGCTGTGTGATACCCATAGGCCATAGGATGAGCTCTTCCACGATGTCCGCAGGACAGGGCTCTGATCCGACGGGGCTGTTGTGCAGCGTCTGAGAGAATGAACTCAGCTGCGCTTGAGATCGTAGGGTGGTCCTACGGTAGAGGTTGTAGCGGCTGCGAGGAAGCCACGCACGACATGTGAGGGCACACTGGGCCAGGGATGCGCAGTCTGGCCCCAATGCGTCAATGATCCCCTCGTAAACCTCTGTGGGCATCTCTGCGCGCTCCAAAGGGACCATATATGGCTGTGAGTATGGATTCCACAAGTATACTCTGTTTCGATAAGCAAAGAGCTTGAGAGGCGCGTTGGTGACGAATGAGCTGAGAAGTTGACTCAGTCAAGCACATCGAGGTAGGGCGAGTACATAGGCACTGTAGATTAGATAGACGCGCAATGTACCGACTCAATCATTGAAACAACCAATCAGAAGGGCGTTATGATGAAATGATGATCGCGACGCTCCCGGAGAACTGCAGTCGGACGAATACCCCGCATCCTCCTCTGCCATCGGCCTCGACGTCCGACTTTGGTTCCAACCTTGACTACCTTGCGTACCATCTGACTGGCCCTGGGCTGTGTGCAGATTCGCCTATTATTGGCGCGACGGTAGGCGGGTAGCTATATAAGAGAGTGTGAACCGTCCAACGTCTCACCAGTACTTAGACCTCCAGCCCTCACAGGCACTCTCACAGTTATCCAACTTCATAACCAACGCCGATTATCCTCATAGTAGAATGGCAACCTTTGGCAAGGCGACATTCAACGCGGCGAAGTACGCTACCAGTGGGTGCAGTTCAAATCGTAGTGCGCAGGACTAGCACGACTGAAGATGTGACGTTGTTGCACAGGCCGCCCTACCTACCCCAGGGTGCTGTATGACTTTGTGTTCAAGTTCCACGAGCGCGTCAATGGCGCGCGGTGGGAAACCGCCGTCGACATAGGCTGCGGTACTGGTACGTCTGCAGGTCGAGCCACCTCACCAAGTGGCCGTGTGCTCGCTAGTGATGTCATAATTCTTTGCTAACGACTAGACAACCGCAGGCCAGGCTACGGTCGAGCTCACGCCATTCCAGCGTATTATCGGCGTTGACCCGAGCGCGCGCATGATCGAGCAAGCGCGGGAGGGCGTGAAGTCGCGCCTCGCTGGACTTGACTTGTCCTCCCGGGTCGAGTTCGTGCAGGCCTCTGCCGAGGACCTCCCTGTTGAACAGGGAAGCGTCGACCTCATAGTTGCAGGTATGTCTATTCCCATGTGCCGTGAGAGTGTACCGAATGACATCTCATTCTGTTCTGCAGCCCAGGCTTGCCACTGGTTCAACTGGAACAAGGTTTGGCCAGAGGTCGCACGGGCGTTGCGCAAGGACGGAACGTTCGCAGCGTGGGTGCGTCTTCCATATTCCTATTTATCCCTGCCTTTTATACTAGCACCCGCACGCCACTGCACCAATATTAGCCTGATACTGACGCTCTCTGGACGCTGCAGGGCTATTCGGAATTTCGCCTCTCGCGGTTCCCCTCTGCGACACCCCTCATCAATGATTACGCCCAAGGCAGCGACCCCTCCGACTCACTCGGGACGTACTGGGAGCGTCCGGGGCGCACCATCCTCGACGAGCACCTGGTTGCCGTCCCAGACCCGCGCGAGGCCCTCCCCGGCCAGTTCAGCGAGTTCGAGCGCATCTACTTCACAGGTGCGTACCCCCATATTGACCCTTAATGCCGCAATTGAACGATAAGGGCCCAGGTTCGCACTACCCCGACCTTGCGGGCGCGCGCCCGGTGATTCTACGCAAGTCGCTGACGTGGACGGAGCTGCTGGGCTACTTCCGTACGTGGAGCCCGCTGCACACGTTCCACGAGAAGCACCCCGAGGACCTCGAGCGGCCGGAGGGCGACATCGCAGTGCGGTTCTGGCGCAAGCTGAAGGAGGAGGTTGGGCGCGTGGAGGGGAAGGAGGTGCCCAAGGACGAGGATATCGTGGACATCGAGTGGCCGATGGCGCTGCTCCTCGCGCGCAAGGCTTAGAGCTTGGGTGCTACAGGGTTGTGGCCTCGAGATTTACACGCTCAGCACTCATCTTCCCCGACTCAACGAGAGTTTGCCTCGACGTCTCTGTAGCCTGAGTAGCAGCCCGGGGAGTCCGTGCATGTCGGTTCGATGGAATTTGTAAGCGGTATCGAAGTGCTTGCTCGTCGGCGGTCTCTTGTTCACTTTGTCATACGCTTGACGACTGTGCCGTTCCTAGTAATTGTATTAACGTGCACAGAGTTGACCGCACCGATCTTCTACTTCTACTCCGTGTCAGCGCTGCCTTCGTTGTCGCGGAGTGCGCCCTCTGGCGTCGTCCTGCAGCTCTACGTCCGGCTCGTTTGAAATAGCGGCCACGTTATGTTCTACGCCGCGATCGTGCTAGACGCAGCTAGAGTCCAGCGGTCATGATAACGCATTCTGCCGCTTCGAGGCGTTTTGTCGTGGCAGCTGTTCGGCATAAGTATATGTTTGGGCGCCCGCCGCGGGGATGGGAGGACAGCATAAGCGCCTGTTCAATATGTCATTACACTTTCAAGCTCCACGACTTCCGCGAGTCCAAGGCCGGCTGAGAGCCAGCTGAGACTCAGAGCTCTGACCTCGACCTCGACCACGTCTGGCTGCCTTGCATCGCATCTCACTGGTCTCTGTCTTAATCTTTACATGCTGTTGTCAGAGTTGTTTAGTCGTCGGCTCAGAGAGGGAGTCCTTTTTTTGCGCGCTGCATGCATACAAAAGTGTGAACGTAAGTGACGTTAGTTCGGACTTCACGGGCGCAGGCGATCCCACAACCATTCAACGCCGCGTCCATTCGCCTCGTTATCCGTACGTCTCCATATCCGTTTTGTGAAGGAATAAAATCACTTGGCGAAAAGCACTCGGCAAACAGGCATACAACATCGTGAATTATGTCGTTTCCTGGTTTGTTACTAGCCTATTGGTCGTGAAAGCCATCCTGGACTTGTGAACCAGGTCCATTCACCGTAGATTAACGACTCATGGGGATACGGACAAGTGGGGATGCTCTCTTCGTCCTAATTGCAATATTGAGCGTCCAGGGTGTTCGCAGAAACGCTGATGTGGCTCAACCCGAGCACCTCGCCAGGCTGGTATCCACTCCAAACCCGTCGAGTTCGGTGCTGCACGCCCGGGTGACTAACCCTATCGCGGACCATGACAGCTACGCCGCGTATTTCGACCATGTTTGCAGCGCCCCGTTGATAGACAGGTCTCACAGCGGGCGAGGCAGACGCGTCCGACGGGATCGCACGATGAGTGGCTCGCAGACGAGCCCATCGAAGTGCGAGTATCGTCGCGCGCGTGCGGGGGGGACCGCGTCGAGATTGGAGTTCTGCTGTGCCGCACATCGTACGCGTATCCCCGGGCGTCGATCTCCGCCGGGGGTATCGGTGGTGGGAGTATAAAGCAGGAGCACGTAGGGACGCATCGACAACAGCACCCCCAACAGTCCTATCTGTCAAGCGTCGCAACCCTCATCCACACCCTCCCCGTTGAGCGATGCCAACTTCAACCGCCACCACGCCGCCACCCGTCCTAATTGTGCGTACAACCTCAGCCTAACTCCGCCAACCTACGCTGACAGCCCATGTGCTCGTGCAGATCGGTGGCGGGCCCGCAGGCCTCATCGCTGCGCTCTCCCTCGCCCAGAACGGGGTGCCCGTTCGCATAGTAGACAAGCTACCGGCCTTTCACACGGCCTCCCGGGGCACCGGAGCGCACGTACGACACCGCATCTTCTCTCGCCGTTCTATCTGCTGACGGGCGTCCACAGTCGCGCTCGCTCGAGGTGTACCACTTCCTCGGCCTCCTCGAGGATATTCGTCATGTCATAACGCCTCTGATACCGATGCGCTCATATAAGCTTCCCGAGGGCACCGAGGTAACTCGGACCTGGAAGATATGGGAGCCGGTGCAGCCTACCCCCGACAAGCCTATCGTGAGTGCGATGAGTGTCGGAGATTTCAGCGCCGCTCATATGCTATCCCGTACAGACAAACGCGTCTGGGGCCTCTATCGGACAGTTTGTGATTGAAGGCATCTTCCGGGATCACCTCGCCAAGCTCGGTGTCCAAGTGGAACTCGCGACTGAGCTTGTAGCGCTCGCTCAAGACGCCAAAGGCGTCACCGCGACGCTCAAACATACTGCTAGCACTGGCGAAGAGAGCACCGAGACTTTCCGTGCATCATACATTATCGGTGCTGACGGCGCCAGGGGTGCGTAGTTCACGTCTCTTGATAAAATTGGCATATCACTCATATTTCGATCCTGGTTGCCATGCAGGAATCACCAGGAAGCAGATTGGCGCTACGTTCGAGGGACAGACGAAAGATTTGGACGGCCACGTCTGGGCCGATGTGTATGTGGACGGCCTGTCAACCGAGGTGAGTTGAAGCAAAATCAACGCTGTCCAGCACGTTAAACGTTGACTACGATCTGTCCAGTATTGGCATCTTTGGTCCGAACCGGAGAATTTTACGTATGTGGTACTCATAGATCCGTACACAAACGGGGTACGCTGACGCGCATTGACCAGCGTCTCGATGCGCCCTACGCATCGCGAGGGCGAATTCCATGTTGGTATCGTTGGCGTCGGCTGGGACCCCGAGCACCTGATGGATGAGGAGAAATTCGTGAACTTCATCCACGAGAAAACCGGGCGCCGCGAGCTCCAGTTCAGAGATTTCTCGTCGATGAACCACTGGAAGTCAGTATTTTCCTCTTCGATCTCTTTGTTTTGTCTCACGTGTGCACAGGCCGAAGATGCGAATGGTGAACAAGTTCTACTCCGGCAGAGCATTCCTCGTAGGAGGTAAGTACCTGGAGCATTTACGCTTCTTGCAGCCAATTCACGTGCGCCGCTTCAGATGCAGCCCACGTCCACTCTCCCACCGGAGGGCAGGGGCTGAACACCAGCATCCAAGATTCGGTGAGTGTAGTTCCGTGAAAATTCCGCAACATGCGACTGATCAGGTTTCACTGTACAGTTCAACCTCGCCTGGAAGATCGCGCTCGTGTACAAAGGCCTCGCCAAGCCTGAACTGCTCTCGAGCTTCGAAGCCGAACGTCTCCCGGTCGTCACTCTGATGCTCGCAGCCACGAGCGGGCTCTACACGCACGCCGTCGCAGGCAAGCACACAACGTCCAAAGACCCCAAGGATAAGAGCGGGTGGCTCGAGTGGAAGAACCGGGCGCTTCACATGATGGAGATCAACTACCGCTGGAGCCCCATCGTCCTCGACGCGCGCGGAAACGGGGACGACATCGATGCGCTCAAGGCGAAGGCGTACGAAGGATACCCCGGGGAGGACGTGCACGCCGGCGACCGCGCCCCCGGTGCACCAGCACTCATCGACGCCTGGGGCAAGGCGACGTCGCTCCACGAGATCTTCAAGCCCACTCTACACACCATCCTCGTCTTCTTCCCGGAGACCGAGGAGGCGGCTAGTCAGGTCGATGCGGTGCTGAGGGCCGTAAAAGCGTTCCCGAAGGGTACCTGCCAAGTCGTCATCCTTGCGCGACACGGCGCCCCGACGGCGCACTGCGGGGCCGCCGGGTACCACGACAGCCAGGGCCATGCATTTGGTTTCTATCGCGTCGAGGAGGGGAAGTTTACAGTGGTTGCGGTTCGGCCCGACGCGTATGTGGGTGCGTTCGTGTACGACGCGGACGGTCTCCAGACGTACTTCTCGAGGATCTTCCGAAGCGCTTGGATGTGATCATGGTGTACTTTTAGATCGTTTGCAGTTGCTTCGACATGTATAAAATAGAGCTCGTGGTTGAATCATACAGACCTCACGAGCGTTCCCAAACGGAATCTGCCATGCATGGCAGAGTCTTCTAGTCAACCACGCAACATGACCCTCTCACACCGCTCCATCTTCATAGATTATACTCCCGTCGGCAGTCTCTGTTCAGTGTATAAGCACGACATGCAATCCAATCGACAGGGACAAAGCAGTGCGCTCACGTTCGGCATGTGGCCTGATTACTATGACCTGCAGCATCCCGCACGCCCGCACTGCGGCAAAGAAAAGGGAAACGATCTCCGCCTTCCACCAGCTAGCGGTCCCGTCCCAATCCGTGACACGAATTTCTAAGCAGCAGAGGCTGTCGGGTGGTTCCTGCATCATCTTGCTTACCGCGGCGACACTTTCCAGTATGTTCTGCCGCGAGTCGTACTGAGCGTAGGTGAAATCCACGACAAAGCGGTCGAGACGCAGTGCCGGTGCCAGGTTATTGAGCAACTCGGTGGCGGTGTGCCCGTTGATGGCGTCGCCGGCTGGGTACGAGTAGTCCACCACGCCGAGGGTTGCTAGGGACGTATATGTGGGTAGATACCGCAGCAACGTCGCGACTATAATATCGTGCCACAATGTTGAGCCTGGTGAACTTCGAAGCAGAGAATGCACCTACAATCCTCGGAGTCCGACGCGTCGGAGTTGACCGCGAGTGCTTTCATTGTTCGAGGATCGGCTGCACTGAATATCGAAGAGAGTCCGGGCATCAGATCCCACCGCCCAACGACCTAGGGGGAGTCATGAATGTAGACGTGAGCACGGACGTCGTCGGTGGGCACTATGAGTTATCGCCCTACCGTGACATCCTTCAGCTTAAGCCAGCCGCTCCTAACGAACGGAAAGTTGTGTGCCATCGAACCGAGCCTCTTCCAGCAGACTCCACAGAGGCCGAGAGCTGAAATATTCGGCAGAGCGACAATGACGCGCGCGAGGGCCATAAAAGATGTGATCTCGACGTTGTTAAGCGCCAGATGCTTCAGAGTGGGGAATGTGGCGATATGCACGGCCATGCGGGGCGAAAGGTCGAGTTGGCTGCGATACTGGGCCAAGTCCCTCCAGAGGTAAGGGCGTCCTATTTGAAGCGCCTTGAGGTGGGGAAGACGTCCGGCGAGGAGGGCGCAGGCGGAGTACATGAATGTCGGCCACACCCCGGCACTCGCAGTGACGAGGGTGAGTTTCTCCACGGTGTTTGCAGGGCAAGGCCCTTTCATCACAGGAGCGTATCGCAGCGCCTGGAAAAACAAATGAAGTTGTGCCGAAGACCGCAGAGTGGGCCTGCTGAAGAGGTTGTAGCGGCTGCGAGGAAGCCATGAACGGCATGTGAGGGCACACTGTAGCAAGGTTGTGTAGTCTGGCAAGACGGCGTCGATTATCCCCTCATAAATCTCTACGATGTTGATGGCCACCTCCATACGCGGCAGAAGCATAGATGTCTTTAGTGTCAATGATAGGCACGTCCAAATGGATGCCATGTGTGAGCCTATGAGGGGTAAATGGGATAAGTAATGTAGCTATGCAATGAACGCTGAAGCAGCGGCGGATGAACAAGCACTTACTTTAGAAGCAACGTCAGAACGTACACATGTAGGGCTTTGAGATCGTGGTAGATTGCTGCGAGTTGAATGAACCTACTGCCGTCTATAGGTAGTACCGCCCGGGAAGCAGGAATAAATAGGGCTCCGTAGGCTTCGCTAACGCACACCAACAAGTAGACACGAAACCCAGAAAAGTACTCCTTCCTAACATCTCTGGCTACTACTTACCTTTGTTGAATCCATGCAAGCCGCTGTAGACGGGCTGCGCTAGAGATGGCCACGGCGGACTGAATGACTGTGGCCATGAACGTCTGTCGGTGAGTTGGGCTCGGCGAAAGCCGCCACGGTTATTGCTGTTTTCACGGCGCTTGTCGCGGGGCCTGACAGTGGCCTGACGTCTGGAGGGTGTCGACGCAGATCGTCGATAGCTTGCTCGATACTCCATGAAATTTACTATTCCTTTCAGATTCGGATTCTCCCCATCAACGCGGAGGGCACGGTACAAGAATCAGCGCGAAATACGAAGGTTGAGCGAAGGCTTCCTCGGGCACCTCCCCCAAAGCAGAACTGAGATTACCCGCCAGAATCCCGTTCTATAAAGCTAAAATTCTGTGAGATAGGTTCTATGACACTGTACAGAGGGCACTGATGTTAAACAAACGAAGTACACGAAGGGTAATAGTAGTAGCATGCTCTTCCGTTCTGCCCTGCCAGGCCGAGCTCAGCTACATCCTCCAGATGAGGTTCGTTCTTACTCATCCACACAGATACATGATTCCAGGCTCGATAATGATAGTACTGCCTCTTAATAAAGGCTTTCTTGGCGTTACGGGGATTTTGAATACACACAGCAAGGTCTGCTCGGGTGCGATGACGTGGCGCTCACACTGCTCTGCTCTGCTCTGCTCTGCTCTGCTGCACCTGTTGGTATCGGCGCTGACGTCGCGATTGGGACGCCCAGGTAGGGATGATACATAGGGTGCTATACAGGAGACATAGATGCCCTAAAATGTAGGAGCAATACTATGCCTGTTCACCCCCTCAAGCTAGATTGACAGACGCCTGCGTACATTGGGACGATCACGACCAAACTACATTCGTGCCCTCTATATACATCAGTAGCCTCTGTAAAAGTGCATTCCAGCGAGAGCAAGGGACGATGTCGCCCGCTGTGCTGGTTCTGCTTTGGGGGAGGTGCCCGAGGAGGCCTTCGCTCAACCTTCGTATTTCGCGCTGATTCTTGTACCGTGCCCTCCGCGTTGATGGGGAGAATCCGAATCTGAAAGGAATAGTAAATTTCATGGAGTATCGAGCAAGCTATCGACGATCTGCGTCGACACCCTCCAGACGTCAGGCGCGGCCACTGTCAGGCCCCGCGACAAGCGCCGTGAAAACAGCAACAAACGCTAAACAAGCGCTCAATTGAATTACAGCTCAAGCAGGCCGCTGTGTCCCCACCCCTCCTCATTCCTCTCGTCTCCTAGATCGTCCTCCTCCCCTCCTCGACAAGATCACACATCGTCTGCCTAGGGGAGACAACTCGTCTCCTCTTTCGGGCCTGTTTTCGTAAGACCTTGAGAAGCCTCGCTCGCAGCGTCCTCATCTCGGCGGTCACCGCTCATTTGCTGTATTCCCTGGCCTATTCGACGGGGCAGCAGCGGGTAGCGCTAGGTTGTGAATTGGGAGCCCACGAGCGGCGGCAGGAATAGCATACTGGCAACGGTGCGTTCAGCTCGCACCAACTTGTTCGCACCACTAACGATAATCCGGGCCAGTGCCTTACGGCTGGAATCAGGAAGGCTGACAGCATCGATTCTCAGAGGCTCGACGATCGTAGCGAGCCGTACCCTTCGCTTCCCGTCGTCGCAGTCAGCCGCTGAACCCGCGGCAGTGGTTATTCTCCGACTCTGGACGCTGGCTCTCACTGACTATCAGAGACTGTCTGGATCGTCCGCTTCCTGTCAGGATGTCTTTAGGTGTGGACTCTGGCTACAACTCGCTCAGGACCGAGAACAGACCGCCTAGATTCCAACTCGAGGCTACTGCGGACGCCACCAATGTCAGTCTGGACTTTGCTCGATTTCGGCACAGGACGCATTGGAACGAGAGGAAGACCACAACGCTGGATGGAGCCGACATCGCTTCTGGGGTCTTGCTGTCTTCACTAGGAACTGGTACTCTCACCGCGCACAATCCCTCGGGTCTCGGCTCCTCTCTGCTCTTGGCCACCCCCTCCTTCCGCTCTATGCAGGTCAAATCTACCAACGCCCCTCTACCAAAGGCGTCCTCTACCCTCCTTTTCGAATCACATTCATTAGTACCTGGCCCATCGCTACTCTCCAACACTCCTTCATTTCTCGGCCTCAAAGGCATGGGCTCCCTTCCTTTGGGAGAGGCTCTCACGGCATCTCCGGAGCGTTTACGGCGTGAGCCCAGGTCCTCCTCAGACTCGATGCGCAGCCCGACCACGAATCGTAACGTAACCGTGCAACGTCTCGCACTAGACCTTCCGCTCTCTCGCAGCAGCTCGCTCTCCGTCTTTTTACACGCACTAGAGGACGCCGCCCCCGGCTGGTATCAGTCTCTGATGGACAGCGCTACTCCTCAGGAGTCGGATTCTCCATCTGCCAACTCTATCCCTACGCGAACTCAGCGCAGCGACGTAGGAAGCGCATCTTCGTGCCACGGCCTTCCTCTCGATATGCTGGCCTCTTTGGACGCGCTGGAAGCCCTCGTGACAGAAATGCAGAGGCTGCCGGATCCGCGGCCGAAGCCGAAGCCATTTCAGGACATCGACGACGAGGCTGCCTTCTTCAGCTCGAGGAGGACGCGAGAGTCGACGGTGAGACCCTTGAAGGCGCAGCTGGTGTCGCCCCCCTTGACTCCCACCCAAGACGAGCAGGGACGGCAACCCTCCTTCCCACGTCCCGCGTCTCCACCGCGACGACGACGCAGAGAGACCACCGCAGGCACATCGCGGGGCGACGAGACCCCTCGCGCCTCCTCAGTGTCCTCCGCGCGCGACCCGAGGGCTTCCATGCCTCCCATCCCGACGTCGAACGGGGTCGCGGTGTGTAATATCGCGAACCACCCGAAGTTGACGCGGACGCTTGGCTTAAGCGCGCTCCCGCCTAGCCGGCTCCCTACACCCAGCACCCCACGACGTCGCACTGCGACCGCGACCGCGCACCCACCACCACCACCACTCATCCCATACGAACTCGTCCCGCCCACCCTCAACAAGAAAGCGTCTTCGAAGAGCCTCAAAGCGCCGAAGACCCCGAAGACGCCGGGGGCGTTGAAATCCATCTTCCGCGGGCGTGCCTCCGCGCCGCCCGTCCCGCCTCTCTCGTTCGCGCCGCCGGACTACGACGAAGCAGAGAGTCCCGCGCGCAAGCCACCGCCGCTCGTATACCGGTTCTCAGAGGCGGGCCCGCTGCGGCGCGAGGACCGGCGGATTGACGGCGCGCGGCGGCACTTCAGCACGCCCGCCGACGCGGACTCGTTCCTAGTAATGTGAACCTCTGGCCGGGCCGCGCGTGTGCGTGCTCGTGCTCGGGTACGTAATCGACCCCTCCGCGCACACGAGCTAGCGCACCCCTTGCATTCAGTCCGGACTCGGGGGCTGTACGATCGGGAGCGCGAAGCGGTGCACCCACGCTGTATGTACGAGTATATGACGATATGATCGCGCGCGGACGGCATCCTAATTTCGGGGGCTTTTCGGGGTATATGTACACACGCTAGCTATACAATATACACTGTACTACTCGCGCGTCCGGGCGATGCATTGATTTGAATGTGGTATATGTGATAAGTTACGGGGGATCATCGCCAGCTCCCGGAGAGGGTGCTGGTGCCGGAGGCGGGCGCGGTGGCCTGGCGGTTCGGGTCCGACTCCCAGACGACCTGAAGCGCAGCGACCGTCAGTGAGAAGTTCGATGAGTGGTGAGGGACTGTACTCACGCTACCGTCCGTCTCCTTGCGGATGAACTTGTACTGGAACGTCGTGCCCGCAGGGATGCTCACCGACACGGTCCATGTGGGGTACGACGCGGAGGAAAGGGCGATCTGCGGGAGGGACACACGATACAATGTCAGCTAGCGGCGCGGAAGGCGGGTATGCACATGCTACTCACCGCGTTCGCCGTGTTCCAGGTCCCGAGCTGGGCGATGCTACCGACGAGGAAGATGTTCTGAGCAAAAATATAACGATGATCAGTATCGGGCAGTAGCGAAAGAAATCGCGATGGAGAAAGCCGCATGGGGAGAGGTACGTACCTCGCCGAAGGTGGTCGTCGCCGTCTCGGCGAAGTTGACGGTGACGGAGCCGCTGGGGGTAGTGCTGCCGCCTGAGCCAGTACCCGAGCCGGAACCCGTTCCGAGCTGTCCGGTGTGCACGGCAATTGCGCTGCGCGCAGGGACGGTAGCGGACAGGGAGCCGCTGGAGACGGTGAACCTGTATGCGAAGGGCTCATTGAGACAGCTGTTCAAAATAAATCGGATGCGGTATCGACTCACGAAGATCCAGTGCATGTGGTGCCGGAGGTCTGACCGCTGACAACGTCGCAGTACGTGCCGTCGGGAAGGGAAGTTGTGAAGGTCGAGGTCCAAGCAGAGTCAGCGTTGTTGATCGCGACGAAGCCAAGCGAGCCTAAAACGCAAACGAACGGTGAGTGCTATTCCAATCACAAGATATAAAAACTGGACACGTACCACGGCCGAATGCGATCTGCTGGGACTGCGGCGCGACCCAGTTGTTGAGCGCAGCACTGCCGACCTGGTTGCGGAAGCCGACCATGCCGGCGACGGCGGTCCAGCGGTGCTGGCAGAGCCAGCCGTTCGTACCGCCGCTGCCCGAGCAGGTGCCCGTGCCGCCGTTCGGCGCGCCGAGGTCCGTGTTCGTGAAGCCGGTGTAGCTGGACAGGATCGAGGGCGTCCCGTACGGGTGCGCGAGCGAGAAGATCATCGCGGTCACGTAGGTGTTCGAGGGCGAGTTGTTGTTCAGCGAGTTGCCGTTCTACAGGGAGCGGAGAGGGAGTGTCAGCCACAGCAGTGGCGTAGGGAAGTCAGCCACGTACCCGCTCCGTGTCGTGGTTAACGACGAACACATTGGCACCTGTGCCGGGTACCCAGCCTATGTGTATATTGTCAGTACGATTGCATCGGCGGGAAGAGGGATTACTTACCGCGGTTCTCGAAGTCCTGGAGGCTAGAGATACCTGAGCCCGAGAAAGCATCCTTCAGCGCGGAGGTGTAACGGAACCTGCAGATAATTTGTCAGATTTCACCATGCCATAGGAGGCTAATTAGGTCAACGCACTCCTGAACGTCGCCTGAAAGGTTGTTATAGTCAGTCCACGAGATCATCTCATGCTAGACGAGACGACGTACCGTTACCGGTGTACTGGTTGGGCGTGATGGGTTCGCCGGATCCGAAGATGACTTCCTGGGTGATGTAGACCGTGCGGTTCAAACGCGACAGAATGTTCGCGATGTCGCCGACGGGAATGTCTGTATATAGCGAGGTAAGTTTGGTGCAGCCGCGCTTCGAAGAAGCTGATTACGTTTGGAAGCGTCAAGACGCAGGCCATCAGCACCCAACGAGAGGAGGTCGTTGCCGTACTGCGCGAGACGGCCCCGCACATACTCGGTGTCGGTCGCGAGGCTGAAGGATGCATCATGTCAGCATGCGTGATATGCACGGTTCCGTACAAGATGGACGTACTCAGCGAGGTTGACGAGTTCGCAGGTCTGGACTTCGACGGCGTTGTCGTAGTTGACGATATCATCTCCGGGCTCCAAGCCGCAGTGGTGGAAGTCCTGGTTTTGGTAGATGCCGGGGTAAACGTAGTGCGTGAAGGAGGAACCCGCAATACCGGTGCCGGAGTCGACGCCGGCCATGTGGTTCCAGATGGTGTCTATGGCGCCAGAAGTGAGTTAGGTGCTGCCACTTTGTGGGTTCCGTGTCTGAGAAGCTCACCGACGATGACGCCCACGCCGGCGGCGTGGCAGGTGGTGATCATGTTCGCAAACGAGGTGCGACTCCCCCGCTTGGAGGTGAGGATGTACGACACCGGCTGGTAGTCGGTCCACCACTGGTCGCCCTGAATAGTCTCCTGGGGCGGGCTCACTGCGAATGCGTCAGAAACATGCTTATAGGGTGAGACGCGAACAACTGACCTTGCACGAAGCCATAGCCTGCGGGACCAATGAAGTTGGTGCACTCGGAAGCGACACTGTCCCAGGTCCACTCGAACATCTGGATGATGACATCCTTGCTGCCAGTCGGGGCCCTGGTGTGCAGGGAGTGTGCGTCCGCGCCCGCGTCGAAGGGAGCGGGGCGAGCATCGGCGGCGGTGAAGAAGACGCCGAGGGCGGTGAGTGCGGCGAGTTTGATCCACTTAGACATGCCGGTGTAGTGTGAGGTCGAACGGAACGGGGGGGGGGCGGGGTGGAGACGACTGCCTGGAGGAGGCTGGGTTCGAGGCTGACTTTATATAGCCACTTGAGGCCGTTCAGATTTGGACGAGGCGTTCTAGTTTTGCGTTTGACCGACAAGAATGGAAAATCTCTGAGCCGCAGCGTCAGCATCAGCTCAATGTACTTCCGTCCCCTGTCATATGGGGGCCCAGGAAGCGCTGCTTCCTGCATGCGATACTCGGAACCGGACGAGCGAAGGTCGAATTGCCGGCATGCCCACACTCGCGCAGGTGACGTCGACGATGCAGGGGCGCAGAACGCGGGGCGGCCCAATGGGAGCTGGGCGAAGGCACCGTCGCGAGGGCGCCATCACCACGGAAGCCTGCTCCGTGGGCGGGGGAGATCAGCAGACTCGGGCGGGGGAGCGCGCTTCGAACGTACGTGCCCATATATGGTGGGCGTAGCATATGCTCGCGGGCGCGCGCGCGAAGGCCAGTAACTCCGCTTGCGACGATTCTGTCCCATGCTTTCCCTCCGCAGCGATCTTTGCCAGGAAAATCGACGCGCTTCTCCCTTTTGGACGCATGTCGCTGTGGAGAAAGACCGCGTGCATCTGATCGTCCGTGCCCCATGTGCGACCCGTGGAAGGGCGGGGGAGGCGGTTGGAGGCGGGGGGGACCAATCGTAGTCCGCGATCATGATCGAGACCTTCGCCGTCCTTGGTTGCCGGCGGTCGGGTGCAGCGGTCGTCATCCACCAAGTCCGCCTCACACCGCCGGCAACTTTACATTGCTCAACGCACGCCGTTGAGAAAATCAGACTTCTCCTTGCGAGATAACAGGAGCGGGCAGAGCTCTGTCTGAGGGCGGTCGTGGACTGACATCACGTCGATGACGATGAAACCCTGCGTAATATTACGCTGTGGGATTCGGCTCATGAAAAAACTCACCTTCGGACGACATGATCGTGCTGATGCACGGTGCCTTGCCTGTCGACGCTCTATCGAGTGTCTCACCAAGCCCGCCATCGTCGGGGATGTATCTAGCTGTCCGCCAAAACTATTGGCCTGGTCAGCTCCGTTGCCTAGGGGCGCACGTTTACCACATCTGGGCCCTGCGACGGCGTGTTAAATCACATGTCTGCGCCTTTTATGACAGACCAAGAGGATGCTGACCCTCTTTGAAGCGATGTGACACTGACACGTACGCCCAGAGGGGACCGAATGTCGGGGCCGCCGCCGACGCGCTAGCTGAACCCGGCTGACCTCCTCCATTGCCGCTTGCGCACTCGGAGGTGCACCGTCCGGCGGAAAAGGGCCTGGCAGCGTCTGCACCGCACTAGGTCCGGTGGGCGATGCTCGCAAAGCATGCTTGCGGGCGCTCCGGCCGCGAGGATGTGGCTGAGCATGTCACCGGTCCTCCTGCCTGGCAGGTCGCCCCGAACCACCGACGTCGACCTGAAAAAAAAAACTACCGAGCAAAAGACACCGCTGGCAGATGTTTCCGAATTACATACCCTTGACGTCGTGCTCGAGACCCTCAATTTCTGAGCGGCTCTGACTCTGTCCGACCGCGTGGTGTGGAGAGCGGTCAAGCGGTTATGAATAGCCAAGGACCGATTCCACCGAGGGTGGGTGAGCTTCTGATCAGCTCGAGCGCATATAATGGCTTGATTTGGAGGAGCGCCGTTTTTTTCGCTGACCGTTGATGCGTCTGCGATAAAACGCGGGAGTTTGGAAGTGCTCCCTCTCGTGCCTGTGTAAAATTAGGAGCACAAGCACGCACTCTTCGGTTATGTTCGATAGGGGCCTTGCCGAAAGTGTGTATGAGACGGCGCCATCGTCTATAGTCAAGTCTCTGGTGGCACATGGTAGAAACGCTCCTAAATGACATCCGTGAACTTCGTGCGGGCATTAAAAAGTTTAGAGAATGTGTACGTACTGATATAGCACACTGCAGTAGTTCGTCCCCACCTTCGGGCCAGCAATGATTGAAGAAGGTAAGTTTAGCGAGCTAGTCTCGGCGTGAAGTAAGAACATAGCATCTGCCTCAGGAGTTGTATAGCATGTTACCGACCCCGAGCGCACACGGGCAAGAGGTCTCCTAACGTTTGGAGTGAGCACTCCGGGTCTAAACCGTTGCTTCACCACACCTCCGGAAATTATAATGTCATGTCAGGGACTGTGAGCTTCCGAGTGCCAACTGGGCTACCCTAGATAGGCGAGCCCTTGCGAAGGCCTTCGTATACACTATTAGTACCTGCATGGCCGTCAATTATGAGCCTGTAGTTTAGCACTCACCAATGCACCGCCCGGTCCTATGGGAGTCTGGACAAAAATCACAGTCGATGAGTGTAGCACATTGACGTTACATACAGTTCCCCGAGTATATTCAGCAAGATAGCCTGATACAATTGGACATTTATGGGAAAGAGACCAGGAAGGATGTCGCAGGACGTCGACGTCCTCCGAGGAGTGAGTCGCGCACGCGATGGATGCACACACACGAGCGCTTATACGACCGGAAATCACCGAGAGTTCTCCTTCCTCCAAAAAGCAACGCGCAGAGCCTTGACCCGACCTCTCCTCACGCCTCCTTAGTCTTCATCGTTCTCTCCCTGGTCTTTGGCTGTGTTAACTGGTGATACAGCTCACTGAAGGGAACATCTGGTCGAAACTGCTACCTCCGTACCTTGACATACGACCGCTTCACTTGCTTGCAGCGCTAGCATGGACTCCAGCGACCTTTTCTCGTTCCTGGACGACAGTGCGCAACAGAAACAGCCATCACAAGACGCTAATGGCGACGTTCATATGGAAACCGAGTCCCAGGCGAAGAGCACGGCGAGGAAACGCAAGGCTATCACCCCTCCGCAACGGAAGGAAAGCGACCCCATAGCAGAAGGTTCCAGCAACGCCGCAGGTCCCTCGGAACCAAAGAAACCGCGTCTAGCCTCCCCAAAATCGGTTGTTGTCGACGAAGTCGAGATTGAGGCCAAACGGGAGGTTGCGGCTAGTGCTGGATTGACAGGTGCCGTCGATGCAGGATCCCGTCTGGAGCTTCGGCATCAGGTGAAGTACATTGATTGTCCACTCCAACGCGCTTGCTAAATCTCAAAACGCAGGTACGACACCAAGTTGCCGTTCCCCCAGGGTACCCCTACGTACCTATCGCCAACCATGTGCCCCCAGAAAAACCGGCCCGCGAATACAAGTTCGTTCTCGACCCGTTCCAGCAAGTGTCGGTGTACGCTATCCAGCGAAATGAGAGCGTGCTCGTCTCCGCACATACGAGTGCAGGAAAGACGGTAGTAGCAGAGTATGCCATTGCGCAGTGCCTGCTACAGAAGCAGCGAGTAATCTACACAAGTCCGATCAAGGCCAGTAAATAGACCTCCGTCCGGAAGCGCAATAAATCATGTTTTTCTCCTTTTCGAACATACAGGCTCTGAGCAATCAGAAGTACCGTGAGATGCTTGCCGAGTTCGGGGACGTGGGCTTGATGACCGGAGACGTCACAATCAACCCGAGCGCAACATGTCTGGTCATGACGACTGAGGTGCGTCCCCGCGTTGCATGGGCTTGTGGCGGACTAACGTAGCATTCACAGATTTTGCGGTCAATGCTTTACCGCGGTTCCGAGATCATGCGCGAAGTCGCGTGGGTCATCTTCGATGAGGTCCACTACATGCGCGACAAGGAACGAGGTGTCGTTTGGGAAGAGACCATAATCCTGCTACCACACAGCGTGCGCTATGTCTTCCTGTCCGCCACCATCCCCAACGCGATGCAGTTTGCAGAGTGGATATGCAAGTCCCATGAACAACCCTGCCACATCGTCTACACCGACTTCCGGCCCACGCCACTACAACATTATCTCTTCCCAGCTGGGGGTGAAGGTATCTACCTCGTTGTCAACGAGAAGGGCGAGTTCCGGGAAGACAACTTCACGAAGGCGATGGGCATGCTGCAAGATACGATGGGCGACGACCCCGCGGATCCGAAAGCAGGCAAGGGAAGGAAGGGCAAGACAAAGAAGGGCACCGAGAAGAAGGGTGAAGTCTCTCGACCTCATACTATTCTTGCGTGTGCTCATACGAAACAGGCTCGTCGGACATCCAGAAAATCATCAAGATGATCATGCTGAAGAACTACAACCCCGTTATCGTTTTCGCGTTCAGCAAACGCGAGTGCGAAGCGCTCGCGCTTACGCTGTCTAAGCTAGAGTTCAACTCAACGGATGAACAGGACCTCGTCGCGAACATCTTCAACAACGCGATTGAGAACCTTGCCCCGGACGACCGGCAGCTACCCCAAATCGCGAACCTCCTCCCGCTCCTCAAGCGCGGCATCGGCATCCATCACGGCGGGTTGCTCCCGATTCTCAAGGAGGTCATCGAGATCCTTTTCCAGGAGGGGCTCATCAAGGTCCTGTTCGCGACCGAGACTTTCTCGATCGGGCTGAACATGCCCGCGAAGACGGTTGTGTTCACCGCGGCGCGCAAATTCGACGGCCGCGACTTCCGCAACCTCTCGTCCGGCGAGTACATCCAGATGTCCGGCCGTGCGGGCCGTCGCGGGCTCGACGACCGCGGTGTCGTGATCATGATGTGCGACGAGAAGCTAGAGCCTGTGGCGGCGAAGGAGATGATCAAGGGCGAGGCGGACCGGCTCGACTCCGCGTTCCATCTCGGGTACAACATGGTGCTCAACTTGATGAAGGTCGAGGGCATCAGTCCGGAGTTCATGCTCGAGCGGTGTTTCTACCAGTTCCAGAGCAACGCCGAGGTTCCCGTCATCGAGGGCGGTGAGTGTCCCACAATGCCATATTCATCAACTTTTCGCTGACCGCATTCGCCTTATGTAGAGCTCCGGAAGGAGGAGGAGCTGAAAGACGCGATTGTTGTACCGGACGAGGAGCTTGTCGCGAGCTATTACGACTTCCGGCAGCAGCTCGACCAGATGGCTGCGGACTTCAGAGAGGTCATCACGCACCCTAACTACAGCTTGCCCTTCCTCCAGCCCGGACGTCTCGTCAAGGTCAAGCATCAAAAGCTCGACTTTGGCTGGGGCGTCATCGTCAACTACCAAAAGCGGTTACCGCCCAAGGTATGACCATTCACTTCGCACAACGCTTAATATGGCACTTACCCGATGTTCGCAGAACCGCCCCGGGCCGAAACCTGAGGACGTGCCCGCCCATGAACAATACATCGTCGATGTGCTGCTCTACTGTACAAAAGGCTCGACACTGCCCAAGGACCGTAACGTTACCACACCCACCCCTGGCGGCATCCAGCCATGTTTGGCAGGACGTGGTGGCGAGCCGCTCGTCGTTCCCGTCACGCTCTCCACGATTGACTCCATCAGTCGGTTGCGTATATTCATGCCGAAGGATCTCCGACCGCTCCAGCAGCGAGAGACTACATGGAAGGCCGTCTTAGAGGTGCAGAGCAGGTTCCCCACGGGTATCCCACTCCTGGACCCTATTGCCGACATGAAAATCACCGATGCGAAGTTCAAGGAACTTGTCCAGGTGAACATGGCGTCTCGCATTGAATCACGAACGGTTATGACTGACGCTTCGCCCAGAAAATCGATACTATGGAGAAGAAGATGTTCTCGAGCACGCTTCACAGCGACCCGCGCCTACCAGAGCTCTACACACTGTACGCACGGAAACAGGAACACCAGGCGCGCATCCGCGAGCTGCGGAAACGCGTGCAAGCGACGGAAGATGTGCTGCAGATGGAGGAGCTCAAGTGCCGCAAGCGCGTCCTCCGCCGCCTAGGGTTCACGAACGCGTCGGACATCGTCGACATGAAAGGTCGCGTGGCTTGCGAGATCAGCACGGGCGACGAGCTACTGCTCACGGAGCTCATCTTCAACGGTGTCTTCAACACGCTCACTCCGGAGCAGTGCGCGGGTCTGCTCAGCTGTTTCGTCTTCACAGAGAAGGTACGTATACATTTGCTTCCCTATATGAACACGAGACGTGCGCTAACTTGGATCATCTCAGAGCGAGCAGGTGACAAAGCTCAAGGAGGAACTCGCGGCACCGCTGCGTGTCATGCAGGAAATCGCGCGACGCATCGCAAAGGTCTCGAAGGAGTCCAAGCTACCTGTCAACGAGGACGAGTACGTGCAGTCCTTCAAGGTCGAGCTTATGGACGCTGTCGTCCAGTGGTGCCGAGGGGCATCGTTCTCGGATATCTGCAAGGTGCGTCGCACTGCTGCTGTTCGGCGCTCACCCAGAAGTACTAACTCCCGCCGCTTGTAGCTCACCGACCAGTTCGAAGGCAGCCTCATCCGTGTGTTCCGGCGCCTGCAGGAGCTCATCCGCCAGATGGCGCAGGCCGCAAAGGTCATCGGCAACAACGAGCTGCAGGAGAAGTTCGAGAAGGCGTCGGAAATGCTGGAGCGGCCAAACTCGGTCATCTTCTGCTCGTCACTGTACCTGTAGATCTATCGCGACGTATGCATAGTGGCAAGACATGGTTTCATGCATTTGGATTCGTGTATGTCCTTGGGGTACTTGATTTGCTACATATATACAATCGTGTGTGTGTAAATCTAACTTAAGCGTCCGCATGAGATAGTATGCTGGCGCGATAAGGTGGTCGGAAACAACTAGCAGTTGCCGTTGTCGGTCCAAACCCCAGCTACAGTAGAATCGATCGTCAGGGAAAGTGACGGCACGGGCTAGACTGTGCTTACCTGGGCCACCGGGGGTGTCGTTATAGGACCACCACTTCGCAGTCCATAGATGGCCGTCTACGAGAAAGTGGTTAGAGAATGTCTGATGCGTGGCGTCGAAGTAGACCTACTGTACGTGGCCTTGTTGCCACCGGTGTACGTCGTCTGCAGAATACGTCAGCGGCCTGCTATTAGGGCGATGACTGAAGGATGACACTCACGCTTGAGCCCCAGGCGGATACACCAACGCAAGCCCCCGAGCTAGAACCACCGGTAGGGGTGGTGACCGCGCTGGAGGAGGTGGACGAGCGGGAAGTGGTAGACGAGCTGCGAGTAGATGTCGATGAGCGACGGGTGGTCGACGACGAGCGGCGAGAGGAAGTGGAAGTGGTAGACCTCTGGGTAGTCGAAGAGCGGCTGGTGCTGGTAGGTGTGGTCGAGGTACGGGTAGAACTCGTCGAGGAGCGAGAGGACGATGTTGTTGAGCTCCGTGACGTAGACGAGCTCCGGGACGTGGATGAGCTCTGAGACGTGGATGAGCGCGTGGAAGTGGTGGACGACCGTGTGGACGAGGTAGAAGAGCGACTCGAAGAAGAGGACGAGGATGATCCTCCCGTCGACTGGCCCATGTTGCTACGAAGGTTGTCCCATTTGCTGTTGGGGAAGCTGAACAGAAGGTCAATACTAGGATGCATTGAGGTCAGCAGGATAAACGTACTAGATGTGGTTCTGGTACGGGATGGATCAGCGAGGGCGAAGGTGACATGGCTTAGAGTTCAAATATACCTGCGTCTGGTCAAGACTGCCGTACACATTGGCAGTCGTAGCGACGAGCGAGTCAGAGCCTGTCTTGTCCGTCGACAGCTAACGATGCAACACGATTGTTAGGTCCTCAGTCATACAGGGGGTCATCATGGAGACACGTACCTCCCAGAACATAGAGCCAGCAAGCCCCTTGTCGCGGACGTACTGAGCTTTGATGGAGGCGATGTTCGGGGTATCGTACGTCACAAGCTCCCGCTTAGACGAGTCGTACGAATAGCTAGTGACGTCCGTCAAGTTCTCATAGACCTACGGGGCCTTTAGAGACGATCGGGAGCTAGGGGACGGACACCCGCCACGTACCTGAGCACCGGCAAGTGGAAGCGCTTTATACGAGTATACGCCGGCCTCGATTGTACCAGGACCGATCTGCCGTATGATGAGTACAGGCACGAGCTCATTGCAGCGCAAGCCCACTCACCCCGCTGTATGAGGAACCGATGCCGTTGGTGTTCTCAAATGCGCGACCATAGAGAGGAATACCCATGTTAATCTTTCCGGCGGTCGCGCCATTAGCGATGTACCACTTCACTGCCTTGTCGGTCGAGACGTTCGTACGCGCGCCGTAGTAGAGGTTGGCTGAAGGAGCTAAGTCAGCTGTAATCCGACCTTCGTGGTCCCGTTTACGTGCCTTGATTATCGGCCTGATGGTGGGGTCAGCGACTGGCGTACGATCCAACGAGTGCAGCAGCACTTACCCAACTCAACCAAGATCCAGCGTAGTCATAAGCCTACGGACGGGGTTCAGTTGCGTGGCGCGTGAACGGTGATTTTAAAGCTCACCATTAGGTTCCAGTACGTGAGTGCAGCGTTCATCGTAGAAACGTGCAAGTGCTCGTAGTTGTCTGAGCCCGCGGGGACGGCGGCCTATGATGGGGTCGTCAGGAAGCCGGACAGATGCCTCATCAACAGGTACTTACCGTCAGCTCATATGGGGTACTATCACCCTTCTGCAATTGCAAGTTGTCGAACGCGACCCGCAACGAGGTAAGCAGGCTTGCAAAACCAGCAGCCAGAGCGTCGGATGAGGGGTATTCGAAGTCAATGTCGATACCGTCGAAACCATAGTTCTCGATCAGGCTGACAGCGCTGGTGACGAAGGCCGCGCGCTTGGTAGCGTCAGTGACGAAGTTGAAGTGACCTGCTTGAGAGTAGGTCCAGCCGCCGACGGACAACAGGACCTTCAAGTTTCTAGGGATTTGTCAGCGCTGAGTAATGAATGGACGTAAAGGTAAACACACCTGTTCTTAAGCTTGAGAAGGTAGAGCTATCGAGAATGGATCAACGCCACGCCCCCAGACAGCAATCGAGCATAGGACAATGCGCATACCTGCTTGAGACAGCCGTAGAGGTTATTGCCGACGTCATTCCACGAGTCGCCAGCGTAGTGTTTCTAAGAGGCCTGTTGAAAACGCGTCCTGCAGGTATCATATCACGCATCACGTACCTGTTCATCCGCCCAAGAGTCGGTCAGGAAGATGGAACCCGTGTCGGCAGAGACGTCGGCGAACGAATACAGGATGTGGGTCAGGTCACTGGGATCGATGTCCGTAGGCTCTACGAAGTATCACGTCTGTCAGTGGGTCGGCCTGCACAGTTTCTGGTGAAAACTTACGGAAATTGGCACCGTATATGCCCCTAAAACCGAAATAAGAACGAAGATACGCAGATCAAGTTGCGAAACGACATACCAGTTGGTGAAGTACGCAGCTTGCACCTTCGAGCCCGACGTGGCGCGCTTGTGAACGACGTGAAGATTGACCTTGCGCTGAGTGTCGACGCTATGCGGGTGGTTCTTGAATGTGGGCGGGCGGCGCATGACCTCGGTAGCATTGACAAGAGTTAGGGCGGTCAAGGTCACGGCTGTAAGCAGAATGCCGCGGCGCAGAAAAGCCGAAAGTACCATGTTGGGCGAGAGAAGGGACGTCGCTCGGACTGGGCAGGTCAGTGAACGCTCTCTCATCTGGCGGCTTTTGTAGGTCCACGGGGCGGCGACTTGGCTGACGTTACGCAGCATACTCGAGTGCGGGTAATTCAGAGGCAGGAAAAGGACATCCGGCAGACCACCAAAATGCTGATGCACATGGAGTGCAGCGATGCTTCCGCGCGCACAAGAGCTCCGGGGCGCAGCGACTTGCTGCATTCTCTTGCATTCTACGAGTGTTGCATAAACACCACCACTGCAACTAGTTACCCGTATAACGCAGCACTCCACGAGGATTGAAGAGCACTCCAAGCCACTGGGACGATGTACTGCGTGGTCATCCAAACCTCCTGTGGACTACAATTGAGGGTGCGCTGGCGCGTATTCAAATGTTCAGGCTATACTGGACCCTGGTGTCAGAAGCGCAAAGTTATTATGAGTACAACACCATGGGAACTGTCATCCGACCATTTACCTATGATATTCTGGTGACTTTTGTCCCAGGCACGCTCAGGCACACTGAGGATCAAAGTTGGCGAGCATGCAGTGACATGAGTGGCGGAAGCGGATACAAGTTCAGAGACGCCCAAGCTCAACCTGAGGAAGCCGGCGCTTGGCGTCGGCTCCGGCCAAGGGAGTACCGCATGAAGACTAGATCTACTGATCATGTCACTCCCAAGCGCGTTCATTCTAAAGGGATGCCGAACGTCTGGAGTACTTGATTTCGATGATTGCCAATATTTACACACAGTTGCATGTTTCCTCAGCCACAGTATGCGGACTAGCCGCGTACTTCCCAATGTAGATCGTAATGTCGTGAATGTGCGTCATCTAGCATGCGCCGTTGTCCGTCCACACACCAGCTGCAAGCCGAGAGTGAGCCAGATAGAGAGGGGTGACATATTGGGGGTACTCACCCGCGCCGCCAGGGGTGTCACCCTCAGTCCACCACTTAGCGGTCCAGAGATGGCCCTCTGTCAAGACGTCAGAAATTGGTATTTTCCAGAGACGGGAAGCGCTTACGGTAGGAAGCCTGCTGGCCACCGGTAAAGATCGCCTGGTTGCAAAGTTAGACTCACAAACTCCTAAGGTTGCAGTCGCAGAGATAGTGGCTTACCCCAGAGCTCCAGGCCGGGACGGAAGCGCATTGGCCAGAGCCGCCGGTGGGCGCCGAGGCGGCGCTAGTGGTGGTTGGAGAGCCCGCAGGGGCGGTCGAGCTCGGGGCACTGGGGGAAGAGCCCATGTTGTTGCGGATGTTGTCCCACTCGCTGTTGGGGAAGCTACGAGGCATGTTAGTACGGCGATATAATCCCTTTCGCAACAGGACTCACTTGATGTGGTTCTATGCGGAGACAGGTTAGCATGTCCTTGATTTTACGGCTGAGATTAGCTTACCTGGGTCTGATCAAGGCTACCGTAAACGCCAGCCGTCGTGCCTACGAGGGAGTCCGAGCCAACCTTGTCGGTGGAGAGCTGCAGGATGCAATGTAATCAGCAACATGGGCTTGGTGCTAGTGGCGTGATACTCACATCCCAGAACATCGATCCAGCGAGGCCGTTAGTCTGGACATACTGCGCTTTGATCGTCGCAATATGAGGAGTGTCGTAGGAAACAAGCTCGCCCTTGGACGAGTCGAAGGAGTAGCTCGTCACGTCCGTCAGGTTTTCGAAGACCTATCGCGGAATCAGCATGTTAGCTACCGAGTGCATGAGATGGATCCTACCTGAGCACCAGCCAGAGGGAGAGCCGTGTAGGAGTAGATGCCAGCCTCAGTAGTCCCAGGGCCGATCTGTGACAAGTAAATTAGCTGTGTGCAATATAATCGCATGCACACTTCATACTCACGCCGGTGTAAGCAGCACCGATGCCTGTCGTCTTCTCGAAGGCACGGCCGTACAGGGGAATGCCCATGTTGATCTTGTTCGCAGAGGCGCCGTTTGCGATGTACCATTTGACGGCCTTGTCGGTAGAGACGTTCGTGCGCACACCGCCGTACAAGTTGGCTAGCGATGAAATGTAGTGAGTTTTTCAATACGTTATCACGGTGCCCTTGTCTTTACCTTGGTTGTCAGCCTGAGAAGAGGGTCAGTCTATTCGTTTTTTCAAGGAGAAAGTATACTTGATACTCACAAAGGTCAACCAAGAGCCAGCGTAGTCGTAGGCCTAAACCTTAATCAGCCAGTATACAGCCTGGTTTACATTTCATACTCACCATAAGGTTCCAGTAGCTCAGTGCAGCGTTCATCGCCGGGACCCTGAGGAAGGCATAGTTGTCGGAACCGGCAGGAACGGCAGCCTGCAATTCGATCCCTAATCAGAATGCACTGGCGGAAGTGCGGGAGCATTCGAGCACTGACCGTCAGCTGATAAGGAACGCTATCGCCCTTCTGCTTCTGCAGGTTATCGAACGCGGTGCGCAGCGACGTGAGCAGGGATGCGAAGCCAGACGCGAGCGGGTCCGAGGTCGGATACTCGAAATCGATGTCGATACCGTCGAAGCCGTAGTTCTCGATCATGCTGACGGCGCTGGTGACGAACGTCGCGCGCTTGGTCGCGTCCGTCACGAAGTTGAAGTGTCCGGACTGCGAGTACGTCCACCCGCCGATAGAGAGGAGGACCTTCAGGTTCCTGCGGTCATGATGGTGATGAGAACTTGTTCGTAGAGGCCATTGGAAGGCGATACGAACCTATTCTTGAGCTTCAACAGATACATCTATGGGACGCATGTGATGTGAGGTGAGTCCACCGGACCGCAGTAAACATAGCATGATCCATCGCACCTGCTTGAGGCATCCGTAGAGGTTGTTGCCAGTTTCGTCCCACGAGTCTCCGGGGAAATGTTTCTGCGACGAACCATCAGTCCCGTCATGCAAACTATGGCAGTACCACCGACCTGCTCATCCGCATACGAATCCGTCAGGGAGATGCTCCCCGTATCCGGGGAAACGTCGGCGAACGCATATACGATGTGCGTCAAGGTAGAAGGAATGATGTCGGTCGGCTCTACAGCGTAGGTGTTGTCAGCGGGATGGGAGGAAGACGATATGTCCGGCCGTGGCCGAACACTCACGGAAGTTGGCGCCGTAGATACCCCTACCAGACGCCAGACATCAGAATGCGGACAAAGTACGATCTCAGCCACAAAGCAACCCACCAGTTGGTGAAGTACGCAGCCTGCACCTTGGACCCCGCGCGCTTGTGGATGACCTGCGGTTTCACCTCGCTCGTCGCGAATTTGCGCGGCGCGTCCTTGAACGCGTCCGGGCGCTGCATGGCCTGGGTCGCATTGACGACGACTAGGGCAGACAACGCCACCACGGCGAGGAAGAAAGCACGCTTGAGAGTAGCTGGCAGAGCCATGGCACGAGTATGGCGAGTGATGGGTGGAAGTCGCTCTGTCTGCTCGTTCGGTGCACCGGAGGCTTTTGTATATCGCTGCACAAGGGCTTCTCGGATCCCGTTCCGCAGGCTTGTCACGAAGCCGAGGCATGCAGCGTGAATGACCACACCCAAGGCCGCCCAAACGAGGCGCGACGCGCGGCATCTGAGTCTACAGATATGTTCCATGCGGTCGAGGCGGCCTTCGAGATGTCATGGGCTTCGCCGGACGCCTCATCAGGCAAGCCCCCGTATGCAAGCGCTGCGGCGGAACGGCGTCCCACTGGGCAGATGTTTGAATGGTCGGCTGCAGAGGGAAACAACATGAGCTTCATCAGTTTATCGGACAATCTGGCGGGCTCACAGCGATATCGAATTTCCCGCATACGGGGTACGCTTCGGGTAGACCACCTGAAGAGCTCAGCCTCCGCGGTGCACAATGCACCACCATAGGTTGCCCAGGTTACTGGACGATGGCTGTGAAAATGAACGAGTGTCTAACTTTGTCTGCTCCTCAAGGCGAGACCGAGTGGGCCGGGTAAACGATAGCAGGCGAGCATGTTTCCCAAGAAAGAACTGCTATCAGGAAAACAGCGAAAGAAGCAGCGGGCCTGTGCGCTATGATAGGGTTTCTTTCGAGGTCAGCGCGTTCCTCGAGGTCGGTCTAGAGGTCATAAGCTTACCGGAATGATCAACTGATATGCACACCACGCGGTGTGCAGCTGCAGAGCATCACGGACGGCGGCGGGACTGGCAAAAGCACTGAGCACCCCAGGAGAAGCCCCGTGCGTGCCTCGCCATATTCCCGACGGGATTTGCGACATGCCACGGCCTACACGCGTGGTGGCGGCAGGCGAAGGTAAGGTTGACGGACAGCCCGCGCTCGTGTGCGGCAGCGAGTGGCATGGGCATGCTGCTGGGAGTCTTGTTTGAGTCTACCGCATGAGGAGTAGTCACCGGGCTTATCACACATGATAAGAAAGACGCAAGGAGAAGCAGGAGGCGCGTCTGCAGCATTGTACTTTGTCCGAGGTGATGGCGGAGCTGTTACGGCAAACTTCGGGACAAGCGTCGACCGTCCGCCTTCATTCCCGGACTCCGTCGAATGCTGTCGGCGGAACCATGCTGCTCCCCACATAGGCGCGGCGCTGTACATCTGCCATTCGTGAGAGACCGAGGGTCGTCAGTGGTCGAGGCATGCGGAGGCAAGCAGAAAAAGACATCGAGGTCGCGGTAGGTCGTGGTACACTTCCAAGTTGCTGACAGCACCGCCGCCGCCACCAGATCGTCGCCGCTGTTCCACAAGTGCATATAGCCCAGTACATCGGCAGCACCTCCTCCGGGCCTTCCCAGGTTGCTCTCGTACGAAGCTGCGGAGCAGTCTGGGCCCGTTCAGCACGAGACACGTCGCCGCTGCATAAAACTTGGCGCAACACACTTTTCGCGAGCGCGCATGCTTGCGGCACCACGATCGTGAGGGCCGCGGAAGTACATCATACAATTCCTGCGATTAGTGGAATATGTCTTATTTATGTAGCAATGAAGGCTTATTTGGAGGTGAAAATTTGAGGTGAGCATGCGAAGCGATAGAGTGACGGCGGATGTGATTATATACTCAGGGGCGATGCAGACGAGCGAGAAGCAGTAAGCGGTGACATAGGAAATGCAGCAAACGGACAGAACGACAACAGTGTACGAGCGTGGTGGGGTGGTACTAAGACGCGAGACGATGGCGACCGGGGTAGGGGAGGGTAATGGGGGGGAATCGAGTAGAACTGGGGAGGGGGGAGTGGCGAAGGGGTAACGAGGAGTCGAGGCTCGGAGGCGGGGAGGACAACGTGGGATGGGGGAAGTATCGGCGGAATATAGTAGGTTCCGAGGAGACAGATCGATATAGTCCGTTGCCTGACATTGTTGGACCCTTCTTGTCCATGTGCTTCACGCGGCATAGGGTGGAACAGTGTGGTCTCCTTCAAAGAGCGCTGTTCTGGGGTGATGTTGTCACCATTGTGGCAGGCTGGTTGCGGGCACGAGTCAGACACATGCTGCATAGATCTATTCATACCCTACTGACGTAGGAGTGTACGATGGACACCGCACGCACCTGATTCTTTTGCGCTTCCCGCTCGAACCCAGTCCACGCCCTGAACTCTGGACACCGTCTCCTTCCAACACTATACGTCGACGTACATTAGTACCGGCTCGCCCACGCCGTCGATTTCTGGGATGACGCATTTCAGGTCGAACGCCTTCGCCAGCACGATCTTGAAAATCTTCTGCACATTTATCGATGCCGACGTCGAGCAGAAGATCAGTGAGGCGTGCATCGCCTTTGCGAAGCGTTTCGCCTAGTTCAGGGGGGTCAACCGATAGCACAACTGGCACCGACAGCACTACTGGCACCGAGAACCTCAACACGAACCTGCTTAGTGATCTCTTCTTGCTCGTCTCTCGGAAATGTTGAGAAGGTGTCGAACTTGGTACCGATCAGGAAGGGTATCGCAGTCTACGCAACATAAACCAATATTAGCTCAAGTCGTACGCTCCGTGTGGGCAGAGTCATGGTTGTGGGGCGGGGTGCACGACTTCTCGTTTCAAAGGCGGAGATGTCTCGGGACCAGAAAGAGGACAGACCTTATTGAAACCCCTCGCTTGCCGATACCACTCCTTCACCGAGTTCAACGTCGACTTGCGCGATAGATCAAACATGAAGAGGATCGCAACGGCATCATTGCACACTAGTGGCAACATGTTCACGAACTCTCGCTGCCCGCCAAGATCCCAGAGCGAGAAAGTGATGGATGTTCGTCGCACAGTGATGGTCTTCTCCATAAAGTTGACGCCTAACGGCGATAGCGGAGGCGTGAGCGTTGGAGAGACATGCTGCAATGTCTCGGAACGGGGACGAACCTAACGTCTGGATGTAGTCCTCATCAAAGTGCCCCTCGACGTATTTCACCATGAGACTCGTCTTCCCTATTTGCGAGTCCCCAAGCATGCCGACCTTGATCACGACACTGTGGAAGGCAGCTGTCTAACGCGATCCGCCAGTGTGTGCACCTGAACGCGCGTACCTGTTCTGTTCATTGCTATCAAGGTTTGGCCTGCTTGGGCCTGCATTTGAGGATGTTGGGGAGGAGGCCGAGGCGGTCGCCGACATGTGCCAGAAGCGGAGGGGGGGGGAAGAGAAAGAAAAGAAAGAGGAAACCGAGTGCTCCGAGTACTTGTGCGAGGATAAGCAACGGAGGTGGATGTTCAGAACTTGGAAGTAGAAAACGAAAGGAAGGACGCGTTCTGAGTCACTCTAGGTGCTTGAGGACGTGCGGAGGCCCACCCCAAGCAAAGACGGGAGACCTGTTCGGAAGTGGACGCCAGCCAAGCAGAACAGCGCAGTGCAAGTGCAGGCAGGATGGAAACCGACTAGACGCCAACCCCGGCCTCAGACGCTCGCTTTCAATCATCGGAACACCGTCCACAAGCGAGTTCCTCATCTCGTCGAACAATGGGCCACTTTCCTCGCGTAAATAAGCGTGTAGGAACACGATCTCATGGCATCTTGCTCAGATTCTTGACAAGTCGAACTCATCGACTCTACTGTCTCAAACCGACGCCTTGCCCCGCGTAGAGTTCAGGATGCGAGCGATACACGGAGTCGTGGTAACCAGTGGAGGTCGGTTCCATCCCGCAGCCACTTATGTTTAGTGAAGTCGTTGCACTTAGCTACAGCCACCATGTCATTACTTCAGGTACAGATGAATCCAGGGAGCCAATAATCAACGAAGTTGGGGCGCTTATCGCGAGTGTCCTCGGAGGTTGTTGTCTTCTGTTGACGTCTATTAGGATCCAAAGCTCTTGCCAAACAACCGCCTCCTTCCATCACCTGGCGACCGTCATAACTTTTGGGTTCTCGACTCTCTCGACGTAATCCCGACTACCCCCTGGCATGTCGACTCCGATCTCGATTGTCTAAACCTGCAGCGAGGGCTACTGCGCCACACACTCAGTCCAGCCTTCTCCTAGCCTTTCAAGCTGTATCGTATCGTCCCAGGGCGGCCTTGTTAGGCAGTCGCGCGTAGTGTCGGCCCAGTGGAAGGCGAAGCCATGGGACATCCGACAGACAAACTTGAGCTATATGCGGCTTCTGTTAATTTCAGGACCAAGCGAGAGCTTCTAGCTACCGGAGCATGTGGCGACGTTGACTTTGAAGCTCACCATGCAGCTGATCTACTTGACTCTCTATAAGGCGGTAGCGCCTTTCAGTCCATATTGTTAGGCGCATTAGGCATTACGATGGGACGACGAAGCCTTGGGTACATTTTACAGACAACCTCAGGTCATACACCTGCTCCAACAAGTGCCTGTGAGTCCATCGCTTGAGGATATTCGTATTTGCATCAAACGTCGCGCTTACAGCTAGCATAGCAGAACAGGTGCAGCATGTTCGAATCCTCATGCTGAGGAATTGATTCCCAGAATTTTAAGGAACATAATCGTGCATTGCAAAAGGTATGATCACACGTTTGATCAAATCCGAGGGTTTTATGATCGGACATTCGACAGCACAGGTGGGATGTCTCCCTCAGCTCGTCGCCAGCGCCATGCACCAAGTGGCCGCACTTGCTGCTATAACCATCCTTTCCGCCTTTTCCTTGCGCGATGTACTCTGACTGCCAAACATAGCTCCCACATCCCTTCTACTTATAGCTTCTGCTGCCGCTGCGCCATATCAACAAGTTGAACCACCTTCGGAGAAACCACACAATGTCGGGGAGGTACGCGTCTTCGCCGTCAACCAACAGTATGCTTTGCTACGTAAGGGAAGGGAGAACGTGCACACGCTATCAGGCGTATTAGCACCGCGACTGCGGGGGTGGGGTGCGGGGCCGCTGCCCCGCAGGGTCCTCTCATGTGCCCAGACGAGGTACATACTTCGACCGCTTCTCTACAGCTTCGACCCGTCGGAATGACGCGTCTCAGAGCTCCGATAGCCCAAGACTGCTCCGGGCAGATGATCGGCGCATCCTCGGTCACCTAACAGCGCGCGTTCCATTGGTCATCCCTCGAGTCCAGTGATGATGGGAGTTATACATCGGTTACGACAGTTCTTTGCAGACCAGCCATATCGTCTTCGCAGATGTCCAGGTCCACTTGCAGATCCTCGGGGTATTGGCAACGTTCATGCCCTCCATGTTCACCTGGTTCACGGTCACGGGCAATACCGCCCATCCGAATTCTCGCCGTCGCGTGCGCTGGCGTCCGCCCGTCATTGCCTGCCCCTTGTTACCAGTACCAACGACAGCATACAGGCGACCGACGTCCGCGAATAGCACGCACGAGTACACGCCATACGGGCGCGAATCTCCTATCCGCGCCTTGAATGTTCGGCTATTTCTCGCAATACCGGAATGCTGGGCATCCCGGGGAGGCGTATAAAGAGCGGTTTAAACCTTGTTGCACGGTGAGCGCAACACTACGACCGCCCGCTATGAAGTTCAAGAGCCTGTTGTTGTCTCTGCTGCCATTGGTCGGCTCCGGTACGATGCATTTTTTCGTGTAACCAGCTAGAGTGCTGAACGATGCGTATTGAACAGTGTACTCTCAAGTCGCCGCACCCTACGTAGACTCCGGCAATGGCTTCGTCTTCGACGGCGTCACCGACCCGGTGCACAGCGTCACCTATGGAATCGTCCTCCCTCAAGCATCCACCAGCACAGAGTTCATCGGCGAATTCGTTGCGCCCAACGAGGCACAATGGATTGGATTAGCTCTCGGAGGAGCCATGATCGGGAACCTTCTTCTCGTCGCATGGCCGGATGGGAACAAAATTGTGTCTTCGCCTCGCTACGCGACGTGAGTGACATTTCAGCATTGGCTACGATGTATAAAACTGAATGCGGGGATCACGAAGCGGATACACATTGCCGGCAGCGTACGCGGGACCGACCATTACCCAGCTGCCGTCGAGTTCAGTCAACTCGACTCACTGGAAGTTTGTGTTCCGCTGCCAGAACTGCACAGGTACGTGTCCTTCCACTTCGTTAGGGTCACGCCGTTGATTACTCCCTCCACAGCCTGGAACGGCGGAAGCATCGACCCCTCCGGCACCGGCGTCTTCGCCTGGGCCTTCTCGAACGTCGCGGTAGACGATCCCTCCGACCCCAACAGCAGCTTCGCTGAACACACTGACTGTAAGTGGCCACACGCACCTGCGGCCACCAGCATACTAATAAGATACTCTAGTCGGCTTCTTCGGCATCAACTTCCCCGACGCTCAGAGCTCCAACTACCAGAACTACCTCGCAGGCAACGCGGGGACTCCCCCTCCCACGTCCGTTCCTAGCGGCCCCTCCAGCACTACCACCACCACCGGTCCCACCGCTACTGTGAGGATCTTCTTTAAGCGCTGCCTGACCCGTAGCTGACGATTTTGTAGGCTACGCCGTTTGACTACATCGTCGTCGGCGCTGGCCCTGGTGGGCTCGTCACTGCCGATCGCTTGTCTGAGGCCGGCAAGAAAGTCCTACTTCTCGAGCGTGGCGGACCCTCGACTGCGGAGACCGGTGGCACGTATGACGCCACATGGGCCAAGTCTGCTAACGTGAGTACATAATCCGCGCATATATCCATCATTTTCGCGAGGGTTCTGACTGACATTTCATGTAGCTCACAAAATTCGACGTCCCGGGATTGTTCGAGACGTTGTTCACCGACACTAACCCTTTCTGGTGGTGCAAGGGTGAGTCTGTCGCGAGCCAACCACAGAACATCAGCTGAAGAAGCCTTCCAGATACCAACTTCTTTGCGGGGTGCCTGCTTGGTGGCGGTACCTCGGTCAACGGAGCGTAAGTCCGGTTCCTTTGTGCAGCCGCCGGTGGTTCTAACACTGTTTCTACAGTCTCTACTGGTACCCCAACAGCCGCGACTTCTCCACCGCGAGCGGGTGGCCGAGCAGTTGGGGCAACCACCAGCCGTTCACTGACAAGCTGAAGCAGCGCCTACCGAGCACGGACCACCCCTCCGCCGATGGACAACGTTACCTCGAGCAGTCCGCCACCGTCGTCCAGCAGCTGCTTTCGGGCCAGGGCTACTCGCAAATCACGATCAACGACAACCCCGACTCGAAGGACCACGTATTCGGATTCAGCGCATTTGACTTCCTCAACGGCCAGCGCGCGGGCCCCGTCGCGACGTACTTCGAGACCGCGCTCGCGCGCAAGAACTTCGTGTACAAGGACAACGTACTCGTCACGCAGGTCATCCGCAACGGGTCGACGATCCTCGGTGTCCGTACGAACGACAACACGCTCGGACCGGATGGTATCGTGCCCCTGAACCCGAACGGCCGTGTCA
Source organism: Trametes versicolor FP-101664 SS1 (assembly GCF_000271585.1). NCBI lineage: Eukaryota > Fungi > Basidiomycota > Agaricomycetes > Polyporales > Polyporaceae > Trametes > Trametes versicolor. The sequence goes on from NW_007360329.1 coordinate 1,268,074, forward strand.
TCCTCTCCGGTGGTTCCTTCGGCACTCCCCGTATCCTCTTCCAGAGCGGTATCGGGCCGACGGACATGCTCCAGACCGTGCAGAGCAACGCCCAGGCCGCGGCGAACCTTCCCCCGCAGAGCGAGTGGATTAACCTGCCCGTCGGACAGTCGGTGTCTGACAACCCGTCGATCAACGTAAGTGTCTATGTATGCGGTCGTATGTATCATGGAAGGCTGATGTAATATATAGCTGGTCTTCACCCACCCGAGCATCGACGCCTACGACAACTGGGCTGACGTGTGGTCCAACCCCAGGCCCGCGGATGCCCAGCAGTACTTGCAGAGCCGCTCCGGTGTGTTGGCCGGTGCATCCCCTAAGTACGTCCTATATCATTGACCATGAGGTCTTATAACGACTGACATGTGCTACTACAGGCTGAACTTCTGGAGAGCATACGGTGGCAGCGATGGCATCACCCGCTACGTGCGTCGAGCATTCTCATCACCTCAGAAGTGCGATGTCTGATACGAACTACAGGCGCAAGGAACTGTTCGCCCTGGTGCAGCGTCCGTCAACACATCCGTTGCGTACAACGCGAGCGAGATCTTCACAATCACTCTCTACCTGTCCAACGGTATTCAGTCCCGCGGCCGCATTGGCGTCGATGCTGCCTTGAACGCGAAGGCCCTCGTCAACCCATGGCTCACCAACTCCGTCGACAAGACGGTCCTGCTGCAAGCCCTACATGACGTGACGTCCACCATGAAGAACGGTAGGTTCCCGGTACGAGTGAGGTTGGACACGGCTCATGTGTCGTTTTCAGTGCCTGGCTTGACGATGATCACCCCCGACAACACGATGACGCTCGAGCAATACGTTGCCGCCTACGATCCGGTGCGTGGCTTCTACTGCGGTACCACCGCAGCCTGAAACAGATGCTGATACAAACGCTGGCCACAGGCGACAATGTGCTCCAATCACTGGGTGGGCGCCGCGAAGATGGGCACGAGCTCGTCCACCGCAGTTGTCGACGAAAACGCGAAGGTGTTCAACACGGACAACCTGGTGAGCGCTGTGGCGCCTCATTTCCGACGCGCGCGGGCACTGACGGAAGTGACGTTTGTGCAGTTCATCGTTGATGCGTCCATCATCCCGTCGCTGCCGATAGGGAACCCGCAGGGAGTGCTGATGTCGGCGGCGGAGCAGGCGGTTTCGCGCATTCTGGCGCTTGCTGGGGGTCCTTGAGGCGGCGCAAAAGCATTTTGGATGTCGGGCTGCGTGGGTGGCCCCGTCGTGTGCTGTACTTGTATTCGGTAAACGGAGGTACTAATATCGGAGTATATGCTTAGTCTCAGGTCTGTGAGAGTGTGAGTGACATTCAATGGTATTGCATCATTGATACGCTCGTGAACCCTGCCATTATTGTGGACATGTATCCGTACGCAATTGCTGATTGATGAAATCAACCCGCCGAGCAGGCTATCGTGCAAGTGTTGACATGCTCGAGACCCACGCACCTGTGCGCCCCCGACCACCGCCCGGCGACATGTGTGCACCCCGGCGCATTCATCCCAAAGAATCTCGGAATACGGACATGTACATCGAGCGACGGCGCGATTACCCAGAAATATTATATTCATACATATGTGTAGTGTACCGTCATGTTCGGTCGTAGGAGAGGAGGCATAAGGGCTGTAGAAACCACACGGAGAGACAGACTATATCATCAGAGCACAAAACAATTCTACGAGTTTCCGGATACAACGGGGTGGATATACACTTGCGCGTGCCAGACGGGAAAAGGGGGGAGGAGTACCGAGATCATGGGTGTATTCACGGCAGGACGGAGGAGGGAGGTATACGGGGTGCTAGCCAGAATGTTCGCGTTCGTAGCGGCGTACATGCAACGCCCGCGGTCGCCAAGCAGCAGCGCGAGAGGGTGGAGGGGGTATGCGTGAAGGGTGATGTTGTCACCGCTTGCGCTTGCCGGGCATAGAGCCAGCGTGCTCAATGGCATGTCCGCTGCCATCGCTTGAGCCGCCCTCGACCTCGAAGTCGCCCTCCGAGTATCCACCTGGGGTGCCCCGCCCGTTCGAACGAGCAGGGCCAGGGACCGGGGAGTCAGAGTTCTCCCTGATGTCGACCATGCGATCGCCGTCGATGTACTCTTGAGAAATCGCAAGCGCAGAATTGCTCTCCGGCAGGGGCGGCAAAATGACCATGTCCTCCATCTCGGCGTCCACGTCCTCCGCTACGGCGGCCGACGGATTGCGCGCGGAACCGGCGCCCCCGGGTGGAGGTGCACGACGTCCGCGGACACCGGAACGGCTGGCCCCCATGTCGATTTCTACCTCGGTCTCCGCACCGACGTCACGCTCCCTGTCACGCTCCCGACTACTCCCATCGCCGGTGTTTGGGCGGTCGCCTACAGCGGTCAGCGCTACCGCCACCGCTGCGATCGCAGCAGACGACTCCGCAATGGACTGCGCATCGAAGTCTTGGTCCGCCTCGACTTCAACATCCTCCTCCAGGTCGGCAAATGTTCTGCAGAGTGGACAGGAGAAGGCGGGGTGATGCGTCTCAAGGAGGGGGCGGATGCATTTGTAGTGGAACGCATGTGAACAGGGTGCGATGAAGAGGGCCTGGTGGATCGTCACGCCAAAGAGACCTTTAGGATTAGGTGAGATTAGTGGACCCCGAGCGCAGATCGGGGAGATACGTACAGATGCAGCAGTCGGGCAGCGTGGATTTCGATGCCACCTTCTTCCCGGAAGAAGTGGACTGTTGTGGGATGGCGATCGATTTGAGTTGCCTCAGGGCGTTCGCGCTGTAGAAACCGTCAGAACATATCGGAATTCAGCAGGAAAGACAGGACGTACTTGAAGGGGTTCGTGTGGTTTTGCCATTCTCTCCCAACCTCAACCTTGATCTTCACGCACTTGTAGATGTCCTCGGTGCCGCCCTGGTAATCAACACCCAGTTGGAGAAGATCGCCGTCCTTGAGCTCGTGCGGACGTGACTCGTTGTTCGCTGGCGACAATCGAACATGGTTCAGGAAGGTTCCACTGCTCGACTTCGTGTCCCTGATGAAGAACCTGCCCCCGGCTTCAACCCAAATCTCCGCGTGCGCGCGGGAGACGACCTTGCTCTTGAATGCTAGCTTGTTGGACCCCATTGCATTGGCTGCCGCTAGCCCCAGTCCTGAGCGGTCGGTGAATCGGCCTATACGCAGTGGGGTATCGCTCTCGCGCACGTCGCGCGAGATGGGGTCGAACCGAAGAGACCGGCGCGAGTCCAGATGAGGCACGAGGCGGATGCGGTGCGCTGGCCCGCTGCTGGCGGCAGGCGCGGACGACGATATCGCGGGGCCAGTGACAGTGCGCGCGACTGCTACGGCGGGGGCATGGGACGAGGCAGCGGCGACGGTACCTGCGGAGCGTCGTCTGCGAAGCATCTGGGAGAAGCCGGGGGTTGAGTTGGACTGCGAGATGGATGGTTGAAGGTTCGAGGAGGCTGCTGCTGGGCGACGACGGTGGCCTGAAGCGTGGTCGACGGGGGCAATGGCGGGGGGTGGAGAGTCTCTGGTGACGGCGTCGTGGGGTGGAGAGGGGTGAGACTGGGAGGTGCCGCGGGGTCTCCCGCGCAGAAAGGAACCCAGAATGGACTGCCGGGCAGAGGGCGAGGGATCACCTAGTGTGACTGGATCCATCGATGGGGAGGCGTGTTTGTTGTTCTCGTTGTTCTCGTCGCTGTTGTCGCAGTTGTTGTTGTCGTCGTGGAAAAGAGCGAGGTGGTTGAGCTGGACGGCGAATCGTCGATCGTCCAAGCTCCGCCAGTGCCTTGGCGGTTTGGCGCCGTCAGCCGCTTTCGGCTCACGCTCGTCTCTTGCCAATTTCCCCCATCTCCTCCGACTCTCTGTGCTGCAGCTCGCACCGCTCGCCCTTCCTCAGCCCAGCGTCGCCAGTCAAGATCTTTGTATCCGTGTTGCGGCAGGCAGTGTCTCCTATCACGGGTTCATCGCCTGCGCTCGGACGCTGCGTTTTCCGACACTCTCGATCTACATGCCTCCTCCTCGTGCTCACAAATGAACGGCGCAGATGCGAACTCCATTGTATGGAAGCTTGCTTTACAATCACTTTCGGCACCAAACGCCCTTGCATTCCCACACGCGACGTAATCTGCGCGCCCGTGCGCGTCCGGCGGTCCGAGCGCATTCAGGAACAGCCTTGTTTCTTCCGACCCGGGATTGAGCGCGCAACGGAGACAAGGCTGCAACATGGCGACGGGCACTACCGCAGTATTCATAAACCTCTCAATTGTTGTGCGGATTGAACATCACAAGCTTCGCGGGTCGACCTCAGACGTGTCGCCAGAGCGTTCGAGTGGTGGACATCCTCCGCCAATCCTCCGCCTTCGATCGAGCCTCAATGAATTTAGCGCCGAGCCACAGAGGCTAAAAATCGCCTTGCGCTCCGAACACCCGAATATATTCTCCTGGACAAACATAGGACTGATTCGGTACGTCCCCCTAGAAATGACCGGTGTACGTCGCTGCTAATCACCCAAGGTTCTTCTGTGACACTTTGTGCGGCGACCGATCATCAAGGACATTGGTGCCTAGACAAAGCACGGCCATGTGTAGTCCTACGTTGGACTATGTAACCTTGCCCAACTTTTAGCCACCCCACCCCGTACGTGCAAGTTGGTCCCGCAAGAACTTTACACAGGTCTCTACTATCGCGGCAGGGAATGCATATAGCGACAAGCGATGCAAGTCCGAATGCCCTGCGTCCTCTACGTCTCCGTTCGGCTCTCAGGATCTCAGTCGGCAGGGACATTCCTGGTCATTATGAACAGCTCCACGCTGCAATCTCGACCGAGAAGGTCATAAAACGACTCGGAGGTATGACGCCCAGTGTTTGTGTGAGGTGTGTCCCGTTACACTCCCTGTTGCGTAATAACATCTTGCTTCCTTTTCATCCTACTCTTTGCCTTATGCACGTATTGATTTCTGTTGCCAGCGGCGCACTACGATTGGAAGGTAGAATTTCAAGGAATCAGCATGCATGGCACACCACAACAAACCATTTCTCCCGGGGAAGGTGTCATTCAAATTCAAGCTGCCCGGCCGTTGTGTCCGTATGTCTCCTACGACCCAACATGTACGACGATGCATGGTACTACACAAATTATGATATAATATTTCTGAGTAATCCTGTCGCCGTTCGATGGCCGTCTTCATACGTTGTGTTTGGGCATCCTCCATGACGAGCTGCCAGCATATCGCGACACGCGAACACACCTACTGCGAGTCTCCAACCACCACAAACTCGACATGTGTTTTGCGAGGACCGTTCGAAATCCTCGTGTTAATAATATTGTTGCAGTAGACACAGTGTAGCCTAGACCCAGAAACGACCACCTCCATGTGCTCCTATTTATGCTCATTACCGTCGGCCGTACGCTTGTAGGTTGTCGGACGATGATATGGACAGGACGGACGAGTGCGGGGATGGCGAGGACGGTGACGACAAGGCTGCGTTCCAGAACTGGACGGCGGGGGAAATTGGGAGCGCGTGATTGGGTCGGGGGAATGCGGCCGAAGAGACCGGGGTAGCTGGCGCGCCCGGATGCAACCCTCCCCCTCCTCAATCTCGTGCGCCGTTCGTTCCGCCTACGCCCCCTCTCTCCTCGTCCACCACCTCCCCCTCGCCATGCAGTCTCTCGTCGCCGCACGCACCAACGTATTCCGGAAGTCTGCGCGGGGCTTCGCGTCGTCGGCGGCGCGCGCGCAGGCCGCGCCCGTCGAGAAGCCCACCTTGAACAAGGAGTTCAAGATTTACCGCTGGGTATGTCGCAACCGCCGCTCTCACCCGCCATATATTACACTGGGTACTTAACGTGCTTGTGTGCTGCTAGAACCCTGATGAGCCGTCGAAGAAGCCGACGCTTCAGACCTACTCCATCGACCTCAACCAGTGCGGTCCTATGGTGCGCCCGCTTTACCTCCTTTCCGTTCCTTCCCGATTGACCATCCCGCCTCCCGTGTACATAGATTCTCGATGCCCTCATCAAGATCAAGAACGAGATTGACCCCACACTCACCTTCCGGCGGTCCTGCCGTGAGGGTATTTGCGGCTCCTGCGCCATGAACATCAACGGCCAGAACACGCTGGCATGCCTTTGCAGGATTGACCGAACCCCGACCAAGGACACCAAGATCTATCCTCTCCCCCACAGTGAGTGAATATCTTCCGTTATGTTGGGTTGCGGGACTCACGTCGTTGCAGTGTACATTGTCAAGGACCTCGTGCCCGACCTCACGCAGTTCTACAAGCAGTACAAGTCCATCGAGCCTTACCTGCAGAACGACAACGTACCGGCGGACCACGAGCACTTGCAGTCGACAGAGGACCGTAGGAAGCTGGACGGGTGAGTGCTCACTCGTGAATGCTCAGACGTAGCATTCCGCGTGCATATATGCGCGAAATTCGCTACGTTATGACGAGTAGATCACGCGCTCGTATACACACACTGACCTTCTGCCTTCTTAGCATGTACGAGTGCATTCTGTGCGCATGTTGCTCGACATCGTGCCCCAGTTACTGGTGGAACCAGGACGAGTACCTCGGCCCCGCGACGCTCATGGCCGCCTACCGCTGGATGGCGGACTCCAGGGTGAGTAATTCAACCTCCGCAACAGCGAAGCGGTTTTGTGACACTATTTGTAGGACACCTACACGGAACACCGCAAGGAGAAGATGCAGAACGAGATGAGTCTCTACCGCTGCCACACCATCTTCAACTGCGCCCGCACCTGCCCGAAGGGCCTCAACCCTGCCGCCGCCATCGCCAAGATGAAGCTCGAGCTCGCCGCGGAGTAGAGCTGTGCACCATTTTTTGCAGAGTGAGTATAGCCTCTACGCTTTAGACGCTATGAAGGAAGCTCACCGGAAGATGAACAGCAGAGGTTCCATCCCGACATGGACGAGGTTGGGCCCAGTGAGCGCGAGGATCGGACCGTCCAGAGGGTACCTACAAGGTCGTACACTAGTCCCTCGTTGTGACATTTTTAGTATTATCAGCATTCACATTTTGAAGCACTTGCGGTGGCCCGAGCCTCGACATATAGTCTTGAGTTCGCTTCGTACGCCACGGTGGGGGAGCGACGGTCGTGGGGTACCAGCCAATGGCCATCATGCTATCTGACAACGTAGGAGGCGCCCGCCGGATATCGATCGTCGACGGTCGTAGCCATGCATACTCATCTTTGGCTGCGTTCATACCAGTTCGGTGAAGGCGGTTATATCTGTCGGTGAGCTTCTGTGAATAGCTGTATTCAAAGAGGCTTTACCGTCGTATCTGACAGGAGTCCGAGGACCGCAAGCATGCGAAACTGTCCCACATCTCGTGGAGGATTGCATGTGCGGGGGAAACGTGGAACAACGACGTTGCCTGTGGTCCTTCTACTCTCACCCGTGTTGCTGGAGGATTCATCTGCATCCCGCTATCTGCCCGGTATCGCTTCGTCCTTGCGAGTGCTTTGGGCCGTGTTCCCACCAACGCCCGGGCCGTCGCGTCAACATGCGTGGCGGGTGCCCACGACCTCTCCAAAGCTCTAGCTCGAACTCAATCGCAGAAGGGATCCCAATTCATTCGAGCCGGATGAACGCGACTTTGGGCCTGGTCTCGGGCCAGATAGGAAGGGCAGCGCGCAGGTTCTCCTGGTGCCGTCCCAACGGCCCCCGCGTGCTACGGCGTACGCAGGATGTCGCGACTTGGCGCGATTACTAGACGGGGACCCTGCACGAACGTGACCCCGCGAAGCCGTTTTGGCTTCGTTCGTGCGGCGTCGCAGTCGTCAGATGGACAGGACACGGGGTCTCTCGACCCGCGCCGACCTGTCTCGATTCCGACTTTTCCCTGTGACAATCAAGACCTGCGTTCTTCTGTGATCCTAGGTGTTCTACGTCGACGTCCGGAGGAGGGGATTCGTTGCGAACCGCACAGGTTGCTGGAGGAGCTGGGAATTTCCAGGTATACATGCTCCGTTCTATTGCCAAAAATAAGTTCGAAGTATCCGCTGACGCCCTATCCTGCAGGACCTGTAGCCCCTTTGAGTCGGTCCGCCGTGTCTTGGATGCTAGTCTGCAGCGACGTTCTCCTGAAGTACGCTGGTCAGGAGGCGGCCTCGTATGTCTGTCACGCCCCCGATTACACCCGGCAGCCCTCGGGCGGCGCGATGACATCTCTCCGCAGCCCATGTCACCCACCAGACATTAGCAACGTTGGCACTTGAGTAGCACGAGAAGCCCGAAGGCTCGGCACCCTGGTGCGCTTTACAAACCCCTGAGCGATGAGAGGACGCTTACATACATCACGTGCAGGTCCGCGGGCGATCGTAGCGTCCTGTGTCTATTACTCAATGCGCGTCGCCCGCTCCATTCACACAGAATATCCACTGGATCCGTGATCTGCTGACATGGGTAACGCACTCTGGAGTTAGGATTAGGCCGCCGGGCTAAGGGGGGAGCGAAGGGCCCGTTTCTGTACAAATACCCGGCATCCCATTCGCACACCCTCCTTCGAGCCCTCATCTGCTCTCTCTATCCCTCCTCTCCTCCACATCTCAGAAATGCCGTCCCCGAAGGTCTTCAAGTCGCAGGACAACGCCGTCTACACGACGTCGACTGGCGCCCCTGTCGCGCAGCCGTACGCTGCTGAGCGCATCGGCAACATTGGGCCCCTGCTGCTTCAGGGTACGCCGAGCTCTGTCCCTCGCTATGACGCAACCGATATTGAGTGATCCGTCTAGACTTCCACCACATCGATCTCCTCGCCCACTTCGATCGCGAGCGCATCCCGGGTGCGTATCATATCGCCCTGATTAGTGTGGGCCCCGCCACTGACGTCGGCGTCCAGAGCGCGTCGTCCACGCCAAGGGCGCTGGTGCGCACGGCTACTTCGAGATCACCCACGACATCACCGACTTGTCATGCGCGGCGCTGTTCAAGAAGGTCGGCACCAAGGCGCCGGTGACTATGCGGTTCTCGACCGTCGGTGGCGAGTCTGGTTCCGCGGACACGGCCCGCGACCCTCGTGGTGAGTAGATTGTCGTGTCGATCGTGCTCCCCGGGTGTAGGCTCATGGGGATGCAGGCTTCGCGATCAAGATCAAGACGGAGGAGGGCAACCTCGACTGGGTGTTTAACAACACGCCGGTGTTCTTCATCCGTGACCCCGCGAAGTTCCCGCACTTCATCCACACCCAAAAGCGCGACCCGCAGACCCACCTCAAGGATGCCGACATGTTCTGGGTAAGTTGGCACTCAGTATGAAAATGATCGTCTGCTCACAACGTTGTGCAGGACTACCTGTCCCAAAACCCCGAGTCGATCCACCAGATCATGATCCTCTTCTCGGACCGCGGAACCCCCGACGGCTACCACAACATGCACGGCTACTCCGGTCACACGTTCAAGTTCGTCAACGCCGAGGGCAAGTTCGTGTACACCCAAATCCACGTCCGCAAGGAGGGTGGCTTCAAGACGCTCACCGACGCGCAAGCGACGAAGCTCGCGGGTGAGAACCCCGAGTACGGTCTCCAGACCCTCTTCGAGGACATCGACAACGGCAAGTTCCCGGAGTGGAAGGTCTACGTTGTAAGCAGACGTCTATTTCTTGTTGCTACGACATGCGATGTTGACTACGGCTCCAGCAAACGATGACTGCCGAGCAGGCGGAGAAGTTCCGCTACAACATCCTCGACCTGACGAAGGTGTGGCCACACGCCGAGTTCCCGCTCCGCCCCGTCGGCAAGATCGTGCTCGACAAGACTGTCGAGAACTACTTCGCCGAGATCGAGCAGGCCGCGTTCTCGCCCTCGCACACCGTTCCCGGTATCGAGCCCTCCGCGGACCCCGTCCTCCAGTCGCGTCTCTTCTCGTACCCCGACACCCACAGGCACCGTCTCGGCGTCAACTACGGCCAGCTGCCGGTCAACGCGCCCATCGCGCCCGTTGCGAACTTCCAGCGCGACGGTGCCATGACGTTCGTCAGCCAGGGCTCGCGGCCGAACTACCAGAGCAGCATCGTGCCGCTCCAGTACAAGCCGAAGGCGTACCAGAACATCGCGCACGAACACTGGCTCGGCCACGCGCAGGCGCACCTCAGCGAGATCACTGAGCGTAAGTGCCGAACATCTGCTTTCGGGTGATCGCTTTCTGACCTCCCGCGTCTTATCTAGTTGACTTCGAGCAGCCCCGTGCGCTCTGGCAGAAGGTGTTCAGCGACACCGACCGCGACCACTACGTCAGCAACGTCGCAGGTCACCTCGGCGGCGCGAAGAGCGCCGAGGTCAAGGCCAGGCAGCGTACGTCCATTTCCATATTTTGCGCCCCGTCCAGCTTGCTGAAATGCTCCCTTACAGTGTCCGTCTACGCCGCCGTCGACCAGACCTTGTCCGACCGCATCGCCGACGCCATCGGCGCGCCCCGAGTCAAGCCCCTCAAGGTCAAGCCGGCGGCGGAGGCCATCCGCTTCAAGGTGTCTGGCGTGTAAGTAGCGCTGCATCTTGGGTGGACTTGCGTGAACGCGGACAGTTGTGTGTCATGACATATATCGAGCAGTGCATATCCTGTGTTGTACTAGTAGAAAGGAAATTGATGTCCAAAGTTGTATCACTATCATGACACGTCCCGGGCTGAGGGCCTGAGGCTTCGATGGGTGCATATGCCGCACATTCTTACCAATCTGCGCTCTCGCTGAAAACACCTGATGTGTGTGCGACATGGAAAGGAATATGGCGAGACAACGGTACGTGGTTGAGCTGGCGGACGGATTCGAGGATGGACTCGCAGTGCCGATTTGATTCGGCAACACCCACTCTTAATTGTGTGGTCATTCTGTTGATAAAAATGATAGAGCAGATGCGCCTGCAGAACACACGTCTCTCTCTGTACACCGAATGTAATTATTGGCTTTCCTGTGTCAGTTGTGCGCGAGCCTGCGCCTTATGTACGGGGGCGGCAGGCACTGGAGGGGCACAAGCGCCTGTTTCGGATTCCTGGTGCGAGATTGGGCGCCTAATAGATGGCGGATGCGGGCGCTCGAGAGAGATAAACTGTACAGGACCACTCGGTAACTGCCGGGGCGAAACCTTGCAGTAGTGTAGTCTACCGATTTCAGCGGCTCTAGCAACTCCAGCAAGTCCTCAAGCAAAATGTCGAAACGCGGTACGTACCCATCCTCCAGAGTGTGGGGAACCCATGTCTTGACGATGTACTGACGCTGTCGTGCGATTTCTGCAGGTTCGTACTCGTCGTTCTGGCTCACTGGCTTTCCGTCTGGTCCTGACTTTGCGGCTCCTCTCTTTCCTGCGGTGCTTTGAACAGGTGCGGGTGCCTCTGGCAACAAGTTCCGGATGACCATGGGTCTCCCCACGGGTGCCGTCCTCAACTGCGCGGACAACAGCGGCGCCAAGTCGCTTTTCGTTATCGAGGCGTACGGTACCGGCTCCCACCTTAACCGTCTCCCCGACGCCGGTGTCGGTGACATGGTTGTTGCGTCCGTCAAGAAGGGAAAGCCCGAGCTGAGGAAGAAGAGTGAGTCTCATATCATCTGCCCGGGCGGACGAAGAAGTATGCGCAGTAGGGCGCACACTGAAGGAAGCTCGGGTGAATATCCCTGAATCGCTGCTGATACTCTATGTCTTGTAACTAGCCATGCCCGCTGTCGTTGTTCGTCAGCGCAAGGCGTGGCGCAGGCGAGATGGTGTCTTCCTCTACTTTGAGGTGCGTAATATCGGACGTTAAATTCACAACCGGAGAACTCAGCCTTGTTCCAGGACAACGCCGGCGTTATCGTCAACCCTAAGGGTGAGATGAAGGGCTCTGCCATCACTGGCCCCGTCGCAAAAGAATGCGTAAGTGTCGTTCCGGCTTTTTATGACGACGCCATGTTTACGATGTTTGCGTATTCAGGCGGATCTCTGGCCGCGTATCGCATCGAACGCAGGTACCGTCGTATAAGCCCTTCTCACTGTTGTCCTATGCTTGTATTTCGTATGGTTATGACTGCCACCACGCTCTCGGCTCTACATGATCATGACCAAGCTCTTCGCGCGATCGACTGTACGAATGTCCTCGTCTCAGGAGTCACAAGAGCACGCCAACTTCACTCCGTGTGCGGCTGTCAGGCGGTAGCGTACTGCTAAGTATACCGCGCAGGCTGTTATATCGTCCAATTGGGTGCTTCGGGGAGTTTGCCCAAGGTGATTGTTCTTTCATCTTCGTGGAGGTGCATTTGTTTGAACAACAGAGGTCAGTGAAGACGTCCGTCAGGGAGCTCGGACTCCGTCCCTTTCAACTAGCGTTCTTGCAACGATTGCCTCCCTCCTAGCTACCCCTTACGCAATGATTAATGAGCCTGCTAGGCATGGTTGCAATATATCACCCGGTCTAGTCTTGTACATCATTCCAGTAGCCACTGGCCTCTGCCACAGCAAACTGAGCAAAGTCTGGACTCCGAGAACGTACGTATATACGTCGTTTGTCGCGGTCGCGGCCTTTGGCAAAACATAGTCGGGGTAGCAGTTATCGATATGGCACCGTGCGGTGTGAGCTATGCATATATGCATATATCAGGATTAGAGTGAAGAAAGTAGCTCGAGGAGGACGTACACGAAATAGGCACCTGGAATTTCGAAGAGAGCGAACCAGGCCCATGGGCGCCTCACGTCTTCGCTCTCTTCCACGACTCTCCGCTCGCACCTCCAAGGCTACCGCCTCGACAGCCTCGATACTTTCATGGAATCTCCCACTCAAGTCTCGCCATTAACACCGCATGAAGCGGAGGCCTCACAGGGCATCCCGCCCGACGCGCTGAATGAGCTGAACGAACATCTTTCTTACCCCGCGCCGTCCGAAGTTACGGTGCCACTAGCCTCGTCCTCGGCATCCTCTGCGCAGCCACGAACAATTCTCAGGGACAGATTATACGTTGGGAATCTCCACCCGACCGTGGACGAGTGCGTTCGATATCGTGCGTGACGCTGCCGCCCTGCTGACGTCGCCCCCCGCAAGATATGCCCTATTGCAATTGTTCTCGAAATTCGGCAAGGTCTCGAAGCTCGACTACCTCTTCCACAAGGCCGGCCCGCTCAAGGGCAAACCGAGGGGCTACGCGTTCGTGGAATACTCCAACAGAGACGTACGTCCCTTTCTCCGCTCCGCAGCGGCGCGCGCTCACCCCGGGTTTCTTTCTGCATGGCAATCGTACCCGTACACGACCACATGCACACATGGTTTCCGCTTGAAGCGAAACCCGGGGTTCGCGGCCGTCCCGTCAGCAGCAGCTGACGTTTGAATCACCGCTACTTGCTAGGACGCGGAGAAGGCGCTAGCGCACGCGCACGACAAGCTCGTCCGAGGCCGCAAGCTCGTCGTCACGTACGCGAACCAAGCGCCACTTGACGCTTCGGGCGCGCAGGGCCCTGCGTCCAAGTATCGCCGGCCGGTCAGCGACGTCGGCAAGCCCACGACGCTCAGCATGCTGAAGAGCGCGGGTGCAGGGCGATCGAACGCGTACGTGCCCTGCGCTAGTGTACTTGCCATCATGAACCCCGTCTGAGTCCATCTGTCCGCTGCAGAACCGATGCCAAAATCGCGCGCATGGAAGCGAAGCTACGACAGCTCGAGACTACCTCCGCCGCCGCCGAGGACTCCAGTGGTGCAAGCGCGGGTGCGGGCGCGTCCTTGTCCGGACACCCTTCGCTACCGCCCAAACCTGTCTCGGGGCCCATCATTCCCACATCACGGCGTGCGCCCACAAATGCTGCGTCGGCACCGGCACCCTCCCGCGACAGGGGGCGAGGGCGGCCTCTGCCCATTCTCCCCATCAAGCCGGCCATCCAAACGACCAGCAGACCGGCGAATACACCGCTTGCGACGTCCTCGATGTCTACCCCATCACCCCCGCGCGCTCCGCCCTCTCGGAAGCCGGCGCTGACAGGTGTACGTATGGTGAAGAGCAAACCCAACAAGAGCAGCGGGTGATCCGAGGACCGAAAGGATGGGGTCTTTCTTGTGTTCATTTCTTCGGCTATCGTGGGGTCCATTTCGGTTGTACTTGTTCGGGGTGTAGCGCAGACGATGGCAGGAATCCCGCTGTATGTTCGTAACCCATCTCACCCAATCCTTGGCAGTATATCGGATCAGTACGCGCGCTTGTCATTTCCTGCGGTCGCGCGAGAGCGAGGTTCGACTCCCCGCCAGGGAGTACCTTTTGGCTCTCTTCCGCAGTACCAGCAAGCTCATTGTTACCCCAAGGACCTACTTAGGACTTCCAAGGAGACACGATGTGAGGCTCAGCACGCTTGCCGAGGTGCGAGCGTTCTTGCGAAGCGGCCTTTGACGCTGGGCTCCATGCGCGCCCAATGGGGCATTCCATGGATGCAGCGAGGCCGTCGAGGCGGTAGTTGTGGCAGCCGCGAAGACCTGCAGAATATCGGCGGAAGGGACCCCGGGCGGCAGAGAGCCTGAACTGAGATCGCCGTCACCGCACACAGCGCCCAAGCGTGTGAGAGAGCGCCTGTCGACGCTGGAGCGTTCCCGCGAGACGCGTCACTTGACGCTTGCGCCCATCCACGACCGTCCCATTTCTCTCATCCCGCGAGCCTTGTGAGGGCGTCCGCCGGCTACACGGAGATACTGTCTTCATTGAATGCTTGCACGTCCGCGATAGCGCGCGGTACATCCGGTTTCATCGCGGTAAAGTTGTTGCGATTCACTTCCGGGGTCGAAGGGTCGCTGACGATTCGCATGTTCCGCAGGTTATGGGAACGCTGGACATTTGCCAGAAAGCTTCGCGATTCGCCCGCGTCAAACCTCGGCTCTTTCATATGCCATGTTCGAGGCGGAGTACGTGTCGTATCTGGCCTCGACCCGAGGGTCAATGGAAAGGTCCATGCAACTTTTGGGGCGCGCCGGGCGTTATACACGCACGACCTTGGACAGGGCACTCTTCGAGACCAGCACTCAACACTTCGGGGAGTGCGCGTGTGCGAAACCTCGTTCGATCCATCAGTTACGGAAGGCATGCTAGAATACGCTGATAATTAAACCGCATTTGCGCAGACTATCAAAGGCACCGGAAGGATCTTGTGCATTGATGGTTCCACGAAATTGGCACGTCCGCCTCGAGGATTCCAGGCGGAACTGTGCATCAAGCACCGCTCCAGAGGGATCCCTGTCATTCAGGATATGACGATGGCGCGCTAACCGTACATGGCATGTACCGCGCAGCTCCCCTTCTGCCTATGTGACTCGTTGGACTCACAGCGCGACCGTCTTGGGCGAAACCACAGGCCCGGAACCACATGGGATCAGCGCGCAGGCCCTATTGAACGCCTGGCGTTCTCCACTTGCCCACAGCGGAAGGAGACCCACAGCCACGCTGCCCTTCGCTAGATGCTCTTTCGCTCTCCGCTTGCCGCCCGCTGCTTCGCCGCCTTTGTTCTGGCCACTCGGCGCGCAGGGCAACGCGAAGAAGCTGGCGGGCCTTGGAATTGTGGTCTTTCTTTCGACGATCTGACGGGGGACCTGCTTCTCTGCGCAAACCTACCGCTCCTCACGCCCGCGTCTGACATATCGGGTCCCATCGTCGTTCGTGGGTCGGCCTACGCGGCGGATGTGCCGGAGTCCCCATCCAATGCCCTCGCGCGCGCACGCCAGGGCCCCCGCGCGCCGCGCGCGCGCACCGTGCTCGCCACGCTTCTCAGTGCATCGGTCCAGATGATCATCGGTTGGCCGGAATTGGGCGTCACGTACACTGCGCAGCGCGCCGGAGCAATGCATGTGCATGACCGCACGCGGCATGCCCACGGTCGCGGCGGACGCGCTCCCAGCTCTTCCGGACAGGCACGCGCGGTGTGTCAATTTCCGATGGCCTCGCAGCGAAGCTCAACCATCGTGCGGCGGTATAGGGTGCGCGCCGTGTCCGTGCGTCGCCGCGCGTGAAGGCTCGTGTTCGCGATCCCAGAAGCAAGGCAGCTAACGTTAGTGCTGGTCATCGGATGAGACCGAGGGGAGTGGGCGGAAGGCGTAGAGGTGGTGCAACTGACGACACGCGCGCCATCTGAGGCGTTGAGAGAATAGACGAGAAGCGGAGAGCATCAAATCAACAGAAGTAACAAAACAGCAGAGGATAACGAGACTTGAAAACGGAGAGCGGGAACGGGACGATGAGAGCATAGTTGAGAACCGAAACGGACGTTAGCTAAGAGGAGGAGAGCAGGATACACTTGACGCAGCCAGTGAGCAAAGTCCAACGACGCGAAATTGAAAACAGCGAGACCAAAACACTTGCCAGTGTACAAACCGAGAATCAGACGATGGCCATCCAGATGGCCACACGAGCATCATTCCTCCTCAGACGTCTCCCTTCTTTGACACGATCCTCCTGGTGAATTCCACAGGTTTAGCTTTGGCGTTGCCAGGGTGTTTCGACTTGATATGCCTCAGCGTGGCGTCCGCGCGCGAGTACTCTCTATCGCAGAGAGAGCACATCGATATCACGGCGTCCTCTTTCCCCGCCTGCGCTGCGCATATCTTTTTGTGTCGGGAGCAGTCGGCGACGCGGGTGAAGACTTTGCCCGGTCGTGGGCACGTCGCGATAGGGCACTTGAACGCCTCGGGGTGCGTAAGTCGTTCCTGCGCCTCCTGCCACTTCTTGACGGCCTTTGAAGTCTTAGTCGCTTTGCGACCTCGCTTCAAAGGCAGGCGCGGACTAGCGGGTCTCGAGCCGCGGAACGCGCCCTCCCCGGTGTACTCGCCAGAGCCGTCATCGTACTGGTCCTCGTCCTCGTCCTCGTCTTCGCAGTCACTCTCGTCTTCCGCATCGCTATCAGACATGTCATCGTCGACCGACATGTCGCAGGTAGCATGCGAGTGGAGAGTGACACGCGGAACAATCGCGCGCGCAGCAACGGCAGAGGAAGGGCGAGTCGCGGCGGCGCGCACAGCACGAGAGGGGAGAGGGCTGATGAGCCGCGAAGTCGAGGCCGGGCGCGCACCCGATGTGCGTCGCACGGCCGACTTCGCACTCGATGTGCGTCGCGCGGCCGACTTTGTACGCTTGCGCGTGCTCGCGCGCGACACTGGCGGGGGAGGTGGAGACGGCGGGGGAGGCCGGGCAGCTTCGAGTTGCGCGCAACGGGCGGAGCGGCGCTGGGGTGCAGATGCAGGACCAGACCGCTTCTTCCGCGTTTTGGTGTCCTGCGATGCGGCAGGGGCGGGCACTGGGCTGCTCTCCGGGTTGACATTGTCGCCGTCGGGGCTGGTCCATGTCGGCGAGCTCTCGCAATGTGGTGCCGCGAGGTCGACGAATCCCATATGGGGAGGCGAAGGCGTGCCAGTTCCGGCGACCGAGACGGGTGGGTAGGGAGAGCCGGAGGTATGCGCTTCGAGGTCTTTGAGCTTAGCGAGATTCTGTAGCGCACCAAGCCTGACATAAATGTCCTCGGAGCAGCTGCCATGAAGGCCGGGAAGCGGAAAGGCGCCGCCTTGGTAAAGAGGATATCCGAGGGCGCTAGGGGGGTCGTAAAAATCGAAGTCGTCGAAGACGCTGGTGTAGGGCTCAGGGGTGAAGAGTATGTCGCTGTCGGCCGAGGAAATTGAAGGGCTATATCCAGAGGTACTCGAAGAGGGCGACGAGTGCGGGTCGGGTTCCGGAGATCCCTGAGGTGCCGGGTGTTGAAGCCATTCCGTGAGCGCAGCTTGCACTCTGTCAAACCGTTCGCATGCGTTGTTGAGGTCGGTGCCCCAGACAACAAGAGCCTCCTCTCGGGTCTGCAGTCAAAATACATCATCGTCAGGGCCGTGATGACAATCGAACAGTGTAAGCACCCACCAAAAGCGCAAGATGAGTGTCGGCAGGGGAGACGTCGTTGTGCTCCCAATCTAGCACGCCGATGCTGACATCTTCAGATACGTTGAGGTACCCTGTCGGGGTCGCACTATCGGTAACAGGTTCAGAGGAGTTCGCAACCGGTATATGTGTGGCTTACGAGGCGGGGAGTGCCGAACAGAGTGCCCGAGACGCTGCCGTATGCGACGTGATCACAACGTCGGGAATCAGTGCCGTTCCGGTGATCATGGGCGCCGCAGACTCGTGAGACAAAAAACGCCCTCCTTCGAGAGAGTACTCTCTCTGGTCTTGGTGTACGTATACGGCGTGCGTTCCAGGATACGAGGTGTACAATGCCGCGAGTAAGGGGAAGGCGTCGTTGGGCGAACCCATTGCGGTGGAAGGCGGGGGGGAGGGAGCGTTTCTTTACTGAGGGTGGTGCCGAGCCGTTTAAATCATCTTCTTTGTGGGTCCACCGCCGCCCATGAAGCGCCAGGGGCCAAGCAATACGTCCATCCAGCACTCCTGGGGAGGTTCCCGGACCCGGGAATACCACACGTCGGACCGGGAAGCAGTACAAGAAGATGGGATCGGCGTATCAAGCGCTAGGTGCAGCGAGAACAAAAAAATACTTATCCTGGGTTTACAATAACTTGCGCGGTTCCTGGGGTTGCAGGGGCTTCGTGCACTTGTCGGCCCTTCGAATCCTCGCGCACGATCTACGCCATGAGAAGCGTATCGACGCCTCTCGACCGATTAGGGATCGCTCTCCAAGGACATCTTCCGGGGCCGGTGGCACATCGCGTGTAGGACACGAGGCTGGAGGCGCGAGGGAGGCGAGTGCAGAGCTTGGTCGGGCTCTTAGTGCCCCAATGAGTGGTGATGGCGATTGCACCCGCGGCCTTGCACGAGTGGCGAAATGTGGAGAATTTGCCCTGAAGCGATGGTGCATATCAGAACAAGCAACAGGCTGCTCTTTCCAAAGCAGGACGGGAAGCGAATCCAGAGCAACCCTCTTTCCGATAGACGGGAGAAGAGTACAAGGGCAAGGAAGGGGGAGTACGTGAGATGAACGCGGGAACCATCTCAGATCAAGGTCCGACAGCGTCTCCGACGCGCAACGGGCGCTGAGTCGGCGATCTGGGCAGTGGGCAGCATGCAGCGATGGCACGGATTATTATCGCGCAGCATCACGAGGTCAGAGGACAGCCGACGCACCTAACCGACGGCGCTATGCATGAGAGACGGACAGCAACGTTTTTGGAGGTTGATTGCCAACGCAGTGGGTACGCCGCCGCCGTGGGCTCCGTTCGACGGGAGCTGTCGCATCGAGGCCCATCAGCGCTCTGAGTCAATGCGGCGCAGAATGGCAGGAAAAGTCTCCGCCAGACCGTGAGCGTTGATACGGGGAGACTGTCAGCTGGCCTCGTTCCCTAGGGAGAGGCTCGACGACTCACCTGGCCTAGAAGTGCGATGGGAAGTTGCCTGGTCGTTTTCTACCCGCTGCTTATGGACCGGTGCCGTACAGGTCGATAACGGCGTGGCGGATAGCATCAATGCATGCGGCGCACTGATGAGGGACGTCGCACTCGTGACGGGCGGCCCTCGGCGCGCATCCCACGGTGGGCGCTTGGACCCACACACACCTACAGATTGGGTTTACTGCCGATTTCGGCAGAGCTCGGAGGAGGAGTCGGGGATCTGGGCAATTGGTTTAGGCAACGACCGGCCCAGCGTCAGCCGGCCGTCGGGATTGGGCGCCCAGTATTGCACCTGTGATCCCGCAGTCTCGCCGCCCACCCACGGCCATCTGGTCTCGTTCCTTGAACATCCAGCTGGTCCGATGCGTTTCGTATCCTTCATCTTCTTGTCTTCTTGAGACCCTGTATAATCATTGCAATCATCGCGGCGGCGTCGAAATCATGGGATCGTACAGATGGACTGTTGAGCGGCGGTCTTTGCGGCGGAATCCATCCTATCCTGGACGGTCTAGCTGCATCGCAAGATCTGGGGCAGTTCGCAATTTAACCACCGACATAAGGCCTGGTTGGCGTGCACTCTTCCGTCATTGTGCAGTGTGGTAAATGAACGGTGAACCCGTGCTCTTACGGCAGCGGGGGCAGGGACCAGGGCGTGCAGAACCTTACCCCCATTTGGAAGCTTCAGACCAGGACACTCCTTGGAGGTCTGCATCGTTACGATGTCGACATATCGGATCCCCTGACAGGCAAATCCTCTTATTGTACGCTCACAAGGCCCCGTAACGATAGGAACGACGACCCTGCGTGGTGCTCGGCCCTTCGAAGGGCATGGAAATCGGAGGCAACGCGATACAATAGTGAGCATCTCATGCGGCATTGGCTTGCATATCACTTCTCACACTCCCAATCGCGCCCACGAACCAGCCCTCGGCCTTCGTGCTCTCAGGCTTCCAAAGTATGCTTCAAGGTTAGCGGTGCCACTTCCAGGTTTTCACTTGTCTTCGCATGTAACGCAATCCGCGTGCTTCCATCTCGGCAACTCTCGTAACCCAGTTCCTATTCCCGGGGCCACTATCACTCCAGGATCACCCCGCTTATCGCCAACTACAGAGAGAGATGTACACGGGATTCCGCTGATCCTGCACAGGTCTTCGCTGTAGTTTTGGGCAAGTGGTGCCGGGCGTTGTACGTCCTGAACCCCAGACGCGCTGCATTGGATGCCGGAGGACGCGCCTCCGCCCTCCGTCTGACTCGTCGATTGCACCCTGCGCGCTGCACTCCGCCGGGCGCCGGAGGAAGCGTATGTGGTCCACCTGCCCAGATTCCCGCAGAATAAATCTGGCACAAAGGACTGTATGGGATCTTGCTGGATCTTCGAAATTGTGGTTTGATTAAAGAGTGCGAGTGGTCGAGAAGCACCCCGTGAAGTTACGCTGATCACCCGAAAACAGCTCCCGTATGGCCCGGCGCTCCGCTCACACACCTCACCGCGCCCAAATCCCCATCGTCCCAATTGTCGAATGCACTCACGCCCGACCGGAGTCGGGCTCCCTACGGCTGACATTGCGTGCGCGGAGGTAGGCTCGGTACAGACGAGTGCGTGCGAACGTGTTTTTTGCGGGAGACCGCACCGCGTTCCGGAGGTACCGCGGCATCTGACGCGTGTAAACCTCATGACGATCTCTCACATCCGCACTGCGTGGCTTCTCCTCTGCTTGATTTGGCTTACCCGTTCTACAGGTTCCTCCGAGGGCAGGGTGTACGGAAACAGGTACCTCGGGTACAGTCTCTACGCGGGCAAATTATCGTTTTCATCCGATAGATCAAGCCTGAGAATCCGCGGACCAGATGCAAAGATCAGGCACTGCATGTGCACCGAATGCGGCGCATACCTCGTACAAGAAGAGGAACCTCGACACTGCCCACCTCGGGCTCGATAGACGGGAGAACGACGACATGCACCATGAAACGTGGACACGCGCTGACGTTGCTGAGAAAAAACAAAACGTGCAAAAATTCGGGGGGACATCATGCACTTATGGAATGTCACGCAGCGCTGGCGTTGCGGTCCTTGTGTTGTCGGAGTATGGGCTCGACTTCTCAAGGCTGGCCAGCATCACTCGGCGGCGCAAGGAACCATTCCGCAACAAGCAAGTCGCCCACTGTCCGCGCTCTTGCGAAGAACAGGGGGCGTCCTCCACATTCTCGCGCGCACAGCCCTCTCATCGCCATCTCGTCCTCGAGGTAGGGCCTCCTGTCCTAGCAAACCGAGTCTCGCGTGTATCGTCACCAGGCTGCCACGCCGCTCGCCGGGATGTCCCAGCTTGACTCAATGTGACTTTGCACGACAGCACGCCCGCGCGAGCGATCTCGCCCTCGACGTCAGCAGCTAGCGTGTCCGCCCGCAACCTCGCTGTCCGCATCTGCGCACCTAGATCCGCAATGACCATATCACGAACTCTACGTTGCCACCGATTCAACGCCAGCGTTCTTCGGGTTCAACCTTCGCCGAGCGCCGCCCATCCCCAAACCCCGCCGATGGGTAAGGTTTTATTGGGGGGTGCATCATTTCACGAGGCATGCAGCACGGAAGGTCGCCCGAACATGGTGCCGCGGGCGACTGCGGCTCGTCCGCAGGTCAGCGGCCTCTATGCATTCCCAACATTCAAGTGCTCTACGGGCGCCTTGCATGCTTAGCGTCGGGATCTGGGGGAGTCGGCGATGTCGAGGAGGTCAAGGGTACTCGAAAGCGCCAGCGCCGAGTCTAGACTAGGCGCGAAGTTGTGACCGGCGGACACGAGGGAACTCACCTCGATATACCTCGGGACCTTCTCTCCGAGCGCATGCGATGGACCATTGCAACGGCGCTTCCGTCGACGGGGGCTTCGGGCTCGTGCCGTCCTCGATGTCGTCGCTCAAATGTGAGCATAGCAGGGCCTCAGGAGCGACCAGGTTGCCGCCTAGGGCGGTAGAGGTAAATCTAGCAGTAAGCTCAGAGAAAGTACATCCAGTGCGCCGTGCAGCGTCGCGTATTCTGGACATTGAGACAGACATCAGAGGCAGGATACAGGGCCGGGCACAGCTGATGTGCGCGGGGACCTATTGCCACTGTGTCTGCGGTTCAAAGTGTCTAGTTTGCAGACTCCAGGTCGAGGCAAGTATGCCCTTCCAGCCGAAATTGAAGAGGGCCCCAGGAGAGCGTGCTGTCGAGTCGAGCCATGGGCGGGGTGAAGCGACCGGCGACGTCGGCCGCAACATCAACGTTGTCGGCAACATCCGCCCCGGCGGTTCGTAGCAGCATGGCGGACAAGCGCCCGTCGTGCGCCTTGTTCTCCTCCCGCCCTCCTCCGACGCGCTCTTGTTCAGAATATCCTAGGTTACGGCTAGTATCACAATATACACATTGTCTCCACATGGCTTGGTCCCTCGTCGTGATATTGCTATTACTTCGCCGCAAAAGTCGCCACCCAGATGTCCATCGTGCGGACGCTTTCTCCCCTGCTCTTCAGCAGTCCGTATGCTCCCTGGACGGAATCTCTGGCGGCGAGGGCCACGGATTTCTCCTTCTCGTCCTTCACGACGCTCTCTATCTCGCCTAGGAACTTGTCCGACAGCACCCAGCCGACCTCCCACTTCCCGTCCAACATCCCGTCCGGAGGGCTCAGGATCATCTCCTTCTGGACCGTGAAGCCCGCAGCGTTGGCGACGTTCCGCAGGCGTTCCGGCGATAACACGGTGCGCACGTTGCTTGTGGAAATTGGCTTCCTGCATTCGAGCGACGCCTGCGCCAGCGTCGCGAGAACGTGCGGCACGCCGCGATAGTCTGCGGCGGTGAGTGAGTACTCCGAGATGCACACGCGGTCGGCGCGGGAGAGAAGTGCGGCGAGGATGTCGGAGACGACCTGAGGTGTGGCGAAATACCAGGTGCACTGCGCCAACACCGCGGTGGTGTAGCGCTCCGTGGTACTCTGGAGGAAGTCAAGCGGGTCTGCCTGGACGAAGTTGATGCGCGGGCCCAGCGAGGAGGCCTTCAGATGCGCCTGCGCTTGTCCCAGCGTAAACGGCGATCCTGCGCAAACCCGCTCAGTAACGACGCTATAGGGCGCAATTTCACATGCATACCATAGTCAAGGCTCGCGGGGTCTATGGCAGTCACAGATCCGGCGTCCCCTGCTGCCGCGGCGAGGACGATTGTGCAGTCGCCCTGGCCGCAGCCGATCTCGAGGATTTTCTCTCCTGGCCAAATGTCCCATGTCTTCACAAGCTGCGCTCGCTGCTCGATCTGAGATCGAACGATGTGCAACTGCCCTGCGCCGTGAGGGTATAAGTCGGCGAGGGCGTCGAGGTCGTCGGCGGACGGTGGGGGAGACATGATCGACACTTTCGTATCAAGGTCGACTCAGGGGCGCGCTGTTATATCCCCGATCCTGACTCCTCACTCTGCTCGATCGGGTCCGGCGACAGGAGTCAAGGTGCGTTCACACTTACCGTCCCGGTTCAGGCGGCATCACCGGTACCATGCGTCGTCGTCGTCGTCGACCCTTCCTGAAGGGGCACGGTCTCGTGATCGCGCCTCGTGGGGTGCATTCGGGCGGAGGCGTGCTTAGATGGGAGTTGCATGAAACTCAGATTCTTTCAGAAATCTACGCTGTCAGACTACGTGCTCTACACTTAGTCCTTCTTTGACATAGTAAACGAAATACTGCGCTTCGGGCGGGACAGTACCATCCCAGAGCACGTCGAACGTAGTGCGCGTCAGGAAGCTGTGGTCTTCCCAAGCTTCGCCTGGGAAGACGACCTCGGTAATGAGGCACGCGCACCGCTCCTGCGAAGCGTTCGACGAAGCCGCGTCGAGGTCTTCCTGGAGAAGATGGGATATCCTCCACACGCCCGTAGGAACGAGCAGCCGGAGCAGCTCGTCGGGGTGTACATTCGGGCCCATGACCCATGTATAGGGCTGAAGGTTCGACGACTCCATGTGCAGATGGAGAAGGCAAAGGGGAATGGGGGTGGCTACGATGGGGCCATCAGCATGCTTGCAGAATATTCAGGTACTTGTGTATACATACCGATAAGCTGGATGTTGCGAGGTACATAGAGTCCTACGGCGGAACGTCTGCAGACGGAGCAGAATGTGCATCTTGCGAGTCGTCCCGTAGATCAGGAGCAGCACGGGAAGCCTTGTCCACGACCGGCTCCGTGGGCCGAGCGACGACGCTTGCGGGAGCGGCAGCCGCCGTTGCCGATGGTTTTGCAAGGTGCGCTACGTGAGAGGTGCTAAGGGACCATGAGTTGGTATTAGTAGTTGTGAGAAGAGGCAGCAGACGAGGACTAACGTCGTTCCTGGCTTGTGCTTGACGCGAACGAGATTTCTTTTCAACGTAGCTGCATGTCGGTGTATCTGTCGTACGTAGTAGCTGTCGACGTAGTCCGAGTGAACTTTGAGCATATCCGCCAGATGCGAGATGTCCGGGACGAGATCGTCTGGGATGCATCTCTCCATGCGCATATCGTCGAAAACGGCAAGCTTCCATATGACGGAGTCGAGATGCTTCGATTCAAGGGTGATCCGCACCTTGTCTGCCGCGAACAGCCCCAGCAGAGTACGAGTCAGCTCGGCCACGACGTCCCGCGTGCAGGCGCACACTGTCTCCTGGTCGTAGGGAGGGAGGGATGGTATCAAGTGTCGATTGGCGGCGCACTTCAGAAAGTGGGTGACATTGTGCAGATACCTCGTATGAGCGGCCTTCGCATCGTCCAAAGACGCCTTTGTGAGGCGCGACTGCTCGAGACGGACCTGGCGATATGCCCCGACAACGGCTGGTCAGGAGCTGGAATAAGTACACGCGAAGCCGCGAGAGGGAGAACAACTTCACCTAGCAGCGAGACGTTTCTTGGTGGTTTCTGACGTTCCATAATCAAGCTTCTGCCTTCTATTATAAGGCGATCTCGGTTGACGAACTTCACCGCAGCGGAAGTCTTCATGGACTCAAGGTGATCGGCGATAGCATTGCAAGTGGACACTACCCATTCTGCGTCGGACGCCTGTATACCGGACGACCACGATCCGCAAGCGAAGTAGACGCCCAGGGCGGCTACTTCGTCGTCCGGCAGAGGTTCATGATACCGCCGAAGTACGCACAAGATGATCTGGAGCCAGAGCAGTTGCTGTTGATTACCCCACCCCAGGGGACCATGCGGTGAGTCCGCTGCAGCACCGAAGTGCTCTCTAGCGGACTTGTGAAGCTGCCGGAAGTAGTAGACGACGTCGCCAGAGTCGAAGCCCATGAGACACACGGAGGCGGCCGAGAGGGCGTCAGGGTGCAGGGTGGCGCTGTATGCCTCGATGAGGATTTGTGTGTCTAAACGACGTGCGATGCCGTCGATATCCGACCGTTCCCGTCCCTGCCATGTCTGCTTGGGGCCTTTCCAGGCCTCTGGTGGCGAAGCTATGATGCGCCTCAGTCGTCGAGTCGTACTCCGTGCTTGACAACTGAGAGATTTCCAGTGCGCCAGTGAGACATACAAGCGGAGACGTTGACGGAAGGTGTATAGCAAGTGTTGCGCGGAAGTGAGAATCCTCGTCACGGTATGATGCCCGGTCGATATCGAAGTACAGACCCAATAGGCGTATCGCTTTGGCTGCCAGATGGAGTTGATTGCGCGGATTTGGGGGGTGAGATACGAGCACTGGTGGTTGACGAGAGGGAGCAGCGTGGTGACGGCAGTGAAGACGCCAAGGAGGCAGACGAGTGTCGATGCGACGGCTGCAACGGTGCCATGGAGTGACCAGAGAAGGATTAGAAGTCCAGTGAGGAAGAGCGCAAGGGCGAGCTGAAGGAGGACGGGGATGGTGTTGACGACGTCCTCTACGTGCCATGTCCTGAGGTGGTTCAGGCGGTACTGGCGCATCTGCGCAACGGAACGAGCGTTTCCGGAGACACCGGCGCTATACTCGTTCAACCATTGCTTGACCATGATGCCTACGGAGGCGGAGGCCAGGCTGAGGATGAGACCGGCGAACCATAGCGCGTTCAGCCAGACAGCCCAACGCGGGACAGGGGGTGGTGAGTCCGCATTCGCGCGATCAGTGCTCGCCGGCTGGGTGGAGTTAACGAAGGGAGGATTGATAGAGAAGCTCGCGAGCTGAGAGGATATTTGTTGCAACACGGCGAAGGAAGGATCGGGGGCGGCTGGCTGGAGCAGGAGGTATGACTGCACATTGAACGTGGTGAGGACGGCCGAGAAGAGACCTGCCTTGAGATGCGTCGCTTGGTCAACGATACGATCGTCAGCGCAGCCAATCGAGTACGTACGAAGACCAGGTAGGTGTCGATCTCCTCCTTCCAACGCTTGATCATCTCGTCGCTGTACTTCTGAACCGTCTCGGTCGTATCCTTCCAGGCCTTTGACCTTTGCTCTTCCGTGTACACCTTGTCTCGTTTGCGATACATGTCCTGGGTCACGATTGAAGATCAAAGAGTCAAGACGGGCCACTACGCAGTACAGACATACATACATATATATTTCCTTGGACGGGAATTTCTGGGTAGTTCCGTGCCGCACTTGGCTCTTTTGACCCTCCCTTGAGACGTTGTGTACGCCTCAGCTATCGGCAGAGAGCACGATACACAAAGTACTCACAGTTTCGCCGGGCTCTGCTTCAGTGGGAGACTCCCGTCCAGACGGGTTGGGGTCGTTAATATGGGGCGGCTCAGTGGGTTCTCCCACTAAGAGCGGGTCCGGTTGATGGTACTCAGACATTGAGAGACAGCCGTGTAGCGTGTAGATGAGGGATGTGCAAGGCAAGTTGCAAGCCACAGTACGACTGCGCCGAATGGAGACTCAGATCTCAGAGCGCTCTCGAGCGTCTACATAAGTTCCCAATCGGGAGCATCCTCCCTCAACACCTCCTGCAGAAATCCTCTGAATATTAATGCCATGTCCATAACTCAGATGTTTCCCCAGACTAAGCCCGGGCGGGATGGACGGGGGCGTACCATCGGGACTCGTCGACGTTCGTCCCTGAAGAGATACGGTCTTCGTAGGGCTGATTCGAGCAGGGGCGTGCGTTATTATGAGATACGGCGTTCATTCAGGGATTTGTGCCGTCAAACAGCCTACTCTACCCTAGTCCTTCTTTACATACTCAATGAGATACTGCGCCTCGGGGGGGACAGCGCCGTCCCAGAGTGCTTTGAACGTAGCGCATGTCAGGAAGCCATGGTCTTCCCAGGCGAAGCCCGGGAAGACGACCTCGGTAATGAGGCACCCGCACCGCTCCTGTGAAGCACTCGAGGAAGCCGCGTCGAGGTCTTCCTGGAGAAGACGGGACATCTTCCAGACGCCCGTAGGAACGAGCAGCTGCAGTAACTCGCCAGCGTGCACGTTCGGGCCCATGACCTATATCCAATGTGACATCGTAAATGAGCAGCTCTATACACGGATACTCGGGTCGCACCTTCTTCTCAATGGTGGGAGGGCTTCCGGGCGTGATTAGAGTGTACTCTGCACGGCCTTGATGGAGAACGTGCATCGTCTGTAAAAGATTCTCAGGAACGTTACGTCAAGGGACACAATTACACGTAACTTACCGCAGACTTATTCATGTGGAACACGCCGTTGGCCTCATCTGGGGTGAGCAGATAGTGGATAGTCGTCGACAGGGGGCGCGGTGCTCCGTCTACCAGTGAAACCTTCAGTCAGTCAGGCGCATTTTGCGGCGGACGAGTACGAAGATAGACATACTCGCGAACGGAGATGGGACTTGTTCTTCTTGACGGTCTGTCTCAACAAAATAACCTGTTAAGAGATAGAATGAGTCCGGTTAGCTCGTCGCGGAGAGGGCGCGCGCGTGTCCGTAGCACGGACCTCCTTCCGGATGCTTGATTAGCTTGAGGTCTTTGATAAGCACCGAGTTCGGGATGGCATACGAGTTGTACTGCGAAGACGCGTTTGTCGACATGTTGATGGTTTACTTCTGGAGCCTCCGTCGATAGGTACGTGGCAGTAGGTGAACAAGGCAAGTCGAGTGTGCCTATCTTCGAAGCGCGCGGAGGGGATCGATAGCACCATGATCGAGGCAATAGGATTGATTTTTTTACAAAGCAAGGCGACTATACCGGGTACAAGCCATGCACGCAACGCCGCTATGCGCGCCGAATCACAAACATGGTACGACTATCACGAGGAATGGGGAGACTGCGGCCGCGGTCTTTGATGGGCTATCGCGAGCCCGAGTGGGTTGGGACACTTCAAGAGACCCCGGCAGAGGACTCACCTCCGGACCAACATAGTATCCTAGGTGAGGATGTTTACCGCCGTGCGCACCAGATCGCGATCGCCTTCGTATGTCAGCATTTGGAGGGCCTCCTCGATAGGATAGAGCCCGGCTTCTCCAAAGCCCTCCAAGGCCATGTGGGTTCCGCGTTCCGGAGCCGATGGTGCGCTTTCCTGCCCGCTCGCAGCGATGTCGACGCTGCCGATGTACCAGAATATAAGCTTCGCCTCGCTGAGGCTGGTAGGTCGAATCGTGATCATGAACGGCTCCGTGCCACCTTCCACGATTCTGACAATATCCGACTGGAACGCAATCGCGGAGGGATCGACAGGAGGGGGAGCCCGCGTCGGAAGTCGAGGCACGGGGTGTATATGGCATCGGTACCCAGTCTCTTCGAAGACTTCCCGAATGGCTGTGGCGGCGAGGTCTTCACCTTGATCTTTCCGGCCTTTCGCGAGTAGCCACTCGTTTTTGCGCGTGTAGTGCACTAGGAGAACCTTCTCTGGCCTGTCCTCTACGAATTCGAAAGAGATGGCCCCCGCGGATAGGACGAACTGGGACGAGGTGAATTGTGACTGCGTGCGGCGTCCTGAGCACTGTCAGTGTGATACGTAAAAAGAACAGGCGCCGACTACGCACTTCGCGTGAAGACGTTCTTGACCACATAGTATAGGGTCGGCATTGTAATGACTGCTGCCGCCGTTCCTAATATGATCGCATACGTACGACCACCACGAAATGCTAAACCGATATAAATTGTGAATATAGATATGACACTGGCACAAGCAAAAGCGAGAGCGTACTGTGCAAATAATCCATCTTTCTGTCCAGGGATCTGCTATGTTCAAGATATCGAGCTGAGATGTGTTGTTCCTACGCCGGATGTGCGTGTGCGTGAGCACTCAGCCGGACGTTGTCGAGGAGGAGGTCGCGGCTAAAGTCAGAGAGCACACTGAGCGTCTATTTCCCAGTGCCCAATCGGCGCTCTGTAAGGCCACGTGATATGACACGACACGCGACGCGCCGTCGCGACCACGTCGCGTCCTGCCACAACAGCCGCGGCGAGGAGGTTCAGCTGCGGCTGCCTGCATCGCTCTCCCACGCATTCCTTCTACCACCAACCACTTGCGAGACATTGTGCGGAGAGCGACCTACAAGAACACACAGTGTCTTGCGTCTGTGGCTAGTAGTGCTTACGAGTCTGTTGAGAGCGATGCCAAGCAACACCACGAAACCCGGCTTCTACGCCGTCGCAAAAGGCCGAAAGCCTGGGATTTATACGGAATGGTAGGCAGTACGACTTACTTGGAATTCCCGTACTGATAGCTGTCGCATAGGACCGACTGCAAAGCGCAGATCTTAAACTATAACGGCGCGAAGTATAAGAAGTTCCCGAACCCCTCCAAAGCTGAGGCTTGGATCCAGGGCAACGTAGGGTCTGACGTCGCCCGCGCGGCTATGGAGACCTTTCTGGCATCGAATGCGACGTTTCGAACCGACGTGCTACCTCAGACTGCACCCGAAACTCACTCCGCCCCACCAGCTGTATCTACCGCAGCAGGAGGTCCGTCATCGGCGGCCTCAATAGACGGCGAGCTTGTGGTTCAATCGGCTACAGCAGCAGCGACATCGCCTTCGAAACCGTTTGGGCTGCCCGCAGAGGGTCAACCTTGGATTGTTTACACAGACGGCTCGTGTCAAGGAAACGGCAAGCCGGGCGCGGTGGCCGGGATCGGCATATGGTGGGGCAAAGACGATCCGCGGTAAGTTTTCCGCGTCTGGACTTACATACAAGCACCCACAACGTTTCTCACGTTTATGTTTCACCGCCACCACGACAGGAACACATGTGAACGCTGCCCCGGTGATCAGACCAACAACCGCGCGGAGCTCATCGTAAGTACTAGCCGCGCACACACACAAAGTGGCGCCTCTGCTCACACCGCGCTTCGCGGACTCGGAATGCAGGCGATCATCCGCGTTCTAGAGACGGCACCTATAGACACACACGCGCTCGTTATCAAGACGGATTCGTCGTATAGCATCAATTGTGGGCACTTTGCTACGTAATTGACGGAAGGCTAACTCACGGGTTCTCAGGTCTAAGTGATTGGCTCCCTATGTGGAAGAGGAACGGCTGGAGACGTAGCACCGGGAAGCCGATCTTGAACGTTCCGCTCATAAAGTACGCCGACGCTCTGCTACAAGAGCGCCGCGAGTCCGCGAAGCAGCCGGTGAGTGCGCAAGCACCTTCGATATCTTTACCAGGGGGGAGCGTCTCATTGTTCATCTTTATGTACCTAGGTGGATCTCGTGAAGGTCCTAGGACACTCCGGTGAAGAAGGGAATGAGGGTGCCGATCGACTGGCGAATCTCGGTGCCACGATGCCTACTGTGCCAGATCGCGACTGGGCGGATCTCATAGAACAAACTCGAGCTCGTGTCAACATGGTTCGCCCGGCTCAAGGGGTAGCGATAATGCAAGACACCGCTCGCAGTGACGTACCCGTCGCTCGGGCACCGCTCACCAATGGGAACATTGGACGACAAGCTCAGGTCGACGTTCCCAATGTACCAGCAGTGGAGAATGTGATCAACCCGCCCGAACCAGCGGCAGCAGATCGGAGAGTCGTCGTACCACGACGTACGAAGCCGGTCAGTGCCGCGAAGTCATCGGTATCCGCAGCAGCCGCGAAGGCACCTGCATTGGTTTCAGACCCGCAAGACATCGTGTACGGTGATCCCAATACTAAGATCTCACCCGAGGAATGGGATGTGCGTACCACCGTCACTCTTGATACAGCTGCATTCGCTGACCTTGCGCTGCGCCGACCAGCTTTACGCGGCTTGCATCCTCTCGGACGAAGAGTTCTTGGAGGAGGCCGAACAGCAAGGCGTGTACGACTAACGCTTCGTAGTATATATATGGGCTACTTATCCCCGTGGCCATGGATCTCAACTGGTCTTGTGCGTCTTCCGTCTTGTATTGAGCGTCGGTGTATTACCAGTATGCCCCACAATGCAGCCTATGGTTCGAAACAGAGTCGGCCCCTCCGAGTCGAATATTGATCACACAGTGCGGGGCGCTTGCATGCTATCGAGCACTATCATTCACCGGTACGTATCAACACGTAATAGCCTACCTCGTTGTTGACCTCACGGCTGCTTGCCAGGTCGCATCCCTCGCTTCGAGTGAGTGCGCATTTTAGTGTTCTGATACACGTGCGGCATGGTATACATTCGCCTGCTACTCCGTGCACGCCATAATTCGGCACCGTATGCCCCCACGTGGGTTGCATAAACAACCTTAATATCTGCATTCTCCATACCCCTGAGGCTGTCTTGGCCCCTCGCAGCTTCTCTTCCGACCACCATGACGACAAACACCACCAGCACGTTGATCCGAGGACAGTACACCGTTCAAGTGACGATCGAGCCGCATGACGAGCAACCCCGTTTCCTCAAGAACATCTATATAAACGCCCAACATCCGACTGATGGGCGCGTCGGATCGCTCGTAGCACTCGAAATCGACCGCGACAAGTGCAGGGGAGACCTCATTTGGATCTTGGACGAAGAGTCGCAAGAGCTGTCTGAGTTCGCCACGACTCTTTTCGACAAATTTGGTAGGCTGAAGCCGGAACTCGTCGAGCACGAGCACCTGAAAGGGACCGGCGTATGGGGCCGCGAACTCGATAGCGGAAAGATCATCTACGTTGTGTCGGTGGACGTAGAGGAAAAGGTCAGGGGCTTTGAGCGCGTCTTATTTTTCCAACGGTCAGCGCTAATGTTTTTGAGCAGTTCAGAAGGAACGGTATAGCATCTCTCTTGCTACGCGAGGTCGCCCAGCCCCCGCTAGCCTCGAAGGGTACATTCTTGTTTGCATGGCCATCACCCATCGGCAGTGCCAACAAAGACGAGTGGAAGCGGGAACGCGACGCTGCTGTCAACTTGTTCCACAAGGTGTGTCCAGCTTTGTGTCCCTGTTACCGCAATGGAACTAATCAGGAACCCTTTTAGAATGAGTACCGTCGCATCGGCAGGACTAGTTTCCTAGCGTATGCGCCAGACACGTCTCATCCCTCCCGCTCCCTCCCTGCTGGGGACGATGTTGAAAGCCACGCCGCTACCTTCCAGCCGGCCGCTCAGCCCGCCCCTCCTCAAGGCGCGGGACTCAGGGTCCTCCCAGATGGGACCATGGCCTGGGGAGAACATCAGGCCGAAGATGCGAACACTGAGAATGACGCTGCCTATCCATTGCACTTCATGATCGAGTCCGCCGCCCTCGGTATCCCCGTCCGCGATATAGAAGGCGCCATTCGCGACGCATACAGCCGAAACCCCACTCTTATACACCAGAAGGACGATCGCGGGTTCACTCCCCTCCACGCCGGCGCGTACGCCGCCAACCTCTCCGCCGTCAAAGCCTTGCTCGCATTGCCGGCGGAAGCCAACATTGCGGACGATCTCTGTGAGCGGGACAACGTCGCGGCACGCACGCCGGTGGAGCTCTGCGAGCAGAAGATGCGCGACCTGAAGGAAATGATGCAGAGCCTTGTCGGGAAGTGGCCGGGACACAGCGAAGATGCTCTCCGCGTCGTCTTCTTGCTCAAGCGCGCTGCAGGAGAAAACATTGTGGTCAGCGAGGACGCCTTCGTAGCTACGCGCAAGTGGGGCTGCACATGCGGCCAGTGCACTGACGGCTGGCTCTCTCCGCGTATGCGTTACCGCCTGCTAAGTACGTGCGCACTCTTCCCGTGCAACTTATTACTGAGATGCGCTATAGCCGAGGCGGAGATCTCGTCGGACGGTATGCAGATGAACACGTGGGGCGCGACATCCGCCGGATCGTTCGAGTTCGACTTAGCTGTCGGCTATCTCCCCCCTGAGGTCCGAAAGCGGGTCACGAAGGCAGTCTACCGGGACTACACCTCCGTCGTCCGGACGATCGCGGACGTCCTCAAGAAGCCAGCATCAGCAAAAAGGGCGATTCGATGCAGCGGGCGAGAGAGCGAGATGGAGGCGCCAAAGCGATGGAAGCGCCCGCCGCCTGCGCCGAGGGATGGCAAGACCTTCCAAGACGCTCTCGCCACTAGGCGCATACGACGGGGCATTGCATTTTCAAATCGGTCGATACTGTATTTTGTAGGACTTTATAGCACAGGGTCGTAGACCACAATACACTTGTACTCAGAGCTTCAAGTCGAGTCTCTTAGCCCGACCTGTCACGTGACTGAAATTGGCATGACGCGGTCGCGTCCAAGTCGCGTCTCCCTTGGACTCTCCCTCGATCGGGCCCCCTGCAAACTTGTTGCCCTACGCCCTGCGCTCTGCGCTATATAAAGACCACTGGAGCCCTCGACCCTGCTCGTCGCTTCTTTCCCTCGTACCACCATCTGCGCCCCGGGCCCCCCATCTTTCCTCACCCTTGCGTCTCCTTCGAAATCAACACCCGGCCCCCCTTCGCCCTTCCTCGGCCGCCATTTATTTGCTATGGTACATCATATATGGGAGAATAGAACCATAAGGTGAGCACCGGTAGGCCTCAATGCACCTTACAGTGTGGTGAGGTGATATATTCGCATATATGCGCATATATGGACATATTTTCCTTGTATGCTCTCGCTGTCCCTCTCGCGCGTGCTCGCAAAGTCAAGCTACGGTCCTGCACTTACCGGCAACCCTCTCTTTCGTATACATCTATCCACACCGTACGTGTTTTCACTGCTGTTCTTTGACAGGCTCTGGCTGAAGTCCCATGGGCGTTATTGAGGTGCGTCACCCCTTCTTTCCTTCCGTTCGGTCTTATCCTCATCTGTGCTCACACGGTTACGCTCCCTGCCGCTCGCTTACTCGTCTGTGGGTCGTCTCCGGTTGCGTACTCTCCCGCTCCCCCTTGCACACTAGTACTGACGTCCGGCTGCGTGCGGTGCACTTCATCTATCGTGTAGTTCATTCGTTTCAAATATATATGATCTTCTTTATACTTTCGCGAGCGCCCGCACATTTTTCGATTGCGCGATGAGAGCAAATAATATCTGTATGATTGCGCGCGAGGCTTTATAATGTACTGTAAGCATGGTCAGCCACTGCAAGACCCTGTGCGGGCTATTGTATTGCACTGGAGCTGTCCGCGCGGCATCTGACAATACGCTGCCGCCTGCGATGGATGCCACTAGACTTCGTGGATTCACTGTAATGATTAGACGTACACTACTTGTGCGACAGGGAGATACTTATGATCCAGCGCTATCCAGAGGGCTGCAGACTGTATACCCTGTTTCGTGATGAGGGCCCGCGGGTTTACCAACCGCCGCAAACGTCCAGGCAGAGCTTCTCGGGCGCGCTGGGTACTTCTTCGGGAAGGGCGGCAAGGTGGAACACGCGATGGACTATGTCCTGCACTCGGCCATGGGACAGTCCCCGCTCGGCGATGGCACGTGGGACGACCTCCAGGAAGAGTGCGCGACGGATGGTAGCCGCGGCCCCGCAGCGTATGCTGCGATGCCGACGTGCGACAACGACCTCGAGTTTCTCTGTGTGGCGGACAGGCTGGCTCTTGGGACCATGGACAGATACCGCAGTGGTGGCGGTGTATTTGACGACTCTGATTCTGATGATGAGATGGACGAGGACGAGGACGAAGAGGACGACATGTAATCCGAACTGAGCCCATAGGTATCCTCGCGCGGTTGCTGCAAAATGCGACGAGTGGGCGGATATAATGACACTCCTGGGTCTCTGAATGAATGTCAGGACACTTGAGCCATGTTCTATTTGGGCGATTCAATGACTACTGCAGTACATACGCCCCTACACATCAAGAACGTCCTGCATAACCGAAACCCATGGGTCCAGGTGGGTCCCCGGTTTATACGTACACAGCCCCACGGGCCCTTTACCGTACAATTCGTAGTCCTCGAGAGTAGTGAAGAACGCTGGGAGGTTTAAGTTGTGGCAACCAGGCGGTTGTTTGTGCTTGTTAAGATCCCAAGCCTCCGCCTTCCCTATTAGGGATTCTTTGCAACGCCGATATGGGCGCTAATATTCCTGTCATTTGTCGGGTGGGTCTTAGTAGGCCACCGCGGCAATTGATATTTCGGCTCTCCTATGTTATATACTCTCTGTTACTATCGTTATATTGAGACCCTTATCTGAACGGCCTGCTGGGAGCCTCTCATAGGGCAACTTCTCCCGTTTCTATGTCGCTACGAGTGAAAACTGGAAACGTTCGGCAATCGTACCATCTATAACTGGTCATTTGAAATCTCGGTAATGTAGTGGCATACACGGCAAGGCACGCAACACGGGCGGAGAACACTAGGTCATAGCAATACGCGGAGGTCGATCGTCGCTAATCTCATAGCTTTCTAGATGACCCAACTCACCCTCCAGTCACGTCGACTCAAAGGACAGACATCTTATCATCCTTATGAGCGGCATGATATCAGTTACATGCGGTCTTTTTGTTTTCCTGCACGCCACAATTCTAGTGCAGGCTAGCACTCTCCATTCCTCCTGCCAGTGCCCCTAAAGCCCGGTCGGTACACCCCTATCGATCACCTTTGCAATATCCCTGTCAACTACCACCATGACTACGTCTACCAACATGCTGGCCCTAGGGACATGCACTTGCGGTCAATGCACAGCCGGGTGGCTCTCTCCGCGCATGCAACAC
Source organism: Trametes versicolor FP-101664 SS1 (assembly GCF_000271585.1). Lineage (NCBI taxonomy): Eukaryota > Fungi > Basidiomycota > Agaricomycetes > Polyporales > Polyporaceae > Trametes > Trametes versicolor. The sequence continues at coordinate 1,304,398 of NW_007360329.1, forward strand.
CGCCTACGCAGTACGTGCCCATCACTATCTTGGTTGCGGGGCGATCTTAAGACGTGTTACAGACGAGGCTGCAATCGCAGCGGATATGATGGATTTAAACACTTGGGGCGCCACCTCGACCGAAGTGTGCGAGTCCGAGCAATCCGTCCTCCATCTCCCCCGCGAGGTTCGAGGGAGCCGGATCACCAAGGTGTTCTACAATGACTACATAACCGTCGTTCGCGCCATCGCCGACGTTCTCGGCCAACACGGCCTCGCAGGAGTGCCCTCCGCTGCCAACGTCGAGGGAGAGCTGCGTGGGCAGGCGCGCCGCTTCTTCGGGAAAGGCGGAAAGGTCGAGCACGCGATGGACTACGTCTTCCATTCTGCCAAGGAACAATCCCCGCTCGGAGACGGGACGTGGGACGAAATGCAGACAGAGGCGGCGGCGGAGAACGAGCCCAGCGCCGTGGCGTACGCTGCGCTGCCGACCTGCGACAATGACCTGGCGTTCGCCGACGTAGCAGAGAGGTTGGGCCTCAGCAACGCGGACGGTTTTGGAGCTTCGGCGCAACTATCCCGCGACTTCAGCGACTTCGTCGATCCCGACGATGACGTGATGGAGGGGATCGAGGACGATGATGGTGCTATGGCCCTCGAGGACAGGAGGATTGTCGACTACATTGTACAGGCTTTCAGAGAGGCGAGGGGAGGGCGTGTCTAACGCGAATGGCCGCAGTGCAGATCAAACTGGGAAGTACGGATTCTCATACTGTTGTTTTGTGGTAGTATCAAGTTGCTTGCGCCCAGACCCTTGGAATTTCTAGGATCAAGCGTCATTGCATCATCCCGTTCCCCGCACTTCGGTGTATGGCTGGTAGTAGAGGCATGGCCCCGCCGGGTACCGGCGTAGGTGCCACCTGTGTCTGTCTAAGGTGTCATGCTTGGTTCGCGCCAGGCCAATGCGTCCTATAGGCCGTACAACGTGTATATAAGAGCAGCTGGGTAACCCATTTCGTGAAACTCACCGATACCAATTCCCCCTCCTCTTCCGCCATGACGCTCTCAGATGCGCCGCTCTCTTTCGAACAGCCCATCACCGTGAATACTCACTCCAAGGCATATTCAGAAGGTGACAATCATTCAAGGGAATGTGCCATGCTGCGGTATGTGTACGTCAATGTTGTGGATGACAAGGAGGGCGAACTTGGCACGCTGCGCGCACTACAAATTCACCGAGACACGCACCACGAATATCTCGAAGCCTTGGATGTCGATTCACGGGAGATGTACGAGTTTGCCACGACGTTGTTCGACGAGTCCGGCGATTTTAGGAGTGAGCTTATGGAGGACGACTACCTGAGGGGCACAGGCGTATGGGGCCGCGAGCTGGACAACGACGCGCCTCTCTTGTACATCAATTCGATTCATGTGGAGAAAAAGGTAAGGGTCCAATGGAATTCCGAGCGTATTCCAAAGCTGATTACTCGCCCCACCGTAGCACAGGAGGCGAGGAATAGCATCCTTGCTCCTGCAAACGTTGGCGCAGTCCGAGTACACCACACCTCAAACGTTCATCTTTGTTTGTCCCGTGCCATCGTTTGAACAAGACACATATGTGGCGTGGAGGAAACAGACACCCACCGACGCCGCCTTGTATCGTAAGGTACGCACTGCTTTGGCCGCTCATGAGCTTTGCTTGTTAGCTCATTCACAGCGCACCACAGAATCACTACCGCCGTGTGGGACGGACCAAATACTTGGCCTACGCACCTAACCCTGGGCATCGCTCTCGGTTGCTTGCCGTCGAGGACGACGTCGAGTGCCTCAACAAGGCTTTCCATCATTGGCCCTCTCAAACCGACAGCGTAAGCACCCTCGGGCTCAATCGAAATGTTCGCTTGGAACTCACTGGTCGATTCCAGGCGTCATGTGCTGCGAACGCCTGGTTGCATCGGATGATTGAAAGTACGGCACAGCCATCTGGCCTCTCAACGGAGGATGTTGCAGACGCTATCCGAGAGGCATATCGCCGGGACCCAGCTCTGATCCGCCAGAAGGACAATCGTGGCTTCGCACTTATCCACACAGCCGCCAATGCCGCCAATTTGCGCGCGATACAAGCCCTTCTTGCCCTCCCTTCCCAAAGCGGAGTTGTGGAAGACGCGCTTTGTTCGATGGAAAACCAAGCAGAACGCACCGCGGTTGAGCTCTGTGAACATTATATGCTGAACTTGAAGCACCACGCGCAGACGCTACCGGACCAACAATGGAACGGCCACAGCCCTGACGCGCTGCGGTGCGAGATCCTCCTGAAGAATGCGGAAGGGTTTGGTATGATCACTCTATCGGAAGAAGCGTACATTGCCAGTCGCAAGTGGGGCTGCACGTGCGAGAGGTGCACGGATGGCTGGCTCTCCGAACGGATGCGCTACAGGATGTTGCGTAAGTCTCCTTGCTTCGTCATACGTAGATGCTCTTCGACTGACATACCATAGACGGCGCTGAAGTGGACGCGGACATCATGGATACCATTGCCGAGACCGCACACAGGGGCGCCCACTTTGACAAAGAGTTTGCGGCCCAGCATCTCCCGCCAGCAGTCCGTAGTGGTGGCGTCACCAAGCTCATGTTCCAGGACTATGCCGATGTCGTCCGCGTGATCGGCCTCGTCCTTCGCCAGCCAGGGACCGCGGGCATCCCCTCTGTCGACAATGTTCGCCATGCGCTCGGAGGGCTGGGAAAACGCTTCTTCGCCAAGGGCGGCCGCATCGAACACGCTTTGAACTACGTTCTCCACGGAGCAAAGGCACAGTCGCCATGGGGAGACAACCTGTGGGATGCACTTCAAGAAGGCTTGGCCATGGAGGGTGACACGAATGCGATAGCTTACAAGGCGATGCGGGAATGTGACAACGACCTGGAGTTCGCCTTGGTCAGGCAGAGGCTGGGACTCCCGCAAACCGGCCACTTTACGGGCAAGTACGTGACCCGCGCGGACACGGATGGATGGGAAGGTGACGACGAATGTATGACGGACGACGGTGGGGACACTGAGAATGAGGACGATGCAATGCTGGACGAGGACAGAGAGTGTATGTTGAGCATGATACGGGTTCTAGAATAGATGGGGAATGAGCGTACCTGTATAAACAGACTTACTGCTGCCTTCGAGCAGTCGGCAATTTGCTAGATAGTTACGAGCCCCAATGAAACATCGATGATCTGTTCGGCCCATGCATAGGACTCAAGTTCAATCTCAGGGGGCACCCGTCGCCACTTCTACCGGACCTGCGTCACCTGGCTAACGTTGCAGTGTCCCCCGTCATTGTGGCATTGACAATACTGTATGTCAATGAACATGGAATATACGTATCCGGCCTCACCACGATCTTGTACAGCTAACAGCAAAAGTACTTTCGACATATAATTCGTCCCGAAGGAGTCGCGACACCCTTATGACGTAGTCACATGGTCGAGAACCCGGACCGCGAGCAGTCAGCTGTAGGTGACAATCAGCCCTGCTCGTTGTTTGACCAGGAAGAACCAACGAAGCGTTGACGGCATGCAGAAGCTTCCGCGCCGCGTATAGCGTCCAAAAGGTCGTGCATGAGCCTCCGCTTGACCCTCCCGAGCATCCCCCGCACCACTTCGCCCACGCGCTTTGTGATGACTTTGACGTACCTCTCACTGTGTACTACCCTAGCACTGTGTAGCCTCGCCCATGCCCGGATTGACCGCCATGGCCTCGTCGCGCGGTTCAACCCCGTCCGAACGGCGTCGAGTGCGAGTACCCCAATGCAGGTCGGGAACGGCCACTTCGCTTTCGGCGCCGACGTCACTGGCCTGCAGACCTTTCTTCCGTGGCCAACCATATCTGACTTGGGGTGGAAGAACGACTCGCTTCCCGCAGGCACCACCACAGCGGACATTGCGGCCTACCGCGGTGTCGTCTGGGACGGGGTGGAGTACGAGTTTGGGGGTCCCGAGCCGGAGCAGCAGTGGCTCATCTCTAACCCGAACCGTGTTAACCTGGGCCGTGTCGGACTGTTGTTGCTTAATGGGAGCGGGGAAGCGGCGAACGTGACAGAGGAGGAGCTGGAGGGGAAAAGGCAGGTGCTGGATTTGTGGACGGGTACAGTGACAAGCACGTTCCTGGCAGTGGGAGGGCGCGGACGTGCGCGTACAGACAGTCGTGGCGCAGGAGAGCAACACAGTCGGTGTCACGATCACGTCCCCGCTCCTGCAACGCGGTCGCCTTGGGGTATTCCTCGACTTCCCGTGGAACGATGGCGTCCAGAAATTCGAGGCGCCTTTCGTCGGCGTGTGGAACGCGACGAGCAACCATACCACGGCGCTGCGCACGGGCGGTGGGCTGGGCCGTAATACCCAGGCGCAGATCGCGCACACATTGGATGCCACGACGTTCTTCACTTCCGTCGGAGGAGACGCCTTTTCCGTCAACCGAGTCTCGCCGGATGCGCACCGCTACGAGTTCGTCCCGCACCAGAGCCAGCAAACGTTCGCCGTCGCCATCTCGTATTCGCCGGGGCAGTCCAGGCGGCATCGAGCGTGGAGGAGGTCCAGCCGGAGTCCGAACAGGCTTGGGGTGACTTCTGGTCCAATCACGGCTTCGTGGACGTCTTGACGGGATTCACCGATATCCGCGCGGAGGAGCTGTGGGAGAAAGGGAGAATCCAATTGTCTAGAGTGAAAAACGAGGGGTTATGGTTGTCCTGTATAGTAGCATCGTGGTACAGAGGCAAATAGATATCGTACGAAACGAGTCCCGGGCCCCGTGCTACTGAACGCTTCGGCAAGCGCCGGCGAGCAGGCGCTCGCTCGCTCGAATCCAAAAACTAACAGGAGCTGCAACGGCGCATCATCTTGTCGCAGTATCTGTTGCGAGTGAATGAAGCGGGTGAATATCCTCCGCAAGAGGTACTAAGTCACGTCGCTGCATGCCATCGCAACTGTTCACTGACAGTTCGTAGTCCGGCCTAGTTAACAACGGATGGATGAGCAACTTGACGATCGACAGTTAGGTGGGGAGACTGACCGGCATCTATAGTATGGCAAGTTCCACATGGAGATGTTCTTCTGGCACAGCGCACACTGGGCGCTCTGGAACAACTGGGACCTCCTCAACCGCGCTAGCAGCGTTTACTCCCGGTTCCTCCCCACAGCGATCCAGCGCGCACAAGTCCAGCAAGGTCGATACCCTACCGGAGCGCGTTGGTGCAAGGTGTGAACACTGATCGTGCGGCCGACGGGTTTTCAAGGCTGACGTTGATACGACTCTGATACTACTGCATCCTGCAGGGGTTCAGAGTCTGTCACGAAACCTACTGAGAAAATACCGTCTCGTTCTGCCTCAGAAGGCGGCTGCGCATCTTTCATCGGGCCCGGTTGGAGACGAGGAGCGGAATGCAGGACTATTTCTCGCGAAGTCTGTCGATCGCAGTATTGATTAATCGTACGGATGCTATCGAAAAGGAGGGCTCAAAATTAGAGAACCCCGAAGCTTTTTGAACACCGAGGTGAGATAGGACGTCCGCTTTTTGAAAATCACAACCTAGGGGCCATGTTGGAAAGCTTGCTACCGCGATACCAAGGTAACAGCGAGACTACGTAACTCGCGCAAGTCGACACACAAGTTTGGGCTTATCGGTGATGTTTTCAAAAGGTGCAGTCCCCGTCGCCATTACGAGACCCACAGGCGCAATCCGTCGGGATTCCTGCGCCCGGTTCGGACGCTGTAGTAATGGTACATCCGCCGTATGATACACTACAGCGTCCTCGAACAAACTACCGTACAAGCGCAACTTCAATCTGCCGTAGCACGCATTGCTGTCCCTGCTGCTGCCTTCAAGTCAAACGCCGCCTACCGCGCGCCCATGGTGTTCGGCGCCGCAGCGAACGGGTACGGGGTGTTGACGATGGTGACGTTCGGCGCCGCACCGCCGCGCTTCTCGCTGTCGCCGCCGTTCTCCTTCTCCTCGCGCAACTGGCCGACGTACTCGAACGCGATGTGGCAGCCGTCTACACGCACCGTGTCAGCTTCAAGTACCGAACCCCAACATAAAAGATCAGAGAGACGTACAGATGGAGAAGAGCCAGAAGAGGGCGTAGATGACGACGACGACCACACGTGCAGTCTTGAAGCTCGCATTGCACGCGAAGCTCGTGAAGTCCTTGTTCACGCCCGTGCCCGCATTCGCCTCGCACTTGCTGATGTCTGACGCGCCCTCGCCGTGGAAGAGCTGGTAGATGACGTATATTCCGGCCGCGATGTCGAGCACGGTTGCGAACGTGATCGCACCCGCGTACAGACCAACGAGCGAAAGGATCTTCCAGAGCGAGCCGACAAGACTAAGGCGCAAGCGGGAGGTCAGTTCGCCCAGAGTCGTGCTACGCTGAAGGGTCACTCACCCTCCGAGGGAAATCAGGAAAATGAGAGTAGAGACAACGGAGAGGATCCAGGCCGCGGTCCTCTCGTTTCCGGAGAGCGGCGGGTTGAGGGTTCCCTTCACTGCGAGCGAGCGATTACATTAGCCCACGATAACGCCATGAACGAGTCAATGGTACTCACTCATGTCGTGCACAACAATCCAGCCGCCTACCGAGAAGAGGCCCCCAATAGCGAGCCCGATCAGAGCCTCGCAGAACACGCCGAATCTGACCGGCAGACAGCAGCAGAACTTGCGCGAGCGGATGTAGACCATGTTGGTGATGTGAGTTTTTGTCGTTCAAGAAAAGAGAGAGAAATGCGGGATAAGCGAGAACGGCAAAGAATAGAGCGTCAGGAAAGAACACGAAGGCAAGAAACCGCAAGCGCGGGTGGGAGGCGGATGTACACGAAGGTCGAAGTGGGGAAGAGGCGCAGCCCTGGGGCCCCCACCTCTCGTGCGCGCCCGTTATATAGCCATGTCGCCAGGGCAGGCGCGATGGTACGCGGGGGCGAGACACCGTGTTGATGTAGGGGAGATGCGATGCGCGATTTCATGGTGCCGCCCTTGCAACGGCCGCTGTGCAGTGAAAAGCCATCATCAGGATGCGGTCCGGGCGCGCGTTGACGATACGCCAATCTAGCGCGCTTCCGCAATCTGTCAAAGGGGCACGGGTGGGTCGTAAGAAGGCGTTCAGATGGGCACTGACCACCTCGTGTGTGGCTAGACTGAGAGGGAGAGATCGCAGCGCGGAGGCGTCGCCACCAGAGGGGGAGGAAAGCGATGCACCATCACCCAAAATGGCTGTTGCAGTATTGAGCGCCTTGATCAACCGTCAGTGATCGTCGTACCGTGTGTGATGCGATGTCATGAAGGGTGCGGTGGCTCCCAGGAAGAAGTACGGCGTGCACATTCACCGGTGTTATCAGCGTGAACTACGAGGATTTACGCAGCCGCCGTGGGCAAACATACGGCCCCGTGCCCAGAGAATTTCAACGGATGCCATAGTGAGGAACTTTGAAAGTGGCATTTCATCGCTGGGGTGATGTTTACTTGTCAGTGTATGTACCATCTTTCGGACGTGATAATGAGGGCCCTGCATGTACGTGCACGAAGATCATTTGAGTATCGAGGTCCCGAGGAGTTTTGTGATCAGAGGCAAGTCTGAGGACGGACATGATGCGGAGAACTCACCACTGCCCCCGGTGCCTCGCCGGCCACCTTTCCAATACCCTGGGTCCACTCCCAGACTATTTTGTCGATCCTGCATCACAATATCGGGCCGCTGAGGAGGTACTCTGTGCCAGATCAGCGAGGGCGGAATCTGTGGCAGGGAGCTAGCAAATACTCACCTTATAACTTGAAGCAGCCCTTTGAGCCGAGAAACCCGGGGAGCCTTCCTGTAAAGATGTCTCCGAATGAAGATGTCTCCGAATGATGAAGTGAGCGGGTTGCCGCTATGCACATGAGTGACTTCCGTAGACCGCACGAAGGCGCGAACCACATGCGTGCAAACCTTGCTACCTCCACTCCCTCGTCGCCCTGGAGACCTCATATCCCAGCTTGCCAAAAGCATGTCCACGCACCAAGACGCAGACTCAAACGCCTCCCGCACATCGATGATCTTTCTACCTGCACCGAGGACGCTCGGCACGGTGACCTACGGCTCTGCGAAAACGCCGGCGTGGACCAACAAAGCCCAACTGTCCGGCGCACTGGCACGCCGGGCACTTGTTTAGCGTTTCGAGAAGGCCTGAGACCGGGCCACAGGCGAGCGGGCTGCGGATGCCAAACGTCGATCCATCCAAGGCAAATTGGTGGCCGGCGAATCCGAACCTAGATCTCCTGGCAGAGAGGAGCATGGCGGGTGGATGGCGGGGACAGCGCGAGCCTCGAGGGGTTTCAGGCTTTCGACAGCATTTGCAAGGGGACGCTAGATCTAAGATAGGCTAAGTAGAATACACAGCGGTAAGAAGAACGTGAAAACAACAAAGAACAACGTGGACGAAAAGAAGAGAGCAGGGCCCGGGACTGCCTCCCGGGCCCGCACCGTATGTGTCCATCAGCGAACGCTAAGTTAAACTAGGATGGAGGGTGGGCGAAGAAGAAGTGCAAGTAGATGGGCGGGGGACCAAAGACCGAAGCAACGGACCAATCGTTCCAAGCGCGACCCGGGACGGCGCGAGCGAGGACGTGCGGCGGGAGCTAGGCTGGGGCGCCGCCATTAAAGAGCTGCCTGCGGGCGGAAGGGGGAAGTGCGCGAGGCGGGGTGTAATGTACTAGTACCGTGGGCCGACGTGAATGCGGGGGGCGGCTGTGGGGCGGACAAAAAAAAGAACGTGAAAAATGTCCCTGGGGCGCCGCTGCAGGCGGGCCCAACATGTGATATATGTGCATGTGCATGTATGAGTGGGTGGGTGGGCGGGGCGGATGAGAAGAGAAGGGTGCGTGAACATGCAAGATGGATGAGGGTACGGATGAAGGTGGTGGTATGGTAAGTAGGTGTGAATGTACAGAGGCACGCGGGGGCGGCGGGGTCGTGGCACATACGATATAGCGTTACTGTTACTTTAGGTGAGTGTCCGGACGGCGGCACAAGACGGCGTGCGTTCTCCTGGTCAGTCCAACAGAGCTCCTGCGCTAGCATCCGCCCGCGAGCTATGCGCCAACGTTAGTCTTTATCCTAGGCGAGGATGGGAGACGAGACGAGACGTACCGCAGAGTTTTTGGGCCATGGGTATCCCGCGCCGCTGGGGCTGGGTTGCGACCAGTAAGTCAGGTTAACGTCTACAGACGCGGTCCGATAGTTAGTTGCATTGCTCAGCGACACAGGGAGGAGCGCACGTACTGCTGTAAGCCTCGAGATGGTTGTTAATGTAGTCCGCAGTGGGGTAGCCTGCCGGGTCGCAGCCAACGTTGATCGAATCCGACCGCTGGTACACGCGCACGTAGTCGATTTGCATGATCGCGGGGAAGACCATCGTTTCCAGAAGAATATCCTGCCAGTTCTCTGCGGGTGAAAGTTAGAGATCCTACACTCACGAAGGAAATACAGAGGGCGAGTAACTTACTGGAGAGACCCAAGTTGAGGATGATAGACTGCACAAATTCGACTTCAGTCCGGTGGCACATGGTGTACTGACCGAGCTACTCACCATAGGCTCTTCCGGGACGATCCTCTGAGAGACCTGCGAGCCGTCAGTGCCCATATCGGGGCCCATGGCGGACGCGCCCATGCGCACGGACGGCGTGCCGTCTGTCTGCCAGGTGATGAAGCCCTCGTCGCGGTTCTTCGGGTTCGCCCAGTACTCGAACCCGAGCGTCTTGAAGTTTGCCCCTGATCCTTGGAACATATCGTCCGGGAGATCCGTCAATGCAGACACGGCTTGCTGACTGTCCAAGCAAAGGTCATTAATGCGAGTAAGACAAAAATGTCACGTAAGCTTACATCGCAGAGCCCCTGTGATACAGACGTCAGTGATAAGCTGATGGATACATAAGAGCCACGCACTTGTAAGTGTTCGCTCTCGAACGACTGCTGTCGTATATCCACCATGCGTCTTGAGTGTCGTTGGTGTAGAGGTAGTCGTGTGTGAACGGCGCGAACTGCGCAGACTGGGACACGACCTGCCCCACTCCACCGTCAGTCTTGTTCTTCTCAGCCTCCAATATGTCGATCTCAGGCACGCCGCGACCGACGTTATTTGAGGGGCCAGGATGTTCCTCCCCAGGACATGTACACGCACTGACGCGCTGGCCAGGGAGCCAGGAGAGCTCGTTGTTATACTTCGACCTGGACTGGTCGGAGTGCAGGGCAGCGGCGGGACCAGACCCATCAGCCAGGGTCTGGTTAGGGAAGGTGCCAACGTCGCAGGAGTCGTAACTGCCCACAGATGTCAGAAATGCCGCGGATATAGCCGGTGATTGTACTCACGAGTACGGCCAGGTACCATCCGTCGTCGCGCGGTAACCCGGTCTCCCCAGGTTGCCCATCGTCCACGCACCAGGCCACTGCAGAAGGTTAATACTGCAACCGAGCGTATTGTGAGAACTAAACACTCACATAACCCTGCGTGTTCGAATCTGGGCCTGGTAGCGTCATGGAGACCTCGATGTACCCACTTGTGAAGCAGAACTTGTTCCAGCTCTGTAGCATACCGCTGATGTACGACTGGTTGTGGTTAATCGACGGGTCCGCAACCTGCTCCATGACGATTTGCAGTGCGCCGTTCTTCGTGTATACCTGCTTGGGATCATACCATTCCAGATCGGCAGTGGAACCGTACCATAGATCTGCGGCCTCCCAGAAGGGGTCGTCTCCGGGGTAGAACGTCCGGTTGTCCTTGTTAAACTCGTCGGAGAAGACGAGCTCATAGGCCTCTCCGTCAAAACCTGTACGTGTCTTCGCAGAGTCGGGCGTGTCAGGATCGATCAGCTCGGGCATGTCGAACCTGTAGACTGTGTGAGCCTATTGAACCGAGCGCCGCCAAGCAAGAAGCTTACAATACTGGGGCCTGTCCTGTGGCGTTTATTCTGACGTTTGCTGTGATGGCGACGTTGCGGGACTCGTTGCGGAAGAAGTCGAGCAGCGGGTAGCAGAGGAAGAGGGTAAGGATGGCGGCGACGAGGATGACGAGCACGCCGACGTTCATAATCCCTCGACTTGACCAGTAGGAATGTCGGTTGTGGCCATACTCGGGTGTGTGCAGGAAGTCATCATCGTCGTCCGGCGCATCCTTGTCCACTTCGGGGTCGTACGCGTAAGGCACGAATCCTCGTGTGCCAATGACCATACCCGAAGGGTATTTGGAGTCGGATGATAGGGAGAATACCGAGTCGCCCGAAGAAGAGATCACCGAGTCGCGGTTCTGAAGAGCCGTCGGCGGGGCGAGGCTCTCGCTGTTGTCGTCCGACGCCAAGCGGTAGAGGACCATCGAGCCGCGCTGACCGCCGAGGGTGCCATACGGACCTGCAAGTGCTTGCGACTCCTCTGATGCGATGCGATTGAAGTACGTGCTCCCGCGCGAAGCAGGCCTTGATCGCGCGTTGAGGGTCGAGTTCGGGTTGAGGGGCGACGACACAAAGTTGGCACCTGCCGAGGAGGCACGGTTTGGCGTCCTGGGCTCTCGTGAATCCGGCGACAAGAGCGGGGACTCGAAAGTGGAGGTGAGGGGGGTGCGAGGTTGGGCGAGATCCTCTGGGGTTGATGCGCCGGAGCGGCCCTGCTCGGCGGGCGCATCAGAGGACGGCCAGGGGGTGGACATGGGGGGCCGGTCGGGGTGGACGTGCAAGACGTCGGGGGGTAGATGAGGGAAGGAATGAAAGGAGGGACTTGACCTGACGATGGAGGCAAAAAGGCAAGGGGCGGGTCTGGTGCAGAACGAGCGAGAGTTCCTCGCGTGGGACGAACGCCATGGCAGGCGCCCGTCGGCTGCCGCTCGCCGCGCTCGCCCCGCCCAGCCATCCTCCGTCCGACCTCCTCCTCCCATTCCAGCCCTGTTCTCAGCCAGCGCACGAGTTGCCCCGTACCACCTGGTCCAATCATCCCACAGACCGCCCAGCCCGCTTCCCCGTAACTAGGTCGGTACGGGATATCCTGTCGTCTTTTTCGCACCCTCGAGCTTGTCCGTCCGCCTCCGCGCGACACACCTGCCTTCTCCCATATGACTGCGCCGGATTCTATTGCATGCGTCCAGTCCACGAGAACCTTTTTCTTCCCACTTCCCGGCCTATCCGAGTAACATCCTATCGTGTGCACGCACACGATAAGCATCGTCGGGCTACAGCTGCAGCGCCTCTGCTTATGCACATCTCGCACGCTCTCAAGCTCACACGCATCATCCGCGTTTACAGCATGATTCGCAAGGTACGTGCTACTGCCGTATCATCCTTCGACACCCCCGGTCCTGTTGTGCATCAACAGCCTGGCGTGCAGCGGCAGGGTGGCTCTGTCCAACTCGCAGCTATCACTGATATCACAGGATGGGCGTCGCGCTCGTTACCTTCGCGGGCCGCATATATCCTCCACGAAGATACCTAGCAGCGGAGGGCACACTTGCAAACCTACTAAGGTGCTTACCGTTTCTGCTCGCACCACTCGGAGATGAACTTCGCTGTCTTCTATCAATGCGCGCGCCGCTAGAGCCGCGTTACCCCGCCGCCCGAGGCAATGGGCCTTCCGTCCTGGCTCCCGGCAGCGCTACACAAGACAACACAACTTCCAAGCCTCAGCAAGCAAGCACGATACACCGTTCGCGTCTCCGGATCCCGCCGCACTGCGCCCTCTACGCTTCCGCACCAGGCTTGCAGCGGTACTCTCCTCATCGAGGTGAAGCGGCGCGCAGTGGCCTTAGAACAGCACGGCGGCACGACCAGCCACTCCATTCCAAGCTCGCACTTCGCGAGCCCTCCGGGCGGGGTCGGCGCGCCAACCCGCGATGTCAGCGGGGCCGGAACGCCCGCATGTGGCTCGGTGCAAACTGTTTGCGTGCTCGGTGCCAAGCCCGAACATTCCGGGCCTATGCAGGGGAAGCGTCTGCGAGGAGTTTCGCCGTGAGTGCGGGTGCTGTATTCGTACAGTACTTACCCTTGGCTGGGACATCACTAGCACACGTCGGACCACCCTGACCGGCATGCCTACGTCGCCCCCGATCCCCTATACATGTCGGAGACGGCGAGCTTGTCGCCATAGCCCCCATAGTGGCTGACGTCCGCCCCTCGTCCGCCCTCTCATGATGCATGGCGCGTGACGCCTCCATTCCAACCACCAGCCCTTCCGCAACACTCCGCGACGCCGCTGCTGCCTACCCGACCCGCCAAAAGGTCAGTCGCCGTACGCCGAGCCCTCCCAAGCATCCCATCTCCGTCGCACCGAAGGCCCGTGAGGACCTGAAATGGCTCCGCGCGCAATTTAAGGATGACGACATGGCCTACAATTGCGGTCCTGGGGTTTCGATCGACGCTCCTCGAGGCGCGAGCTGGCGCAAGGTACGTCCCGGGCGGGTGAAGCGTTGACCAGGCGACGTCCTCGTTGGAAAGCGGATCTTCCGCTCTTTTCGTGCATTTTCGGAATGACGTCATCGTCTCCGGAAGAGCGTATGTGCACTCGTGTACCACGTAGCTATGTTACTTGCAGGGCTGCCAATACAACCATAAATGATAACATAACGCTTGCACTCAGACCACATCTGACATTGAATGTTCGCAAACGCAGCTTTTTGTGGGAGCGCGCGCGACATCGCAGTATCCGGATTCCACACACCTGCACGTTGTTCCAAGTTCCAACAGAATATTTGTATTTCGTTCCACCGTTACCGTCCGTACACGTCGTAACGTAGCGCCCCCGTCGACGGGGGCCGGGGCATATCGCGCAGTATTGTAGATTGTACCGACAGGAACAAGACGGGAAACCACGAGAACGACACAAAATGGACAGCCGTCGGACGTGCGTCCGGAGCAAGGGGTAACATTAGTAGTACATGGGGTCGTATTGTCGCAGCAGCAGTGATGGCAGCATCGTCGACCTTGGGTTTGTCCGGGTCGGATAAATAGACCGAGGGCCGCGGGGCGTGTGCTTTGTGGTTGTTGGATTGGGGGAAGGCTCCGCGCGTCCTGTGAGGCGGGTCGCCAATGAGCGCGGGCGAAAGGGGGAGCATATAGGGTCGATGCGTGGGGAAGGGATTACTGGAAGAGAAGGGCCGCAAAGACGGGGATGGGGGACGGGGATGGGGTGGGCCACAATAGGAGGCAAGATGGACGATGAGAGTAATCATAGAACAAAGCCATTAGGCGATAGTGTAGGGTAGGTTGTTGAACGGTCCAACTCGGAAGAGGCATACGAAAAGCATAATGAAAAGGGGATACCAGAACGAAGGAGGGGTGACCGGAAAGAAGAAGGGGGATGGGGAAAGTTTGTGGCAGACCGTGAGGGAAAGAACCGCATACACGCATTAGACCTTGTGGAGGAGTATTCTTCATCGTCATTTCGTTTGGAGGGCGGGGCCCGCGTAGGCCGCATCGTCTTCATCCGTCGTAACTTACAGCACAAGCGTACCCGTTGAGGACTAGGCCTTGGTCGGCATCGCAGTCTTCAGGGTCAGGCCCTCGAGTCGCTCCTCCAATCCTTTGCCTAGACCTTCTCGCTCCCACTCTCCTCCGACATCATCGGCGACCCCTGCGGCACCGTCACGCTCCAGGAGGTACATGGGCGAGTTGTGTATGCTGCCGCCGCTGGAGCTCGCCGCATAGTGTGCCTGCGGCAGCCCGATCACGCTAGGTATGTGCGGGGGAGGCTCCGTGACGATGGCGGAAGAGGTAAGGCTTGACAAAGGGAGCGTGGATGCAGGGGTAGAGGATAGGAGGTCGGCGTAGGAGATGAAAGACAGCCTTTTTGAGGCAGCTTTGGGAGATGGAGGGTGCGAAGGGAAAGGGGCAGGGACATTGATCGACGTGAGCTGTTGCGGCTGCGAGTGCGACGGTAGACTGTGCAAAGGGTGCTCGGTGTGCGTCGCGGTCGTAGGCGAGGATGCATTCGAGCTCGTATCGGCGTCCGATGCAGCACTAGACGAGACAGAGAAGTACGCCGATGTGGGCGTGGGCGTCACTGTTGTCTGATGTGCAGATGAACTTGGCGGTATAGGACTTGTCTGCACTGTCGGCCGCGCTGAGGGTGACCCCTGGACATTCCTCGGAGGGGATCCGGGGAGCGTATTGCTGAAGAGAAGACTTCTCCTGTTACCGACACCCGTGGGACTTGGGCTGCGACTACTCAAACGCGATGTGGGACTTGTGAACCCACTTTGGTACGCGGGCTCTAGTGGAGCGGGAGTGACGATGGAAATGGCGTCAAAGTCGTCATCTTCGGGATCGTTCGAAGTGAGGACGGCAGCGGCACTATCGAGCACGGAAGGCACGGAGCGTTCTATCTCTTCCGTGAACTTCGCCCGTGCGGTGTGGTGCGGGTCAGCGCAGAGCGGCAGAGGCGAGTTGATGGGCTCGATGTCCCGTTCGAAGATCGCGGAAGAGGAGGAATGGCTAAAGGAGGATAAGCGAGGGTCGCGATGTAACACAGATGTCTACTTACACAGATGTCGGCGACGAGGGGATAGAGGCTGGCGACCGGGAGCCCAAGCGATGCGTCCTCAGGTGCTGGGAATTGCGGTTGGAAAGGCGGCGCTCGCGGGACGGACTGGCGAGGTTGGTGTTGGACGTGATGTGTCGCAACTCGACCGGCGAGGTGGTGGATGAGTTCATGGCAGCGGATTCAGCGGCAGTGGCGGCAGGAGGGGATGCGAGAGAGATGCGAGGCGAAGACGGGGCGTTGAGGTTGAGATTTGAGGAATCCTGGGAGAGAGTAGCCATGGTGGATGATAGCAGACGGGAAGTTGACGGTGGAGAGAAGGTGGAGGTTATTACAGCACAGTACACGCTTAGACGCCTTGGATCTTGCTCCTCTTCAATTATCTACGTCAACATCGATCGCCATCCTTATCTGATTACCTACAATTTTCCCTCTCCGCCTTTATGCGTTTGTTACCCCTTTCTTAACTGCCAATAGAACTTCCCTAAAAGCTGTCAGCAGAAATTAATTGCTCCTTGAGCCTCGCACGTCGCACGGCCTCTTCCTCATCGCCCGACGACGGCGACGCTCATCTCCTTGACCTCCGAACATGTTGCAGATGTCGATGAACTCTACCGCACTGCATCCTCTAGCTATCGGGAACAGCACCTCGGCCCCACGCCTCCCCGGGAATCTGCTTGCTCAATCACGAATACGTCAGTCGTGCAAAGCTTCGCCCGTTTTCGCCGAGGTGGCTACATCGCGATATCCAGATACCTCTGCCGTGAGTCGCATCCATCACGCCTTCATCTCCGCCCGCACAGTTGTGGGGCTCCGATTTACAGCGTCCGGGGATGGATAGTTTTGGAAACCATTCGGAGCCCCCAGGCTATCCAAAGTTGACATGAAGTAACCAGAGGTTCGGATGATCCTCGTAGGTCAGAGGTCCAACGAGAATTGGCAACGAGGGCATTCAATGAGGTCCGTTTATACTTGATGGACGTCCGCGGATTGCACTGTTTCAGTACAATCCAGACGGCCATCCACCCTAGACGGGTTACCTATAAATACCGCTAGGCGGGCGCGGAGGACGAGTCCGACTGCAGGACACATTATTCCGGGAGCATTGTTCTAAGTGGGAGTCATTTGTCTTAGTGAAAGTCACTCTCACTGTTTTGGTTGTCACTCGCACGGACAGAGGCTCATGAAACTCAAGCCATAGCTGTATGCTGTCCAACGGACCTTTGATCCAGCGCGGGACTAATATTTTCTCAACGCATGGCTGGATATCAAACCCAGTACTTGTAGCATGTTGGTATCCATGCTCTTGCTACCAGCCCCGCCCGAACGTTTTCTGACAGCTGAAAACAAATCACAAGCGTTTCACAACACTGCGTATCCGTCGCCACTCGTAAGCCTGCGGTGCATAGGGGCCCAACGTCCGGGCCCGGGATCGCCGCGGCACCTCGCCCACGCCGATTATTCACATCGCTTTGCTCATCCCCTCCGTGCGTACCTCCCACCCCGCTTTCGGAAATCCCGGTGCAGTGCCCTTACTTCCGTCCCATCCCTCGGCCATCATCGCCATAGCATACAGCAGCGACCCGGAACCCGGGAAATACGGAGTCGGAACGCGCACGCCGCCTACAGGCATCCCGACGTCGTCGAATTCGAACAGCGGGTGGAGCAGCCATTCTATCGCCTTTTCAGTCTCTCCGTTTCGCGCTGCGGACATCGCCAGCATGGGGAAGTCCCATCTGTGACGTGCGAACGGAACGAGCTTTTCAGTGCGAATCTACGCTTCGGAAGCAACAGCCACCTACCCCCAGCAGTTGCTGATGTTCCAGCTCGTCCAAATCTTCTCCGCCGTCGCCTTGGCCATGGTCAAACTGACATTCGCAGTCTGCGGCAACCAGCCGTACAAGCCCACCATGGCGGGGTGGTCGTTTGTGAACGTCGGCGTATCCCAGAAGTCACTTGGGATCCCCTCGTAAACTGCGTACAGCCCGTCCTCGATAGGGAGCGGGGCTAAGTTGTCCTTCACCTCCGTCCAAGCGGCCGGCACCGCTTCCCCCATCCTCTCCAACCAGGTGCTCGCGTAGTCTAGACCGAAACGCCAGTACGCCAACTCGAACGCCGGGTTGCGCGTCACGTTCGGGCTCGTGTCCTCACTCACGACGTACATCGGTGGGCCTAGATCGAAGAAGCCGGTGCTCGCGTTCCGGTGGGCATAGACCGCCATCCAATCCGCCGTCGCATGCACCACGTCGTGCCACTTCTCCAGCGTCGCCCTCGAGTGGGTTGCGCGATATTCGTACTCGGCGAATACGAGCGGGTGCGGCTGTTCCCAGACCAGGAGCTCGTTGATCTCCCCCGGGGCTGACCGCCCAGCTGGATCGGTCATTTTGGACCAGCGCGCTCCAGTGGAATAGCCTGGCTGGACTTGAGCGCGTTGGATCGCGGTGGGGAGGAACCGGGAGTAGACGCTGCTAGCATGAGGGGAGAGATGGAGTGGGTGTGCATGTACATAGACAGATTGGAATATATTTCGTTTGCGAGGGAGACATGGACTGTACGAGTGTGTTCGCGTGCGTGGTGGCTGTGTCGGACTGTCGCGAGCCGGCGGTGGGTGTTGGCTGCGGGGGACGACGGACTTGGGCTCTGCGCGGCTGCCCGCGGGTGGATCTCGCTTGCGCTGGATCTCGGCGAGGCGCCATGTACTGCTAGGGAAATAACTACGGACTCTGCATGGGGAGTGGGTGCTTAGTTGGCGCTGGGGAGGTCCAGAGGGTGCACTAGGGGAGAGGGGACTCTGTTCACGCATTTTGGACGGCAGGAAAGTCACGGAAATCGCATTACGGGCTACTGATAATACTAAGACCCCGAACGCACACAAACGCGCCGTAAAGACCCACCCGCCCCCGCTCAGGACTCTTCGCGCACTCGGACGGACACGGGCGCCTAATCCTACGCTGCTCGAATGTGCAGAGTCCTCCCCACTGCTTTTCCCTCAGCCTGTTTGCTCGCCCGCACTCCGGCCGTTTTCCAGGGTCCTCCGCTCTAAAATGTGTCGTATGGGAGTCAATCCAGAGTCGCACAAGACGAGCACGAAGTTCCCTGCGTGTGCGCGACTGGAGCGCGCGCGGGGTTCGTTCCGCATGCCCAGTACATGGGGGTGATCGCGGCGCCAAGGACATCGTGCCGCCGTCGCGACTCCGACGCGCTCGGGACGTCGAGCAGATCTTTTGCACGCTACGAAGCCGTTCTGGACGTCGGAGTGTATCTGGCGAGGCGCGGCGCGTTCCTGCTCTCGCATGCGGCCTACAAATACTGGAAAATTAGTTGGACGCCGGTATTAGCGGGCAAGGAAGCGGTACATACCACATTTACTTCGAACGCGACCTCTCGAGTGATGCGCGCGGAACATACGGCATACAGCCGCGGGCGCAGATTGTGCTCCGGAGGCAGCACCGACACGCCGCGTGCGGTCATACGAGCTGCCGGCCGGAACAATCGCGTGGGAGGGTGTCGAGCTCCGAGTCGGTGGAGGCGTCTGAATCGGTTGGAACATAGTTGACGGCGGCGAGCTGCGCAGACATCGACATTAGCGTAAGAGTACCGCGCGGGCGAATCCGACTTGCCTATGCCACGGCGCTCCGAGTCCCGTAGCCGTGCACGGGACACTCGTGCTCGCCCGAGAGTCTGCGAGCAGCGGAAGGACGAAGACGTCCGCACAAAGGGCCCAGAGAGACCTAGAATGTCCTTTTTGCTCGTCCCAGACGAGACGAGTGTGCACAAGGAACCCGTTCGCGCAAAGGAACTCTGCTCGCCCGCGGCTAGAGGACTTCGCGGCTATGGGCGCTTATTCCGACGCAATGCGAAATACGCAAGTCGTGCGCCGACGTGGCATGGCT
>NW_007360329.1:1323960-1329626 GCF_000271585.1 Trametes versicolor FP-101664 SS1
GGAAGCGGTACATACACATTTACTTCGAACGCGACCTCTCGAGTGATGCGCGCGGAACATACGGCATACAGCCGCGGGCGCAGATTGTGCTCCGGAGGCAGCACCGACACGCCGCGTGCGGTCATACGAGCTGCCGGCCGGAACAATCGCGTGGGAGGGTGTCGAGCTCCGAGTCGGTGGAGGCGTCTGAATCGGTTGGAACATAGTTGACGGCGGCGAGCTGCGCAGACATCGACATTAGCGTAAGAGTACCGCGCGGGCGAATCCGACTTGCCTATGCCACGGCGCTCCGAGTCCCGTAGCCGTGCACGGGACACTCGTGCTCGCCCGAGAGTCTGCGAGCAGCGGAAGGACGAAGACGTCCGCACAAAGGGCCCAGAGAGACCTAGAATGTCCTTTTTGCTCGTCCCAGACGAGACGAGTGTGCACAAGGAACCCGTTCGCGCAAAGGAACTCTGCTCGCCCGCGGCTAGAGGACTTCGCGGCTATGGGCGCTTATTCCGACGCAATGCGAAATACGCAAGTCGTGCGCCGACGTGGCATGGCTCTTCTCCGCCCCACGTCCGCCGTTCCTGCTCGCCCATTTCTCTCGTTTGAATGCCCTCTGTCCTGTTCTCAAACCCGAGAACACAATCTGCAAGGCCTGCTCGGTTAGCGGGAAGGCCAAATCTGCAAAAATAAGTCGCTACGTACTCTGGCTCGTTCGTTCTCGCGCGCGAGCCGCATGAGAGTTCTCCTCCCACGGAAATGCCCCTGAACGCGAGATACGGGTTCACATCCGTTCTCTGCCGTCCAGAATGGGACAGCGGGTGGGCAGGCATCGAAGGAGTCGTCTGGCCGCTTCAAGACGGCCAGACGCGGTACTGTAGAGACAATTCGAGGTTAGCAAGAACGTCGCTAAACGCAAACGGCGGCCAGACGCACCGCGAGACAACTTCGCCTTCCGGAGGTCCGTGGGCGCCTATTTGGACGTAGCTCGAAACTTCACAGTCCCGCGCCGCCGTTCCTCTTATCTCCTCGCTGACACGGGCCGGTGGGGTATGTCCGCGTTGTAGAGCGCACTCCGGGGATGTTGGCGCCTCCTCTGCAGCCCTGCGAGGGCCGTGTCGTGTGCCGCCGCCCGGGTCGAGCGCGTGGGCAATTAGAGAAAGTTAGACTGTGCAAACACAGCGGTCAGCGGATGATTTCACATCAAAGCCGCAGCTCACCTATTTGCGCACTCGGGAAGCTCGTGGTCGTCTGATACGCCGGCTGCGACGAGTACTGCACGCTGAAGGAGAGCGCAGGGAGACGCCCATGCAGAGGGCGCAAATCCGGCGCAAATCCTCCATGGACAGCGCACCAGCCCATTACGGGGTTGCACAAGGGGTGATACGAGCGCAGAGGAGCTTTGCTCGCCGATGAAACGATTTCGCGGAGTCGCGGGTACGGGCGCCTATTACGCCGCCGCCGGAAATTGAGGAACCTTGACGTCGACGCGTCGCGGCTTCACTCTGCTCCACCTCCTCTGCCCGCGCGCGCGTCGTATTTCTGATCTTCCGGCTCAATCCTTCTGGCGCCGGCGTTGAATGCATGATCTGCAAGGCCAGGCTGGTCAGCGGGGACGTCAAGCCTGCAAAAAGAGAACGGTGCGTACTCCGGATCGTTCGGGTGAACGCTCGTCTCCAGGTAGCATGACACGTGGCGACGTGCGCCCGAGGCGGGTGGCTGCACCGCTAGAGTGTTTGCCGGCATCTAGGGAGTTTCCCTGCTTCGTTACGGCCGAGATAATACTAAAAAGAAGGTCATATGTGAGTGAACCCCTTCGCAGACGCAAACAGCGGCCACACGCACCGCGACGCGACTTCGCGCTTCCAGAGGTAAGCGGGCGCGTATTTGGACGTAGCTCGAAACTGGCAAGTCTCGCGCCGCTGTCCTTTCACTGCTACTAGTCGCTTGCTGGGGCTCGGTCTGAAACTCGCCTCACGCCGCAGTTCTGGGCCGCGAGTGAGAAACAAGACCACCACCCGCACGCGAGCTGCAGTGCCCGGTCCGTAATCTGCAACCCCGAAATAAGTCAGTTATCCGAGGGATTCAAAGGTAAGAGGGAGAACGGTACGTACCATGTTTGTTTGGTGCCCGCAGGACAGTCAAAAAGCCCACTGAGGTACAATCCGGCCGAGCAACGCGTGCTCGTGTCCATCGTGGGCGCTCTGGGTACCGGTAGGACTTGAGGCTTCGCCTGTACCGCGAGAATGCGAGCGTGAGTTTGTCAAGCGGCTGCGAGTCTTTGCAAGATAGAGTAGACGAGCAAATAGGCTGACTCGTCGAGTGGGAACGGCCGTGAACAAGGCCAAGTGAGGCAGTGCCCGACAGCCGCGGACGCACTTCGCGAGATCGGCTCTTATCTGAGCGCCCGCGCGATCGAGCAGCCACTTCCGCGCGATCTCTTCGTTCTGTTCCACGACCGTCTCCAGCCTTCCTCCGTCCTCGCGCTGCGCATATCTGCGGACAGTTGCAACGATGACAACAGACGTCTACGGCGGCACACAAATCAACTAAGCACTCGTGCGCGTGCACAACAATCACAGTACGTACCAAGTCATCAAATTCATCTACGAGACGCCGACATGTCCGCCCGCCTCGCGCCCTCGATTGCTAGGCTCGGACCAGCTATGGAACATCCGCGATGGATGCAGATGATTCAAGCGCCACCGGGAAATGGTATTGCACCTCCAACCTGCCTCGCGTCGACATCACAGGGACGACTCGCAGGCGCGAGACCGACAAGGTGAGCGGTGTGGTTTCTCGTGTTGTGGCACAGACTTGGGCGCATCTGCTGGCGGCGGGTTTGCTGGCGGCGGACACCTCCGGCGCGGCCGCGAGGAACGGATCGCTTGTACGAGTGGTCTACGGATCGTTGTATCAGTATACACTTTGCCGCGCACGACCAGTAAGAGATGTACCTTTCAACAGCCTGCAAAGCGCGCCAGAGATGCACACGGTGCTGTCCAGCTGCCGGAGGCGTGTACCGTCGTGGATGGATGGCGCGAGACGTGTCGGGAGGGCATGCCCGAGCTTGTTCGCCATACCATAATGTCCAGCAGGATGTGGTATGCTGAGGAGAGCGTCCACTACGGCGAGCACAGACAGCACGCGGTGTGCTACCTCGCTGTCATCCCCTGTCCTCCGTGCAGTGCATTCGGGCCTCCTCGACAACCTGTCGAGCCGTTGGCAGCTGCGCTGAGGACAGGAGTGCATGCGCCGCTGGACAAGCAACAACACTGAAGTTGTGTTTGCCTCATTGCACTCCTGGGCGTCCCTGGCTGGTGAATTGCTGCATGCAAGACCACGGTGCACACAGCACAGCTGACATGGCGGGTATACCACACGGGCGCACATCTCGTGAGTACTGCTGTCTTGTCCAGAATGCAAGCCCATGTACTCACCTTGCTTGCTTCATGCTCTGAAATTCGAGTGGCCTTCTTGCGGGCGATAGGGTGCGTCCAGGGATCGGATGAGCGCGCAGAGGATGGAAGGGCGATGCAGGGACACTAGCGGTGGTGGGAGGGAAGAGAGGGGAAGGAAAGGAGGATGCGCACAGGCGAGATCTCAGGACACTGCGAGGGCAGGTCGGTAAGTTGAACGAGGCGTGGCGGGCATGGGTCCAGCCCTGGTGCGGACAGAGCGGGCAACTCGGATGCAAAGATCTCGAGCTGTGCCGCGTGCGGAGCCGTGCGAGCGTTGTGAAGCAGCGGGTGTTTCGGGGGTTGTCCGGTTTGATGCTCGCCTGTACGTAGCTGTATTTTTCCGTATGCCGCACCAATAGGATTTCTGGGTTCGTGGATATGGCATGATTGGGCATCTGGTTGCCCAGGGAGTGTCTTCAATTTTTGGGCTTTTACGTTCTGATGCACACAAATTTGACCATGGCTCTGGGCCCACGGCCATGGTAGTCACACAGATGCACTCCGGCAAGCTACTCAGGGCCCGCCTGCATCTCCGCACACTCTCACTTTCCCAGAAATGGAAGGACCAGGAAGACCAGAGTGTGCAGCACTATACTGCTCACTCTCCTTTTCCTGACCTCGTCCACTTCTGCATTTCACGTCCTACAATATGTTGGGGCCCAAATTGATAGAAAATAACTTGTGGTACAATATCATGAAAGCAAATGCAATGGCTCGCCCACACGAAGGTTCGCAATGCCCTTGCAGATCTCAGATATGATTCCGATCTTGCCGGCGCTACGCTCGCTTGACCCTGCAGTCGAGATTCGCGGAGATGTCACCAGCGCGCTAATTGCGGGCTGATACTGAACGCCCTGCAGATTGTACTATGAAATTATCGAGCAGGTCGCGGCCGTGGAGAGAGCGCAAGACGGAATGCGAGCGCAACGTCCGGGAGAGCCTTGAGCGTGGCCACCTGCCTGCCTTTTTGGGTAAGAAGGAATAGAGCCGCCCAATGTGCACGCGGCCGTCACTGCTCCCTCGTCTTCATCTCCTCCGTATGAGTCCGCCTCTTCGCTTATGCGCCATACAATATTGGTCTATATCTGTTTGCATCTCAAACTGTCTAAGTACGCGAACTCGAAGCGCTGCACGCGCCTGTCACAAGTTGCGGACCCACGTTCTCGGATCGGTCGCCAGCATCCGAGTCTTCGCGCGCGGCGATCCGACATCCCTCCAAAGCGCCCCCTGGTAGCCTCGGCAGCACATTCAAAGCAGGATATCCTATCATATATGTAGCATACTATGTGAGCTCTGAGAGCAGGCTTTTTGATTCTATGGGCATGGTTTGGGTATTACACTCATGAGTTTTGAGGTCCTCCGAAACTCGGGGGCTCGGGGGCTCGGAAGGCTAACAAGTCTTCCGGTGTTAAGGATCCACATGCGCTGCTGAGCGTTCCCTCCTGCGAATAGACAAAATTTGATTGCGTTTGAAATCTGGTAACATCAGCGAGTCGCGTAGGGCTTCGCAGTCGTGAAGGGAACAAGATCTGTAGGCAGGCGCGTACTGCGCTTCTCCGAGCATATTCAATCCCACCGGTATGCATTATCTCACTTCTTGTGAGTCCCTCTGACTTCGTGTATTGCTCGCAAGTACGCATTTGGGTACTACTAGCCACGCGCACTTAGTATGTCACGCCGATATATTTCTGGTGCACGCGGATATGCCGCTAGTCTCGTCTGAAGTGGACTCGAACGACCCTTACTTGACTATCTTGATTCATGTTCGCAGTGTCTCCAGTCTCCAAGCGACGTGCTCACACCCATTCGTAAGTTATCTCCGAAGCTGCAGGGCCCACGTTTCGCATTCATGACCTTTACCAGTGATTCCAGCTACTACCAAATATCTGGGTCGAGTGGAGAGCCCGACACCACGTCCATGAAGCTCGCAATGACATGTACGTTCTCGCATCGCATGCCCATACTCGACTCGCTGAAATCGCCTGACTGTCTCTAGATCCAAATTCGCATTCCACGCGTGTAATCCCTGTGCAAGCATGCCATGTCCAGGAACAGGCGAGCTGGACGGCATGGACGGCATGGACTGGGGCGAGCTCGTGTTCTCGCATGCTCATTGATAAATGGTGAGCTATAGGGTCAAAGTGTTGAGCCGTGCGTCTGGGTACAATACGAGCATAGGTAAATATATTTCTTGAAGGTGTACGAGAGATACGTGTG
>NW_007360329.1:1335803-1343035 GCF_000271585.1 Trametes versicolor FP-101664 SS1
CGTCCGGATTACTCGCATTACTCAGCCATGGACTATCTGACCTTATGTCGATTATGCTCTCTTACTCAGCGTTACTCATCGCTCAGTCAGCGTCCTCTGGACGTCACATGCCCTCTTCCTATACGCTTACTCATCGTCCTCCCCAGTAGTATATAAGGAGGACTCTGCAGGCCTCTGCTCTTCAGTCGTTCTCTCACAGACTGAAGAGTAAGTCCCATACTACCTATGCTTTCTTACATGTTTACTTACTAGTACTTGTAGCCTCTCTTTGTGCGGCTTACAGGTACAGTACTATGCAATCATAGTCGTTCTCTCACAGACTGAAGACCTCTCTTTGTGCGGCTTACAGCCTTCCAGGTTCAGAGTTCATCACGGAGCCTGTACGTGTCACAGAGCACTGCTCAGACTCGAGGGGACTCGAAACAGTGAGTGAGTGAACTCCCCGAACTCCAGATACTTACCTCCTTCCCTGTCACCAATTCCTCGTCGTCAGAACCATGGTCCAGGGCTGGCACCCCCTCCGCTGCGCCGCCATGACGCTTACCAGGACCTACAGAACCGAAACGATAGCTGTGAGTACAGTGGCCGGGACCAAGGCCCTGTGAGATCATACGGACCTTGTTGCTTTCACTGCGATGTCGCGAGAGCGATGCTGTCTTCGCACCCAACGACGCCGAGGCAAGACGAGCAAGGGGAGCGTAGCCGAGGCGAGGCGGCGGCGTATGCCTGGAGCAGACGGTTCTGGGGCGGGTGTAGCAGTACCAGGTACGTCTACATCGCCAGGGGGAGAGCGGCACGATGAAAGGCTGCAGCGAGCTCCGCGCGCACGAGCACACAGGCTCACAACAGGCCCAGTGCGACCCCGCGCTCTCCGCGTTTTCGTGCACATCGTGCGTGGCCCGTCGCGGTACGTAGACGCGCCTCGGGACGAGTCTGTCCTGAGGCGGGGGCGTCCGAGGGCGTACCCGTGCACATCCGAGGCGACAACCCGTCGAACGCCCGCCGTCGACTTGTCGCGCGGACATGGCTAGTACGCGCGAACGGCGTACAGTACGCGCCGCTGGAGCTATCCTGCACACGGTGAGTCACCTCGTCGCCGGCTCTGAGCACACATGCTGCTCACCTCAGATCAACCTCGCCGCGGCCGCCTGCACCTCACCGCGAGCGGCAGACTCGCCCCGCGACCGAGTCGAGACCGCTGGGCTCGAAGGTAAGCGCTTCTGAGTCCACTTCACGCACAGACGACTGACACTGTACGCGACAGCCGCGCACAGAAACGCGTCGCCGTGGCCTCGTGTCTCGACGCACGCGGCATCTCGACGACCGCGGTACGTCACCAAGAAGACATGGGGCGTGCGCAGGAGACCACGACGCAGCGGGGGAATCGGACGGCGGGAAGGGAAGGACGCGGGACGGCTGAAAACGAGTGTATTACGGTAGCACGTAGCTAGGTACATCGCTGCGGGCCGTCTCGAGCGGCGGGGACGAGGGCGGGGACGGTGGTGATGGACCTCCCCGCGTCCTTCGGGTGCTCTCACCCGGCTCGTGCGCCCGCTCGCGGACCGTCGGTGGCCGTGTGCAGCCGGAGAGCGGGCGCACGAGATTGCGCACAGGCAGGTGGGTGGTATCCTGGGGGTTGTGGTCAGGATGGGCCCACGCGAGGTAAGACAACCGCGTACCCTTCGCGCCCGCGACGCAGTTTCCGCGTACGCGGACTGCGTCTTCTCAGTGTGCACACAGTCTTCGTGGTGTGCGCTCGAAGCTCCTCGCTTGCGGGGCTCGGTGGACCGCGCCGGCGGTGCCTCGGCGTCGCTGCACGCGCGGTCTCCCGGACCCCGCCGCGAGCTACGATCCTGTCCCACGCGCTGAGACGCAGCAGGGGAGGTCGCAGGCCGCGCCCAGGAGTGCTGGTGCCAGACGGCGCGGCGGGAGGAGGCGTCGGCGGGCGCGGACGCGCATTTTTGCGCTCGCGCCGTGAGATCACCCATGAAATCGCGCCGAAGATGCGATTTTCACCCTCTTCGTATCGCCCCGAGACTTCGTGTGGGGGTGCGCCCTGTTCCATGGGAGGGCGTAGTTGTGTTCGGGCGCGGCCCGGACGCGATGCCGGCGCGCGAGGGGGGCGGCAAGTGGCGGGTGGGGGCCGACCTCGTACTTCGCCGAGCCCGTTCTGCGCGCGTTGGCGTCGTGGCCGTATCGTGAATGCCTTATATGTGGTTTACACATAGCATGCGTCGCGTTTCGGGTCTTTACGACGCGCTCCGGCGAAGTTGTGATGTGTCGGGCGGCGGGGTGTCGAGAGAGCCTCCGCGACGAGGTCGAGCTACAGCTTGGTCCTACGCGGTTGCATGCGACGATAGTCGACGCGGAACGTGCACAAGCACACGTCCGCCAAGTTTCGCAGCGTCCGAATGGGAGGGGCAGCCGCGACGCGGAAATTTCTGATGTGGTCGTCGGATTCGCCAATGAAATCGGCCTGAACAAGAAATATATTTTCTTCCCGGATCGCCGCCAAACGCGTGGGTGTATGCGCCCTGGTGCACGGGAGTGTACCGTTCTATTTGCGGGCGTACCGGATGCGATGGCGGAGCGCGAGAGCGGCGGCAAGCGGGCGGCGGGGCCGCGGAGTCGGCAGCGTGCGACGCGCGGGACGTGCGCGACGTGGCTGTGCGCGCGGGACGTGCGTCGTGTGCGCGTGACGTACGTGTCTGAAGTGTTCGGGCAGCGCGGCGTCGCTTGCGGGGTGATGTGCGCGGACTCGGCCTGGGGTGTCGGGCTCGGTGGTCGAGTTTGGTCCAGTGCGCTCGCTCGACGCCGTTGCACGTCCGGGGTGTTGCCGTGGATGGTGGAGGGATGGCCTCTGCGGCTGGTGAGGGTGTTTTCCGGCCTGTACGGAGAGGCTTGGGCGGGTCCTCGGCATTCTTGTATGCGCGGCAAACTGAAAATCCGACTTTGTCAGCGCAAATCACGTCTGCATGAGCTGAAATCCTGCCTGGTACAAGATGCATGTAATTCTCACCGAGCTACATTCAGTGGGCAGCGGTCGGCGGGGGTGTCAGGGCGGGAGGAGGGGTCAATGGAGCCTTGGGAGAGCCTGCCTTGCCAACGGCACCCCTCGCGGAGGATGCATGGGGTATCTCTGCGCGTCTCGTACCGCGTGCACGCACGTCTAATGCGCATATACCCAGCACACAGAACGGGGGCGTTGCGGGGCGCGGGCGGTGGACGTCCATATTGCGCACACGGCAGGCACGCCATGCCGACAGCGCCGGCGCCGCAGTTCCGCTTTGCCCCACAAACGGCGTCGTGTGCATGCCCCGACAGTGTACGCGCACGCTCGTGACGATGCACGCAAGGGGCATCGTGCGGCTGGGCGCGGGCGTCGGCGATTTTGTGTGCGGGCGCGGTGTAATCGGTGCGCTGGCATCGGAGTTCGCGGCGGACGGGCCTGGGCACGCACCTGAGTGGTGTGGCGGGTTGCCTAGACAGCGCCGTGGACTGGGCGCGGACGCCGGGGCAAGTGGGGCGGGGCGGGAGACGGCGGCGGACGGTGGTGGGGCCACAGGCGGTGCGCGCGGAGGACGTGTGCGGCGTCTTCGCGCATGCAACAGTATGTGAGGGCGGGTGCTATGAGCATATCGCCAGCTCGGGTAGGCGGGGCGTCGGGGCGCTCGGGTGGTGGACGGCATTGTTGAGCGCGTGTGCGGGCGCGCGGTGCCGATGGCGTGGACGCCGCAGTTCCGCACCGGGCCGCGAGCGGCTTCGTGGGCATGCGAGGACGACGTATGCGTTGCTTTTGTGCTGTTCGCGCAAGGTGTACCGTACGAGGGCGTGCGGGCGTTCGAGTTTCGAGGCGCGGGCGACCTGTGAATCGGACGCTGTCAGTGCAGTTTGCAGCGGAGGATGCTGCAAACGCACACGATTGGGGGCTAGCACAGCCACTGTGGCGTCGTGCACAACGCAGACGCGTTCGTTGAGGCGGGGTGTTGCTGGAGACGGTAGAGTGAGCACGTAGAGTGCCAACGTCCGCAAGACATGGCGCGCGGAGGACGCCGGCGGCGGCTTAGCGCACGTAGCGGCGTGTTGCTCTGGGTGCGACGAGCGCATCCGCAGCTTGTGGGACGTGTCCGTAGAGGTTTACGGTTGGCACTTGTGCATGAGGGACGAGCGGCCGCGCCGCGTACGCCGATACCAGTTCGTCGCGGCCTCGCGAACGCCGTCGTCGGCGCATCCGGACAGCATGTACGTGCATATTTTATGCATGGACGCAGTCCGCCGCACGCAATCTGGTGTGGGCGTGGGCGAATTACCGCGGAGGAGCACTCTAAATCGGTCATTGTGAGCGCAGATCGTCGCGGCAGAGGCTGAACGCTTGCTACAAACAAGTCCATCGTCGCAGCTATCGAATGGTACCGAGTGCCACGGTGCCGCTAGACGTGTGCGCGCGGGAGAGACGGAGGAGGTCGAGCAGGGGTGGCAGAGTGCACACGGCGCACGCAGGGCGCATCCGCGGTCTGGCAAGCGTGTACAAGGCGAGCCGAGCAGTCGATGGACGAGCGTCGCGAGAGGAAAGCAGCCATTCGGCGCCTAATTGTCGCGGCAGACGCGACGACGTCATCGACCGAGTGGCGTTCACGATCCCTCCCCGGACGCGCAGTGGCAGCAGGAGGGGAGGCGAGAGAGATGCGGGGCGATGACGGGGCGTTGGCGTTGAGATCTGAGGAGTCCTGGGAGAGAGCAGCCATGGTGGATGATAGCAGACGGGAAGTTGACGGTGGAGAGAAGGTGGAGGGTATTACAGCAGCCGCCCATGCTCCTCTTCAATTATCTACGTCAACATCGCCTCCTTTATCTGATTACCTACCTTTTTCTTTCTCCGTCTTTGATTGCTCAAACTTATTTGCTAGCCCCTTTCTTAGCTGTCAACAGAAGATCGTCAGAGCCTGTCAGCAAAAATTAATTGCCCCTGGAGCCTGGCACATCGCACGGCCTCGCTGTGCGTTCCTCATCGCCCGACGACGGCGACGCTCATCTCCTTGACCTCCGAACATGTTGCAGACGAACTCTACCGCACCGCATCTACCTCCTCTTGGCTATCTCGGCCCAACGCGTCTCCGGAATCATCACGAAGACGTCAGCCGTGCAAAGTTTCGCCCGTTTTCGCCGAAGTGGCTACATCATGATATCCAGATACCTCTTCCGCGAGCTGCGTCCATCACGCTTTCATTTCCGCCCGCATAGTTGTGGGGGTCCGATGTACAACGTCCGAGGATGGATAGTTCTATCCGGAAACCATCAGGTCACTCAAAAGTCGCCCAAGCCTGAGGTTCAGGTGATACTCGTAAAGACGCTTGAGAAATGAACCCTGTTCCGGAACTCAGTACTCTTGATTCAAGGGAACGTTTCCTCACAACTGGGAAAAGTTACAAGTTCTGTACCCAACGCTATTATGACGTGCGGGCCCGCGATCGCCGCGGCCCTTGGCCCACACGGACAAGTCACATCGCCTTGCTCATACCCTCCGTGCGTACCTCCCACCCCGCTTCCGGGAATCCTGGTGCAGCATTTTTACTACCATCCCACCCCTCAGCCATCATCGCCATCGCGTACAGCAGCGAACCGGAACCCGGGAAATACGGAGTCGGAACGCGCACGCCGCCCACGGGCATCCCGACGTCGTCGAATTCGAACAGCGGGTGGAGCAGCCATTCTATCGCCTTCTCCGTCTCTCCGTTGCGCGCTGCGGACATCGCCAGCATGGGGAAGTCCCATCTGTGACGTGCGAACGGAACAAGCTTTTCAGTGTCAATCAGCGCTTTGGGAACAACAGCCACCTACCCCCAGCAGTTGCTGATGTTCCAGCTCGTCCAAATCTTCTCCGCCGTCGCCTTGGCCATATGCAAACTTACATTCGCGGTCTGCGGCAGCCATCCGTACAGGCCCACCATGGCGGGGTGGTCGTTGGTGAACGTCGGCGTATCCCAAAAGTCACTCGGGATCCCCTCGTAAACCGCGTACAGTTCGTCTTCGATCGGGAGCGGGGCCAGGTTGTCCTTCACCTCCGTCCACTCGGCCGGCACCGCTTCTCCCATTCTTTCCATCCAAGTGCTCGCGTGGTCTAGACCGAAACGCCAGTACGCCAACTCAAACGCCGGGTTGCGCGTCACGTTCGGGCTCGTGTCTTCGCTCACGATGTACATTGGTGGGCCTAGGTCGAAGAAGTCGGTGCTCGCGTTCCGGTGGGCATAGACCGCCATCCAATCCGCCGTCGCACGTACCACATCGTGCCACTTCTCCAGCGTCGCCTTCGATCCGGTCGCGCGAAATTCATACTCGGCGAACACGAGTGAGTGTGGCTGTTCCCATATCAGCAGTTCGTTGATCTCCCCCGGGGCTGACCGTCCAGCTGGATCGGTCATTTTGGACCAGCGCGCTCCAGTGGAATAGCCTTGCTGGACTTGAGCGCGTTGGATCGCGGTGGGGAGGAACCGGGAGTAAACGCTGCTAGCGCGGTTGAGGAGGTCCCAGTTGTTCCAGAGCGCCCAGTGCGCACTGTGCCAGAAGAACATCTCCATGTGGAACTTGCCATACTATGAATGCCGGTCAGTCTCCCCACCTAACTGTCGATCGTCTTGCTCACCCATCCGTTGTTGACTAGGCCGGACTACGAACTGTCAGTCAACAGCGGCGATGGCATGCGGCGACGTGGCTTACCTCTTGCGGAGGATAATCACCCGCCTCGTTCACTCGCAACAGATACTGCGACAGGATGATGCGCCGTTGCAGCTCCTCCGCGCGGGCATCAGTGGATCCCGTCAAAACGTCCACGAAACCGTGATTGGACCAGAAGTCCTCCCAAGCCTGCTGGGACTCGCGCTGGATCTCCTTCACGCCCGATACTGCCTGGACTGCCCCCGGCGAATACGCGACTGCGACGGAGAACTCCTTCTGGCCGCGGCGCGGGACGATCTCGTAGCGGTGCGCATCCGGCGAGACTCGCTTGGCAGAGAAGGCGTCTCCTCCGACGGACGCGAAGAACGTCGTGGCGTCCATCGTGTGCGCGATCTGCGCCTGGATATTACGACCTAGCCCACCGCCCGTGCGCAACGCCGTGGTATGGTTGCTCGTCGCGTTCCACACGCCGACGAAGGGCGCCTCGAATTTCTGGACGCCATCGTTCCACGGGAAGTCGAGGAACACCCCAAGGCGGCCGCGTTGCAGGAGCGGAGACA
>NW_007360329.1:1344118-1349954 GCF_000271585.1 Trametes versicolor FP-101664 SS1
ATGGGCGTGATCGCGGTGCTAAGGACTTCGCACTGTTGTCGCGACTCCGACGCGCTCGGGACGTCGAGCAGATCTCTTGCACGCTACGAAGCCGTTCTGGATGTCGGAGTGTATCTGGCGAGGCGCGGCGCGTTCCTGCTCTCGCGTGCGGCCTACAAATACTGGAAAATTAGTTGGACGCCGGTATTAGCGGGCGAGGAAGCGGTACATACCACATTTACTTCGAACGCGACCTCTCGAGTGATGCGCGCGGAACATACGGCATACAGCCGCGGGCGCAGATTGTGCTCCGGAGGCAGCACCGACACGCCGCGTGCGGTCATACGAGCTGCCGGCCGGAACAATCGCGTGGGAGGGTGTCGAGCTCCGAGTCGGTGGAGGCGTCTGAATCGGTTGGAACATAGTTGACGGCGGCGAGCTGCGCAGACATCGACATTAGCGTAAGAGTACCGCGCGGGCGAATCCGACTCGCCTATGCCACGGCGCTCCGAGTCCCGTAGCCGTGCACGGGACACTCGTGCTCGCCCGAGAGTCTGCCAGCAGCGGAAGGACGAAGACATCCGCACAAAGGGCCCAGAGAGACCTAGAATGTCCTTTTTGCTCGTCCCAGACGAGACGAGCGTGCACAAGGAACCCGTTCGCGCAAAGGAGCTCTGCTCGCCCACGGCTAGAGGACTTCGCGGATACGGGCGTTTATTCCGACGCAATGCGAAATACGCAAGTCGTGCGCCGACGTGGCATGGCTCTTCTCCGCCCCACCTCCGCCGTTCCTGCTCGCCCATTTCTCTCGTTTGACTGCCCTCTGTCCTGTTCTCAAACCCGAGAACACAATCTGCAAGGCCTGCTCGGTTAGCGGGAAGGCCAAATCTGCAAAAATAAGTCGGTACGTACTCTGGCTCGTTCGTTCTCGCGCGCGAGCCGCATGAGAGTTCTCCTCCCACGGAAATGCCCCTGAACGCGAGATACGGGTTCACATCCATTCTCTGCCGTCCAGAATGGGACAGCGGGTGGGCAGGCATCGAAGGAGTCGTCTGACCGCTTCAAGACGGCCAGACGCGGTACTATAGAGACAATTCGAGGTTAGCAAGAACGTCGCTAAACGCAAACGGCGGCCAGACGCACCGCGAGACAACTTCGCCTTCCGGAGGTCCGTGGGCGCCTATTTGGACGTAGCTCGAAACTTCACAGTCCCGCGCCGCCGCGTCTGCAGCCCTGCGAGGGCCGTGTCGTGTGCCGCCGCCCGGCTCGAGCGCGTGGGCAATTAGAGAAGGTTAGACTGTGCAAACACAGCGGTCGGTGGATGATTACACATCAAAGACGCAGCTCACCTATTTGCGCACTCGGGAAGCTCATAGTCGTCTGATACGCCGGCTGCGACGAGTACTGCGCACTGAAGGAGAGCGCAGGGAGACGCCCGCGCACAGGGTGCAAATGTCTGCCTGGGCAGCGCGCGATCCAGTAGTAGACGTGCGGAGACCATTACGGGGCTGTACAAGGGGTTATACGAGCGCAGAGGAGCTTTGCCCGCCGACGAAACGATTTCACGGAGTCGCGGGTACGGGCGCCTATTACGACGCCGCCGGAAATCGAGAAACCTTGATGTCGACGCGTCGCGGCTTCACTCCACTCCACTTCCTCTGCCCGCGCCTGCTTCGTATTTCTCATCTTCCGGCTCAATTCTTCTGGCGTCGGTGCTGAATGCATGATCTGCAAGGCCAGGCTGGTCAACGGGGACGTCAAGCCTGCAAAAAGAGAATGGTGCATACTCTGGATTGTTGGAGTGGACGCTCGTCTCCAGGTAGCGTGACATGTGGCGACGCGCGCCCAGAATGCGAACTGCGTGCCCGCATTCGTGCATCCGAGGCCGGTGGCTGCACCGCCAGAGTGTTTGCCAGTGTCGAGGGAGTTTCCCTGCTTCTACACGGCCAGGATAAGACTATAAATAAGATAATATGTGAGTGAATATCTTCGTAGATGCCAACAGCGGCCACACGCACCGCGACACGACTTCGCGCTTCCAGAGGTTGGCGGGCGCTTATTTGGACGCAACTCAAAACCGGCGAGTCTCACGCCGCCGTCCTTCTGCTGGATTCGCTTGCTGGGGCTCGATCTGAAACTCGCCTCACGCCGCAATTCTGGGCCGCGAGTGAGAAACAAGACCACCACCCGCACGCGAGCTGCAACGCCCGGTCCGTAATCTGCAACTTCGAAATAAGTCAGTTATCCGAGGGATTCAAAGGTAAGAGGGAGAACGGTTCATACCATGTTTGTTTGGTGCCCGCAGGACAGTCAAAAAGCCCACCGAGGTACAATCCAGCCGAGCAACGCGTGCTCGTGTCCATTGTGGGCGCTCTGGGTACCGGTAGGACTTGAGGCTTCACCTGTACCACGAGAATGCGAGTGTGAGTTTGTCAAGCGGCTGCGAGTCTTCGCAATATAGAGTAGACGAGCAAATAGGCTGACCCGTCGAGTGGGAATGGCCGTGAACAAGGCCAGGAAGAGAGAGGCAGTAACAGACCGCCGCGGACGCACTTCGCGAGATTGGCGCTTATCTGAGCGCCCGCGCGATCGAACAGCCACTCGCGCGCTCTCTTCGTTCTGCTCCGCGACCCGTCTCCGGCATTCCACTTCGTCCTCGCACTACGAATGTCTGCGGATGGTTGCAACGGTGACAAAAGACGTCTACGGCGGCATATGAATCAACCTCGTGCGCGTGCACAATAAACACAGTACGTACCAAGTCATCAAACTTGTCTACGAGACACCGACATGTCTGCCCACCTCGCGCCCTCGATTGCTAGGCTCATATCAGCTACGGAGCCTCCGCGATGGATGCAAACGACTCACGCGCCGCCGGGAAAGTGGTATTTCTCCTCGAAAAGACCTCGCATCGACGCCGCAGGGACGACTCGTAGGCGCGAGACCGACAAGGTGAGCGGTGTGGGTTTTTGTGTTATGGCACAGACTTGGGCGCATTTGCTGGCAGTGGACACCTCCGGCACAGGCGTGAGGAGCGGATTGCACGCGCATGAGTGATCTATGGAGTGTTGGATCAGTATACAATTTGGCGTGCACGAGCAGTAAGGGGTGTACCTTTCAATAGACTGCAAAGCGCACCGGAGACGCAGGCGGCACTATCCAGCTGCTAGAAGCGTGTACTATGGCGCGTGAGTGGTGCGAGTCGTGTTGGGAGGGCATGGACCGGGCTTGTTTGCCGACCGTGCCGTCCAGCAACCTGTGGTATACCAAGGAGAGTGTCCACTGCGGCAAGCGCAAACAGCACACGGTGTGCTACCTCGCTGACATCCCCTGTCCTCCGTGCAGTGCGTTCAGGCCTCCTCAACAACCTGTCAAACCGTTGGCGGCTGCACTGAGGACGGGAGTGCTGTCCTGTCCGGAATGCAGGCCCACGTACTCACCTTGCTTGCCTCGCACTCTGACATTCGAGTAGCTGTTTTGCGGCCAATAGGGTGCGTCTAGAGATCGGATGACTCGTGCGCAGAGGATGGGAGGGCGATGCAGGGCCACTTGCGGTGGCGGTAGGGAAGAGAGGAAGGAAGGGAGGATGTGCGTGGGTGAGATCTCAGGACACTGCGAGGGCAGGTCGGTAAGTTGAACGAGGCGTGGCGGGCATGGGTCCAGCCCTGGTGCGGACGGAGCGGGCAACTCGGATGCGAAGATCTCGAACTGTGCCGCGTGTGGAGCCGTGCGAGCGTTGTGAAGCAGCGGGTGTTTCGGGGGTTGTCTGGTTTGATGCTCGCCTGTACATAGCTGTATTTTTCCGTATGCCGCACCAATAGGATTTCTGGGTTCGTGGATATGGCATGATTGGGCATCTGGTTGCCCAGGGAGTGTCTTCAATTTTTGGGCTTTTACGTTCTGATGCACACAAATTTGACCATGGCTCTGGGCCCACGGCCATGGTAGTCACACAGATGCACTCCGGCAAGCTACTCAGGGCCCGCCTGCATCTCCACACGCTCTCACTTTCCCAGAAATGGAAGGACCAGGAAGACCAGAGTGTGCAGCACTATACTGCTCACTCTCCTTTTCCTGACCTCGTCCACTTCTGCATTTCATGTCCTACAATATGTTGGGGCTCAAATTGATGGAAAACAACTTGTGGTACAATATCATGAAAGCAAATGCAATGGCTCGCCCACACGAAGGTTCGCAATGCCCTTGCAGATCTCAGATATGATTCCGATCTTGCCGGCGCTACGCTCGCTTGACCCTGCAGTCGAGATTCGCGGAGATGTCACCAGCGCGCTAATTGCGGGCTGATACTGAACGCCCTGCGGATTGTACTATGAAATTATCGAGCAGGTCGCGGCCGTGGAGAGAGCGCAAGACGGAATGCGAGCGCAACGTCCGGGAGAGCCTTGAGCGTGGCCACCTGCCTGCCTTTTTGGGTAAGAAGGAATAGAGCCGCCCAATGTGCGCGCGGCCGTCACTGCTCCCTCGTCTTCATCTCCTCCGTATGAGTCCGCCTCTTCGCTTATGCGCCATACAATATTGGTCTATATCTGTTTGCATCTCAAACCGTCCAAGTACGCGAACTCGAAGCGCTGCACGCGCCTGTCACAAGTTGCGGACCCACGTTCTCGGATCGGTCGCCAGCATCCGAGTCTTCGCGCGCGGCGATCCGACATCCCTCCAAAGCGCCCCCTGGTAGCCTCGGCAGCACATTCAAAGCAGGATATCCTATCATATATGTAGCATACTATGTGAGCTCTGAGAGCAGGCTTTTTGATTCTATGGGCATGGTTTGGGTATTACACTCACGAGTTTTGAGGTCCTCCGAAACTCGGGGCCTCGGGGGCTCGGAAGGCTAACAAGTCTCCCGGTGTTAAGGATCCGCATGCGCTGCTGAGTGTTCCCTCCTGCGAATAGACAAAATTTGATTGCGTTTGAAATCTGGTAACATCAGCGAGTCGCGTAGGGCTTTGCAGTCGTGAAGGGAACAAGATCTGTAGGCAGGCGCGTACTACGCTTCTCCGAGCATATTCAATCCCACCGGTATGCATTATCTCACCTCTTGTGAGTCCCTCTGACTTCGTGTATTGCTCGCAAGTACGCATTTGCGTACTACTAGCCACGCGTACTTAGTATGTCACGCCGATATATTTCTGGTGCACGCGGATATGCCGCTAGTCTCGTCTGAAGTGGACTCGAACGACCCTTACTTGACTATCTTGATTCATGTTCGCAGTGTCTCCAGTCCCCAAGCGACGTGCCCACACCCATTCGTAAGTTATCTCCGAAGCTGCAGGGCCCACGTTTCGCATTCATGACCTTTACCAGTGATTCCAGCTACTACCAAATATCTGGGTCGAGTGGAGAGCCCGACACCACGTCCATGAAGCTCGCAATGACATGTACGTTCTCGCATCGCATGCCCATACTCGACTCGCTGAAATCGCCTGACTGTCTCTAGATCCAAATTCGCATTCCACGCGTGTAATCCCTGTGCAAGCATGCCATGTCCAGGAACAGGCGAGCTGGACGGCATGGACGGCATGGACTGGGGCGAGCTCGTGTTCTCGCATGCTCATTGATAAATGGTGAGCTCTGGGGTCAAAGTGTTGAGCCGTGCATCTGGGTACAATACGAGCATAGGTAAATATATTTCTTGAAGGTGTACGAGAGATACGTGTGGATGCCTGCTCGTACAATGCCTCCCTGGACCTGATATCGCCGTCCCCTGCTGGGCCTCCCGGATACCTGTGTGGCGTCAGCGTCATTCCACCCTCGTCCGATACGGAATGGACTCGCTAGACGATACAACATCTAGCCCACGGCGGCGACGCCCGTGCCCACTGAAACAAGGGCAGTC
>NW_007360329.1:1355874-1367332 GCF_000271585.1 Trametes versicolor FP-101664 SS1
TGATATACAGGAACACCCGCGGTGTATAGGGCCAGCTAACGTCCGGGCCCGGGATCGCGCGGCACCTCGCCCACGCCGATTATTCACATCGCTTTGCTCATCCCCTCCGTGCGTACCTCCCACCCCGCTTTCGGAAATCCCGGTGCAGTACCCTTACTTCCGTCCCACCCCTCAGCCATCATCGCCATCGCATACAGCAGCGAACCGGAACCCGGGAAATACGGAGTCGGAACACGCACTCCGCCTACGGGCATCCCGACGTCGTCGAATTCGAACAGCGGGTGGAGCAGCCATTCTATCGCCTTCTCCGTCTCTCCGTTGCGCGCTGCGGACATCGCCAGCATGGGGAAGTCCC
This sequence comes from Trametes versicolor FP-101664 SS1, assembly GCF_000271585.1. Taxonomy (NCBI): domain Eukaryota; kingdom Fungi; phylum Basidiomycota; class Agaricomycetes; order Polyporales; family Polyporaceae; genus Trametes; species Trametes versicolor. The sequence goes on from NW_007360329.1 coordinate 1,356,230, forward strand.
ATCTGTGACGTGCGAACGGAACACGCTTTTCAGTGTCAATCAATGCTTCGGGAACAACAGCCACCTACCCCCAGCAGTTGCTGATGTTCCAACTCGTCCAAATTTTCTCCGCCGTCGCCTTGGCCATGGTCAAACTCACGTTCGCGGTTTGCGGCAACCATCCATACAAGCCCACCATGGCCGGGTGGTCGTTGGTGAACGTCGGCGTATCCCAAAAGTCGCTCGGGATCCCCTCGTAAACCGCGTACAGTTCGTCTTCGATCGGGAGTGGGGCCAGGTTGTCCTTCACCTCCGTCCACTCGGCCGGCACCGCTTCTCCCATTCTTTCCATCCAAGTGCTCGCGTGGTCTAGACCGAAACGCCAGTACGCCAACTCAAATGCCGGGTTGCGCGTCACGTTCGGGCTCGTGTCCTCACTCACGACGTACATCGGTGGGCCTAGATCGAAGAAGCCGGTGCTCGCGTTCCGGTGGGCATAGACCGCCATCCAATCCGCCGTCGCATGCACCACGTCGTGCCACTTCTCCAGCGTCGCCATCGACCGGGTGGCCCGATACTCGTACTCGGCGAATACGAGCGGGTGCGGCTGTTCCCAGATCAGGAGCTCGTTGATCTCCCCCGGGGCTGACCGCCCAGCTGGATCGGTCATTTTGGACCAGCGCGCTCCAGTGGAATAGCCTTGCTGGACTTGAGCGCGTTGGATCGCGGTGGGGAGGAACCGGGAGTAGACGCTGCTAGCATGAGGGGAAAGATGGGGCGGGTGCGCATGTACATAGATATACTGAAATATATTTCGTTTGCGAGGGAAACATCGACTGTGCGAGTGTGTTCGCGTGCGTGGTGGCTGTGCGGAACTCTGGCGAGCCGGCAGTGGGTGTTGGCGGCGGGGACGGACTCGGACGGTGCGCGCGGCTGGATCTCGCTTGGGCGAGCATCTCGGGGAGCGTGCCGGATCCCGGCGAGGGAGGCATGTACTGCTAGGGAAATAACTACGGACTCTGCGTGGAGAGTGGGTGGCAGTTGGCGCTGGGGAGGTCCAGAGGGTGCACTAGGGGAGAGGGGACTCTGTTCACGCATTTTGGACGGCAGGAAAGTCACGGAAATCGCATTACGGGCTACTGATAATACTACGACCCCGAACGCGCACAAACGCGCCGTAAAGACCCACCCGCCCCCGCTCAGGACACTTCGCGCACTCGGACGGACGCGGGCGCCTACTCCGACACTGCCTGAGTCTGCAGAGTCCCGCACCACTGCTTTTTCCTCAGTCTGTTTGCTCGCCCACACTCTGCCCGTTTTCCAGGGTCCTCCGCACTGGAATCCGTTGTATGGAAGTCAATCCGGAGTCACACAAGACGAGCACGAAGTTCCCTGCGTGTGCGCGACTGGAGCGCGCGCGGGGTTCGTTCCGCATGCCCAGTACATGGGGGTGATCGCGGCGCCAAGGACATCGTGCCGCCGTCGCGACTCCGACGCGCTCGGGACGTCGAGCAGATCTCTTGCACGCTACGAAGCCGTTCTGGATGTCGGAGTGTATCTGGCGAGGCGCGGCGCGGCGCGTTCCTGCTCTCGCGTGCGGCCTACAAATACTGGAAAATTAGTTGGACGCCGGTATTAGCGGGCGAGGAAGCGGTACATACCACATTTACTTCGAACGCGACCTCTCGAGTGATGCGCGCGGAACATACGGCATACAGCCGCGGGCGCAGATTGTGCTCCGGAGGCAGCACCGACACGCCGCGTGCGGTCATACGAGCTGCCGGCCGGAACAATCGCGTGGGAGGGTGTCGAGCTCCGAGTCGGTGGAGGCGTCTGAATCGGTTGGAACATAGTTGACGGCGGCGAGCTGCGCAGACATTGACATTAGCGTAAGAGTACCGCGCGGGCGAATCCGACTCGCCTATGCCACGGCGCTCCGAGTCCCGTAGCCGTGCACGGGACACTCGTGCTCGCCCGAGAGTCTGCCAGCAGCGGAAGGACGAAGACGTCCGCACAAAGGGCCCAGAGAGACCTAGAATGTCCTTTTTGCTCGTCCCAGACGAGACGAGCGTGCACAAGGAACCCGTTCGCGCAAAGGAACTCTGCTCGCCCGCGGCTAGAGGACTTCGCGGATACGGGCGCTTATTCCGACGCAATGCGAAATACGCAAGTCGTGCGCCGACGTGGCATGGCTCTTCTCCGCCCCACGTCCGCCGTTCCTGCTCGCCCATTTCTCTCGTTTGACTGCCCTCTGTCCTGTTCTCAAACCCGAGAACACAATCTGCAAGGCCTGCTCGGTTAGCGGAAAGGCCAAATCTGCAAAAATAAGTCGGTACGTACTCTGGCTCGTTCGTTCTTGTGCGCGAGCCGCATGAGAGTTCTCCTCCCACGGAAATGCCCCTGAACGCGAGATACGGGTTCACATCCATTCTCTGCCATCCAGAATGGGACAGCGGGTGGGCAGGCATCGAAGGAGTCGTCTGGCCGCTTCAAGACGGCCAGACGCGGTACTGTAGAGACAATTCGAGGTTAGCAAGAACGTCGCTAAACGCAAACGGCGGCCAGACGCACCGCGAGACAACTTCGCCTTCCGGAGGTCCGTGGGCGCCTATTTGGACGTAGCTCGAAACTTCACAGTCCCGCGCCGCCGTTCCTCTTATCTCCTCGCTGACACGGGCCGGTGGGGTATGTCCGCGTTGTAGAGCGCACTCCGGAGATGTTGGCGCCTCCTCTGCAGCCCTGCGAGGGCCATGTCGTGTGCCGCCGCCCGGCTCGAGCGCGTGGGCAATTAGAGAAGGTTAGACTGTGCAAACACAGCGGTCGGTGGATGATTACACATCAAAGACGCAGCTCACCTATTTGCGCACTCGGGAAGCTCGTGGTCGTCTGATACGCCGGCTGCGACGAGTACTGCGCGCTGAAGGACAGCGCAGGGAGACGCCTGCGTACAGGGTGCAAAAGTCTCCCTGGGCAGCGCGCGATCCAGTAGTCGACGTGCGGAGACCATTACGGGGCTGCACAAGGGGTTATACGAGCGCAGAGGAGCTTTGCCCGCCGATGAAACGACTTCGCAGAGTCGCGGGTACGGGCGCCTATTATGACGCTGCCCGAAATTGCGAAGTCTTGTGTCGACGCGCCGCGACTTTACTCTGCTCCACCTCCTCTGCATGCGCCCGCGTCGCATTTCTTGTCTTCTGGCTCAATTATTCCGGCATCGGCGCTGAATGCATGCTCTTCAAGGCCAGGCTGGTCAGCGGGGACGTCAAGCCTGCAAAAAGAGAACGGTGCGTACTCCGGATGGTTCGGGTGCACGCTCGTCTCCAGGTAGCATGACACGTGGCGACGCGCGCCCAGAATGCGAACTGCGTGCCCGCATTCGTGCATCCGAGGCGGGTGGCTGCACCGCTAGAGTGTTTGCCGGCATCCAGGGAGTTTCCCTGCTTCGTTACGGCCGAGATAATACTAAAAAGAAGGTCATATGTGAGTGAAACCCTTCGCAGACGCAAACAGCGGCCACACGCACCGCGACGCGACTTCGCGCTTCCAGAGGTAAGCGGGCGCTTATTTGGACGTAGCTCGAAACTGGCAAGTCTCGCGCCGCTGTCCTTTCACTGCTACTAGTCGCTTGCTGGGGCTCGGTCTGGAATCCGTATTACGCCGCAATCCTGGGCCGCGAGTGAGAAACGAGGTGGTCACCCGCACGCGAGCTGCAATGCCCAATGCAAAGTCGAGATAAGTCAGTCATCGGAGGGATTCAGAGGTAAGAGGGAGAACGGTACATACCAAGTCTGTTTGATGCCCGCGGAACAGTCAAAAAGCCCACCGAGGTACGTCCTGGTACGTCCCACACGAAGAAGGCGTGCTCGTGTCCATCGTGGGCGCTCTGGGTACTGGTGGGACCTGAGACTTCGTTTGCACCGCGAGAATGCGGGCGTGAATCTGCCACAAGCGGCTGCGAGTCTACGCGAGGTATAGTAGACGAGCACAGAGGCTGGCTCGCCGAGTGGGAACGGCCGTGAACAAGGCCAGGAAGAGAGAAACAGTGCCAGACCGCCGCGGACGCACTTCGCGAGATTGGCGCTTATCTGAGCGCCCGCGCGATCGAGCAGCCACTCCCGCGCGATCTCTTCGTTCTGCTCCGCGACTCTTCTTCAGTATTCCACTCCGTCCTCGCGCTGCACATATCTGCGGATTGCTGCAACGATGACGAAAGACGTCTACGGCGGCATACAAATCAACTAAGCACTCGTGCGCGTGCACAACAATCACAGTACGTACCAAGTCATCAAACTCGTCTACGAGACGCCGACATGTCCGCCCACCTCGCGCCCTCAATTGCTAGGCGCAGACCAGCTACAGCGCCTCCGCGATGGACGCAAACGACTCACACGCCGCCGGGAAAGTGGTATTTCTCCTCGAAAAGGCCTCGCATCGACGCCACAGGGACGAGTCGCAGGCGCGAGACCGACAAGGTGAGCGGTGTGGGTTTTCGTGTTATGACACAGACTTGGGCGCGTCCGCTGCCGGCGGTGTTTGCTGCCGGCGGACACCTCCGGCACGGGCACGAGGAGCGGATCACGCGTGTACGAGTGGTCTATGGATCGTTGTATCAGTATACAGTTTGCCACACACGGGCAGTAAGGGGTGTACCTTCAGATCGACCACAAAGCGCGCCGTAGACATACACGGCGCTGTCCAGCTGCTAGAGGCGTGTACTGTGGCAGATGGATGGCTCGAGACGTGTCGGGAGGGCATGTCCCGGGCTTGTTTGCCGTACCGTACCATCCAGCGACATGTGGTACGCTGAGGAGAGTGTCCTCTACGGCGGGCGCAGACAGCATGCAGCGTGCTACCTCCCTGTCATCCCCTGTCCTCTGTGCAGTGCGTTCGGGCCTCCTCGACGACCTGTCAAACCGTTGGCGGCTGCGCTGAGGACGGGAGTACAGTGCTGCTGGATGAGCAACAACACTGAAGTTATGTTTACCTCGTCGCACTCCCGGATGCCCTGGCTGGTAAGTTGCTGCGTGCAACACCCCACGGCACAGCCGACATGGCGGTTCTCTGCGCGGACATATATTGTGTGAGTACTGCTGTCCTGTCCGGAATGCAGGCCCACGTACTCACCTTGCTTGCCTCGCGCTCTGAATTCGAGTTGCCGTCTTGCGGCCGACTCGGATAGGGTGTGTCCAGGGATCGGATGAGTGTGCAGAGGATGGGAGGACGATGCAGGGACACTAGCGGTGGAGGTAGGGAAGAGAGGGGAAGGAAGGGAGGATGCACACGGGCGAGATCGCAGGACGCTGCGAGGGCAGGTCGGTAAGTTGAATGAGGCATGGCGGACATGGGTCCGGCCCTGGCCCATGTGGTGCGGACGGAGCGGGCAACTCGGTTGCGAAGATCTCGAACTGTGCCGCGTGTGGAGCCGTGCGAGCGTTGTGAAGCAGCGGGTGTTTCGGGGGTTGTCTGGTTTGATGCTCGCCTGTACATAGTTGTATCGCTTTGTATGCTGCACCAATAGGATTTCTGGGTTCGTAGATATGGCGTGATCGGGCATCTGGTTGCCCAGGGAGTGTCTTCAATTTTTGGGCTTTTACGTTCTGATGCACACAAATTTGACCATGGCTCTGGGCCCACGGCCATGGTAGTCACACAGATGCACTCCGGCAAGCTACTCAGGGCCCGCCTGCATCTCCACACGCTCTCACTTTCCCAGAAATGGAAGGACCAGGAAGACCAGAGTGTGCAGCACTATACTGCTCACTCTCCTTTTCCTGACCTCGTCCACTTCTGCATTTCATGTCCTACAATATGTTGGGGCTCAAATTGATAGAAAATAACTTGTGGTACAATATCATGAAAGCAAATGCAATGGCTCGCCCACACGAAGGTTCACAATGCCCTTGCAGATCTCAGATATGATTCCGATCTTGCCGGCGCTACGCTCGCTTGACCCTGCAGTCGAGATTCGCGGAGATGTCACTGAAGCGCTAGTCGCGAGCTGATACTGAACGCCCTGCAGATTGTGCTATGACATTGTCGAGCAGGTCGCGGCCGTGGAGAGAGCACAAGACGGAATGCGAGCACAACGTCCGGGAGAGCCTTGAGCATGGCCACCTGCCTGCCTTTTTGGGTAAGAAGGAATAGAGCCGCCCAATGTGCGCGCGGCCGTCACTGCTCCCTCGTCTTCATCTCCTCCGTATGAGTCCGCCTCTTCGCTTATGCGCCATACAATATTGGTCTATATATGTTTGCATCTCAAACTGTCTAAGTATGCGAACTCGAAGCGCTGCACACGCCTGTCACAAGTTGCGGACCCACGTTCTCGGATCGGTCGCCAGCATCCGAGTCTTCGCGCGCGGCGATCCGACATCCCTCCAAAGCGCCCCCTGGTAGCCTCGGCAGCACATTCAAAGCAGGATATCCTATCATATATGTAGCATAATATGTGAGCTCTGAGAGCAGGCTTTTTGATTCTATGGGCATGGTTTGGATATTACACTCACGAGTTTTGAGGTCCTCCGAAACTCGGGGGCTCGGGGGCTCGGAAGGCTAACAAGTCTTCCGGTGTTAGGGATCAACACGCGCCACGGAGCGCGCCCTCCTGCGAATAGACAAGATTTGATTGCGTTTGAAATCTGGTAACATCAGCGAGTCGCGTAGGGCTTCGCAGTCGTGAAGGGAACAAGATCTGTAGGCAGGCGCGTACTACACTTCTCCGAGCATATTCAATCCCACCGGTATGCATTATCTCACTTCTTGTGAGTCCCTCTGACTTCGTGTATTGCTCGCAAGTACGCATTTGCGTACTACTAGCCACGCGCACTTAGTATGTCACGCCGATATATTTCTGGTGCACGCGGATATGCCGCTAGTCTCGTCTGAAGTGGACTCGAACGACCCTTACTTGACTATCTTGATTCATGTTCGCAGTGTCTCCAGTCCTCGAGCGACGCACCCACACCCCTTAGTAAGTTATCTCCGAAGCTGCTGGGCCCACATTTCGCGATCATGACCTTTACCAGTGATTCCAGCTACTACCAAATATCTGGGTCGAGTGGAGAGCCCGACACCACGTCCACGAAGCTCGCAATGACATGTACGTTCTCGCATCGCATGCCCATACTCGACTCGCTGACATCGCCTAACTGTCTCTAGATCCAAGTTTGCACTCCACATGCGTATTCCCTGTGCAAGCGTGCCATGTCCAGGAACAGGCGAGCTGGACGGCATGGACGGCATGGACTGGGGCGAGCTCGTGTTCTCGCATGCTCATTGATGAATGGTGAGCTGTGGGGTCAAAGTGTTGAGTCGTGCGTCTGGATACAATACGAGCATAGGTAAATATATTTCTTGAAGGTGTACGAGAGATACGTGTGGATGCCTGCTCGTACAATGCCTCCCTGGACCTGATATCGCCGTCCCCTGCTGGGCCTCCCGGATACCTGTGTGGCGTCAGCGTCATTCCACCCTCGTCCGATACGGAATGGACTCGCTAGACGATACAACATCTAGCCCACGGCGGCGACGCCCGTGCCCACCTGAAACGAGGGCAGTCATCTGTGTACCGAGCGCCCACTATCCGAAGCGAGCCCGTCCCTCGAGACCAACGCGGCTTGAACGCGGAATCGCACCGTGCCGCGTAAGTAAGTTCGCCCTCCCGCGGCTCGTCCGTGCGCACCCATTCCCGCTGACCCCGCTGCGCTCGGCTCATGTCGCTCTGTGGTTGGTGCACCGTTGAGCGGGCTCGGTGCCCTCTCCGGTGCTCTCGTAAGTTTGGGGTGTCGTGTTCATTTCCATGGGGCGGCGGACTGCTTGGCTCCGGTAGACGTTGGTGCACGGGCCATCGTACGACGGGGCGGCCCTAAACCACGGCGGTATAAGTACAGCACTGGACGCGACGCGAGCGTACTCACTCTTCACCCTCCGCGCCCTCACTCCCTCGCCCGTTCCTAGCCCTCCTCCTCCCCTCGCGCAGCCTCTCCGGGTGCTGCCCACAGGCTGCTCGCACCCCGCTGTCCCTATTCATATTTCCTCTTCCACTCTGGTGAACCCCGGTGAGGTGCAAACACATTGTTAGCACAGTCGCTGACTCCGCTCTGCAGTGCTCATCACAGCGCGCAACGTCCAGCTCGACGCCACCCATGGCGAGCGAGTCTGGTACACACAGGCCGATCGAGACGAGGGCCGCACGGAGCCTGTACGTGTCACAGAGCACTGCTCAGACTCGAGGGGACTCGAAACAGCGACTCCAGATACTTACCTCCTTCCCTGTCACCAATTCCTCGTCGTCAGAACCATGGTCCAGGACTTGCACCCCCTCCGCTGCGCCGCCATGACGCTTACCAGGACCTACAGAACCGAAACGATAGCTGTGAGTACAGTGGCCGGGACCAAGGCCCTGTGAGATCATACTGACCTTGTTGCTTTCAGTGCGATGTCGCGAGAGCGATGCTGTCTTCGCACCCAACGACGCCGAGGCAAGACGAGCAAGGGGAGCGTAGCCGAGGCGAGGCGGCGGCGTATGCCTGGAGCGGACGGTTCTGGGGCGGGTGTAGCAGTACCAGGTACGTCTACATCACCAGGGGGAGAGCGGCACGATGAAAGGCTGCAGCGAGCTCCGCGCGCACGAGCGCACAGGCTCACAACAGGCCCAGTGCGACCCCGCGCTCTCCGCGTTTTCGTCCACATCGTGCGTGGCCCGTCGCGGTACGTAGACGCGCCTCGGGACGAGTCTGTCCTGAGGCGGGGGCGTCCGAGGGCGTACCCGTGCACAACCGAGGCGACAATCCGTCAAACGCCCCCCGTCGACTTGTCGCGCGGACATGGCCAGTACGCGCGAACGGCGTACAGTACGCGCCGCTGGAGCTATCCTGCACACGGTGAGTCACCTCGTCGCCGACTCTGAGCACACATGCTGCTCACCTCAGATCAACCTCGCCGCGGCCGCCTGCACCTCACCGCGAGCGGCAGACTCGCCCCGCGACCGAGTCGAGACCGCTGGGCTCGAAGGTAAGCGCTTCTGAGTCCACTTCACGCACAGACGACTGACACTGTACGCGGCAGCCGCGCACAGAAACGCGTCGCCGTGGCCTCGTGTCTCGACGCACGCGGCATCTCGACGACCGCGGTACGTCACCAAGAAGACATGGGGCGTGCGCAGGAGACCACGACGCGGCGGGGGAATCGGACGGCGGGAAGGGAAGGACGCGGGGCGGCTGAAAACGAGTGTATTACGGTAGCACGTAGCTAGGTACATCGCTGCGGGCCGTCTCGAGCGGCGGGGACGAGGGCGGGGACGGCGGTGATGGACCTCCCCGCGTCCTTCGGGTGCTCTCATCCGGCTCGTGCGCCCGCTCGCGGACCGTCGGTGGCCGTGTGCAGCCGGAGAGCGGGCGCACGAGATCGCGCATAGGCAGGTAGGTGATATCCTGGGGGTGTCGTCAGCAAGGGCGTACGCGAGGTAAGACAATCGCGTACCCTTCGCGCCCACGACGCGCTTTCCGCGTACGCGGACGGCGTCTTCTCAGCGCACACACCGTCTTCGTGGTGTGCGCTCGAAGCTCCTCGCTTGCGGGGCTCGGTGGACCGCGCCGGCGGTGCCTCGGCGTCACTGCACGCGCGGTCTCCCGGACCCCGCCGCGAGCTACGATCCTGTCCCACGCGCTGAGACGCAGCAGGGGAGGTCGCAGGCCGTGCCCAGGGATGCTGGTGCCAAACGGCGCGGCGGGAGGAGGCGTGGGCGGGCGGGGATGCGCGTTTTTGCGATCGCGCGGTGAGGTCGCCCATGGAATCGCGCCGAAGATGCGATTTTCACCCTCTTCGTATCGCCCCGAGACTTCGTGTGGGGGTGCGCCCTGTTCCATGGGAGGTCCCAGCGGTGTTCGGGCGCGGCCCGGACGCGATGCCGGCGCGCGAGGGGGGCGGCAAGTGGCGGGTGGGGGCCGACCTCGTATTTGGCCGAGCCCGTTCTGCGTGCGATGGCGTCGCGGCCGTATCACAAATGCCGTATATGTGATGTACACATGGCCCTCGTCGCGTTTCGGGTCTTTACGACGCGCTCCGGCGAAGTTGTGATGTGTCGGGCGGCGGGGTGTCGAGAGAGCCTCCGCGACGAGGTCGAGCTACAGCTTGGTCCTCCGCGGTTGCATGCGACGATAGTCGACGCGGAACGTGCACGAGCACACGTCCGCTAAGTTTCGCAGCGTCCGAACGGGAGGGGCGGCCGCGACGCGGAAATTTCTGATGTGGTCGTCGGATTCGCCAATGAAATCGGCCTGAACAAGAAATATATTTTCTTCGCGGATCGCCGCGAAAACGCGTGGGTGTATGCGCCCTGGTGCATGGGAGCGTACCGTTCTATCTGTGGGCGTACCGGATGCGATGGCAGAGCGCGAGAGCGGCGGCAAGCGGGCGGCGGGGCCGCGGAGTCGGCAGCGTGCGACGCGCAGGACGTGCGCGACGTGGCTGTGCGCGCGGGACGTGCGTCGTGTGCGCGTGACGTACGTGTCTGAAGTGTTCGGGCAGCGCGGCGTCGCTTGCGGGGTGATGTGCGCGGACCTGGCCTGGGGTGTCGGGCTCGGTGGTCGAGTTTGGTCGAGTGCGCTCGCTCGATGCCGTTGCATGTCCCAGGTATTGCCGTGAGTGGCGGAGGGCCGCCCTCTGGGACCGATGGAGGTGTTTTCCGGCCTGAACGAAGAGTCTCGGGCGGGTCCTCGGCATTCTTGTATGCGCGGCAAACTGAAAATCCGACTTTGTCAGCGCAAATCACGTCTGCATGAGCTGAAATCTTGCCTGGTACAAGATGCATGTAATTCTCACCGAGCTACATTCAGTGGGCAGCGGTCGGCGGGGGTGTCAGGGCGGGAGGAGGGGCCAATGGAGCCTTGGGGGCGGCTGCCTTGCCGACGGCACTCCTAGCGGAGGACGCATGGAGCGTCTTCGCGCGTTTCATATCATGTCCACGCACCTCTTATGCACATATACCCAGCACACAAAACGGGGGCGTTGAGGGGCGCGGGCGGTGGACGTCCATATTGGGCGAGCGGCAGGCACGCAGTGCCGACAGCGCCGGCGCCGCAGTTCCGCATTGCCCACAAACGGCGTTGTGTGCATGCCCGACAGTGT
>NW_007360329.1:1370077-1371153 GCF_000271585.1 Trametes versicolor FP-101664 SS1
AGCGGGGCCAGGTTGTCCTTCACCTCCGTCCACTCGGCCGGCACCGCTTCTCCCATTCTTTCCATCCAAGTGCTCGCGTGGTCTAGACCGAAACGCCAGTACGCCAACTCGAACGCCGGGTTGCGCGTCACGTTCGGGCTCGTGTCCTCACTCACGACGTACATCGGTGGGCCTAGATCGAAGAAGCCGGTGCTCGCGTTCCGGTGGGCATAGACCGCCATCCAATCCGCCGTCGCATGCACCACGTCGTGCCACTTCTCCAGCGTCGCCATCGACCGGGTGGCCCGATACTCGTACTCGGCGAACACGAGCGGGTGCGGCTGTTCCCAGATCAGGAGCTCGTTGATCTCCCCCGGGGCTGACCGCCCAGCTGGATCGGTCATTTTGGACCAGCGCGCTCCAGTGGAATAGCCTTGCTGGACTTGAGCGCGTTGGATCGCGGTGGGGAGGAACCGGGAGTAAACGCTGCTAGCGCGGTTGAGGAGGTCCCAGTTGTTCCAGAGCGCCCAGTGCGCACTGTGCCAGAAGAACATCTCCATGTGGAACTTGCCGTACTATAGAGCATGGTCAGTCTCCCCGTCTCGCTGTCGACCATCTTGCTCACCCATCCATTGTTGACTAGGCCGGACTACGAACTGTCAGTCAACAGCGGCGATGGCATGCGGCGACGTGGCTTACCTCTTGCGGAGGATAATCACCCGCCTCGTTCACTCGCAACAGATACTGCGACAGGATGATGCGCCGTTGCAGCTCCTCCGCGCGGGCATCAGTGGATCCCGTCAAAACGTCCACGAAACCGTGATTGGACCAGAAGTCCTCCCAAGCCTGCTGGGACTCGCGCTGGATCTCCTTCACGCCCGATACTGCCTGGACTGCCCCCGGCGAATACGCGACTGCGACGGAGAACTCCTTCTGGCCGCGGCGCGGGACGATCTCGTAGCGGTGCGCATCCGGCGAGACTCGCTTGGCAGAGAAGGCGTCTCCTCCGACGGACGCGAAGAACGTCGTGGCGTCCATCGTGTGCGCGATCTGCGCCTGGATATTACGACCTAGCCCACCGCCCGTGCGCAACGCCG
>NW_007360329.1:1371173-1381263 GCF_000271585.1 Trametes versicolor FP-101664 SS1
TTGTTGACTAGGCCGGACTACGAACTGTCAGTCAACAGCGGCGATGGCATGCGGCGACGTGGCTTACCTCTTGCGGAGGATAATCACCCGCCTCGTTCACTCGCAACAGATACTGCGACAGGATGATGCGCCGTTGCAGCTCCTCCGCGCGGGCATCAGTGGATCCCGTCAAAACGTCCACGAAACCGTGATTGGACCAGAAGTCCTCCCAAGCCTGCTGGGACTCGCGCTGGATCTCCTTCACGCCCGATACTGCCTGGACTGCCCCCGGCGAATACGCGACTGCGACGGAGAACTCCTTCTGGCCGCGGCGCGGGACGATCTCGTAGCGGTGCGCATCCGGCGAGACTCGCTTGGCAGAGAAGGCGTCTCCTCCGACGGACGCGAAGAACGTCGTGGCGTCCATCGTGTGCGCGATCTGCGCCTGGATATTACGACCTAGCCCACCGCCCGTGCGCAACGCCGTGGTATGGTTGCTCGTCGCGTTCCACACGCCGACGAAGGGCGCCTCGAATTTCTGGACGCCATCGTTCCACGGGAAGTCGAGGAACACTCCGAGGCGGCCGCGTTGCAGGAGCGGGGACGTGATTGTGACGCCGACTGTGTTGCTCTCCTGCGCCGCGACGGTCTGTACACGCACGTCCGCCCCCTCCCATTGGAACGTGCTTGTCACCGTACCCGTCCACAAATTCAGCACCTGTCTTTTTCCTTCCAGCGCCTCCTCTGTCACGTTCTCTGTCTGGCCGCTTTCGTCCAAGAATAACAGTCCGATACGGCCCAGGTTAACGCGATTCGGGTTGGAGATGAGCCACTGCTGCTCCGGCTCGGGACCCCCAAACTCGTACTCAACTCCATCCCAGACGACGCCACGGTAGGCCGCAATGTCTGCATCGGTCGTACCTGCGGGAAGCGAGTCGTTCTTCCATCCCCAGTCGGACATCGTCGCCCAGGGGAGGAAGGTCTGGAGGCCGGTGACGTCGGCCCCGAATGCGAAGTAGCCATTCCCGACCTGCATAGGGGTGCTCGCGCTGGACGCCGTCCGGACGGGGTTGAACCGCGAAACGAGGCCGTGGCGGTCTATCCGGGCATGGGCGAGGCTGCACAGTGCTAGGGTGGTACACAGTGAGAGGTACGTCAATGTCATCACAGAGCGTGTGGGCGAAGTGGTGCAAGCCTGAGAGGGCAAGCGGGGGGCCATGCGCGACCTTTTGCACCCTATGCGCGGGGCGGAAGGTCCTGCATGCCGTCAACACATCGTTGGTTCTTCCCGGTCAAACGACGAGGAGGGCTGATCGTCAATCTACAGCTGACTGGTCGCGGTCCGGATGGTCGGCCATGTGACTACGTCATACGGGTGTCGCGACTCATTAGAGGTTATTTGCAGCGGGTTTGTACCAGCTCAGGTGGGGCCGGCGCTCGTATTACATGGAGCCATCGCGTGGGCCTCTCGCACTGTGAACAGGCTGAAATCTACAGGATCTGGTATTGCTCCACTCACAATATTGAACTACTCCAACGGGCGCACCCCCGCTGCAAATAACGTCTATTCGGGACGGACGATATGTGCAAATGCTTCTGCTGTTAGCCGTGCAAGATCGCAGTGAGGCACTGGCGGGAATTCTACTATGACTTACAGCAACGTTCCTTTGGTTTTAACTTCAACCCCATGAATGAGTATAACAAACAATCCATAATTCTTGTGGGCTTCTAACTACTTGGGTCAACCGTTCGAAGGCTTCGACAGTGGTCCCGTTCCTTCAGGTGCACTCATACCTCTGCTACTTCAGAATCCGCATCATCCTCACCATACGCTCCTGATCCTCGTCCAGCATTGCCGGGTCCTCATCCTCGGTGTCCTATTCGTCTTCCGCCATACCTTCGTCGTCCTCTTCCCCTCCATCCGTATACCCGCGGCTCACGTACTTACTCGTGAAGTGGCCGGGTTGCGGGAGCCCTAGCCTCAGCCCCACCAGGGTGAACTCCAGATCGTTGTCACAGCACGCCATCGCCTCGTAAGCAATCGCCTCCGCGTTGCCCTCCCAGGCCAGGTCGTCTATAACGTCGTCCCACTTGTTGTCCCCCCACGGTGACTGCGCCTTGGCCCCATGGAGGACGTAGCTCAGGGCGTGTTCGATGCGACCGCCATTGGCGAAGAAGCGTTCGCCCATCCCTCCGAGCGCACGATAGACGTTCTCGACGGTGGGGATGCCTGCGGTCCCCGGCTCGCGGAGGACGGCGCCGATTGCGCGGACGACATCTGCGTAGTCCTGGAACACGAGCTTGGAGATGCCACCGGTACGAACTGCTGGCGGGAGGTGCTGCGACGCATACTCGTCGTCGAAGCGGGCATCCTCGGGAGCGGTGTCGGCGATGGTGTCCATGTTGCCCGCGTCCACTTGGGCGTTGGCTAGCATGGAAGGTGAGTTGAAGAGCATCTAGGAACATGGCGACGCGAGGGAACTCACTCAACATCCTGTAGCGCATCCGTTCGGAAAGCCAGCCGTCCGTGCACTTCCCGCACGTGCACCCCCATCTGCGACTGGCAATGTACGCTTCTTCCGACAGAGTGATCAGTGGCAACGTTTCCTCGTCCGTCAGGAGCAGCCCTTCCCGCGTTGCGTTCGTCAGGAGCAGCTCGACCCGCAATACGTCCGGGCTATAGCCGTTCCATTGTTGGCCTGGCTGCGTCTCCGCGAAGTGCTTCAGGTTCAGCATATGATGTTGACAATGCTCAAGCGGAGTGCGCACTGCCAGGCTATGCTCACGCAAATCATACCAAATCTTGCTTTCCTCAGGGAGGGAAAGAAGGGCCCGTACGGCGCGCAAATTGGCGGCATTGGCGGCTGTGTGGATGGGTGTAAAGCCGCGGTCGTCCACCTGGTGGACGAGATCCGGGTCCCGACGATACGCGTCGTGGATAACGTCTGCAATGTCGCCCGTTGGGAGGTCAGGTGACTGTGCGGTGCTTTCGATCATGCGATGCAACCAGTCGTTCGAAGTATCGGGCATATAGGGTTCTACCTAAACACGACCAGTGAGCCCCAGTGAAGCCAATATCTCAATTGAGAAGATGCTTACGCTGCTTGTGTGAGACTTCCAGCATTGGAAACCCTTGTTGATACACTCGACGTCGTCCTCGAGGGTAAGCGACCGAGAAGGATGGGTAGGGTCGCACGCGTAGGCCAAGAACCTGGTTCGTCCTACACGGCGGTAGTGGTTCTGTGGTCCGTTGTCAATTAGCTGACATGCACTCACAAACGGCAAAACACAGCACGTACCTTTCGGTACAAGGCAGCGTCGGTGGGCGTCTGCTTCTTCCAAGCATTCAGCGTGCTTTCGTTGAACTCCGGCGTGGGACAAACGAAGATGAACGTCTGAGGCGTGGTGTACTCGGACTGCGCCAACGTCCGCAGGAGCAACGATGCTATTCCCTGCCTCCTGAACTGGTGAGTAAATGATCAGCTTCGGGATACACTCTATGGTCCCTGGAACTATTACCTCTTCCTTTACTCTAACACTTTTGACGTATAGGAGAGTGCCACCGTTGTCCAGCTCGCGGCCCCATACGCCTGTGCCCTTGAGGTAATCGTCCTTCATGAGATCGTTCCTAAGGTTGCCGGATTTGTCAAACACCGTCGTGACAAACTCGTACATATCCAGGGAGTCACTGTCCAAGGACTCGATGAATTGATCGGTGTTGGGGTACATGTGTCGGCGAATTTGAAGTGCACAGGCATGTCCAATTTCGCCTGCCTTGTCATGGCTGATACTGACGTGCACATACTGAAGGGGAGCGTCTCGAGGATATACTGAGTGGGGCATGCAGTAAGTCTTCACGGTGGGGACCAGGGCCTCTCCGACAGACTCGAGTGGTGCGTTTAAGAGCGTCGTCATAGCTGAGGATGAGGGGGGGAGCTTAGGGATATCGGTGGGGTGTCGTGAATTGCAGTAGTGCCCACTTGCTTATATACTGTGTATCGCGGGAGCATAGCCCGCCGCAGGGCGCATTGATTTGAGGCAGACCAAGCTTTACGCCTTTGAACAGTAACGGGCACCTACACCCGGCAGGACCATGCTTCTACCAGCCATAACGCTTAGTCCTACTGGTATGGATCCAAAGGGTCTAGGTGCGAGCAACCATGTTACCAAGAATAATGATTCGTACTTCCGATTTAGAGATGTTAACCCGAGTCAACCTTCCGGATGCCATTCGTGTCAAGGACGCTCACCTCTCGCCTGGCGGAACCTCTGTACAATATAGTCACCAATCCTCCGATCCTCCGGCTTTGATATCCACATAGTCACTGTCTTCGTTGTCGGGCTGCTCCATCACATCATCACCGAGGACGTCGTCCAGCTCGCCATCTAAACCCTCCGATTTTCGACTCCTGCCGACGACGCCGAGGGCCAATCTCTCCGCTACGTCAGCAAAAGCCAGGTCGTTGTCGCGAGTCGGTATCGCAGCGTACGCAACGATATCGGGGTCCTTCGCCGCCGCCGTCTCCCTCTGTATGTCATCCCACGTACCGTCGCCGCGAGAGGATTGCTCCATCGCGGCATGCAGGACGTAGTCCATCGCGCGTTCAATCTTGCCGCCTTTCCCGAAGAAACGGCCCGCCCGTCCGACCAGCTCTGTCTCGACGTTCACCGCTGTAGGGACGCCGGCGAGGCGAGGTCGGTCGAGAGCGGTTGCGATGGCGCGCACGACCGTTATGCAGTCCTGGTAGAGCGCCTTGGTTATCCGGCTCCCTCGGGCCTCGCGGGGCAGATCATGAGGACGGATTGCTCGGACTCGCACACTTCGGTTGAGGTCCGCCCCATGTGCCTGTGTCCATTGTGTTCAACACGACTGCGGCCTCATCTGTAGCACATCGGTGATTTAACAAATGGCTACTACTGATAGTGATAGTGGGCACATACTGCGCAGGCCGCAGCGGCGGCGCATGCGCGGGTAAAGCCATCCGTCTGTACATTGGCTGCCAGTGCATGTTGCCAGGGTCGGCATGCTGGTCGATCATGACTCGACTTGGCCGTCGTGGTGGTTGAGGGGGTTTGGGGGCTTCAGGGGCAGGAGGAATGAAGACGGTACTAGGGTGTATTAGCACTGCGGCATGCACACAAGAAAGCGCGCACGGGTATGATGATATCGAGATACACAGTAGCGTGTGTCGAGCGGCGAGTGGGCTGTACGTTGCCTGAACAGACCACAGTTAGTACATGATGGGCGATTAGTTGGATTTGCCTCTGTGCGTATTGCGCTTGCCAGTGACCTATATATGAAAAACCGCGTCTTGCGACATGACTTGGCAAAATTGGCGTTATTCACCGTGAATGTGGTTTCACCGTTGTCTCGCTCCTAGACTCGCGTCGAGTGAATCCCAGACGCTAAGTCTACAAATGCGATCTGACCCACACCGTCAGCGCTGATTATTGTCCGCGTTACGCAATCCTCTCTGACGCAGATATCGATATGTATATTCGGCGCTCACTTTTCTCAAGCACAGCTCGCAACTCGTCAGATGCACAGTAAGACCGGAGCTGACTGAAGAGCTGACATAGGCCGGGGTGTATAAGTAATGATCGTTGAACGGTAGAACTGGACGCGGCCGATATACTACCGTTCATATGCACTCGGTGATGCATAGTATAGCTAGGCCTGACCTTCAAATGACCATATGGTGAGAATAGTGCAATTGAAGATCCGGCCGAACGATTGAAATGGAGGCGAAACTACCGCTAACGAGGCGGGTGTAGTTCAACAACGGATTGTATCGGCCTTCCGTATAAGGAGCGACAGCTGCCATAAAAGGGGCTGGTTCTGTGAAGGCCGGGGGGTCACGAAGGGCCTGCGGGAGCGTCAGCTGGCACGGAGGCGTGGGCGAGGTGATGTGCTCGGTTCAATGCACTCAGCAGGAGCGCGGCCTTATATTCGCAGCCAGCAGGGCGCGCACAAGCTCCTCCTCTTCCTCCCGCCTTCGCGAGCCCCTGACGAAAATACGACGCACGACGGTTCCCCGCGGTGCAGCAGTCACCGGCGGCCGGAAACGGTCGTATCTTCCGACCAGTTCCGCCATTTCCGCCCAGTGCTTCTTCCGATTCGCTCCGGCAGGACGACTCACCTGGATCGTCGTGCGGCCCCCAGAGATGACTGATCTTGGGCGTGCGCCAGGCATATCAGCAGGGCGAGGCCGACCGCGTTCCCCTTGAGGCCCACGGCGAGCCTCTGATAGGATCGCTTACGCGCAATTTCGGGGGAAGGATGGGCAGTTGTCGGGTGCGTGTAAGCACATCATCGTCGCATTGCCATGGCTAATCACAGTCATCATACGGCGTGCCGCTCAGGGGTCTGTGCCTCGGCTGCCCAAGAGACTGTGCAGCAAGACAGAGACAGCAGACATGCATTCAAAGCTAGCCTGAAGGAGAGGGGAATACCGCGTCGCAGAACGCGTCAGTGGAGGGACGAGGAAAGGAGGATGGGGCGTGGAGGGGAATGCCGGAGCGCCCTCCCACGTGGCGTCCCCCGCACCCCCGCGGGGGAAACGCTCCCCGCTCGGAGGGCCGGCACTGCGGGGAACAGACGGAGACCAACGGAGCGGCGCGCCCAAACGCGTCAGGCAGGCCTTGCTTATCCTCCAGCCTCTGCTATTTTCCTGACTCTGCTCATCGCCATCTCTTTCTCTTCCCGCCGCCATCGTCTCCCTTTCTCCGTCTCTTCCTCGCGCCCGCACTCCCTTCAGCGGCCCTCTTCCCACCGGTCCATTGCCAGCATGTCGCACACGCTGCTTTCGCTGAACTACGACGTCTTGTCGCAAGTCCTCCAACTTCTTTCTCCCACCGACGCCGCCCAGCTCGCCCTCGCGTCGCGTGCCGCCTATGTCCTCGCCTTCCCCCGTATCGTGTCCGATGTCACGCTAGGTGGCCTCTACCACAAGCCCGGGGGCAGCGCCCTCTCGCAGCTCACCAACTTCTGCAACCTTTTGCTCGCGCCGGCGCCAGCGTGGCACGGAGTACCCTCGGCGCGCCTCGACGCCCTGCAGGGCTTGTCAGTGATGCGCGACGCCGTCCGTGTGCGCAAAGCTGGCGTATGGACCGTCGATCCATCCGCCGCAGCCCTCCTCTCCTCCGTCATCGCGCGGGCCAGCAACCTCCAAAGGCTCACCATTTGGGGCTCCGACGCGCTCTTCGCAGCATACCCCGACTTCTGCATCAACAGCAGCAGCTCTATCCGCACCCTCATCCTGGGCGGAGACGTGCCGGGCCTTCCCATCCTTGCCCGTGCCTTCCCGCACGTGCGCGCCGTCGAGTTCATCGCGGGCAGCGGGTCGTGCGCGCCCGACTGGGCGCTCTTCACCGACAACGACGCGGGCGACGCCCACGCAGTCAGCCCGTGGCACCAAAAGCTGGACCGTGTGGAGACTGGGTTCCCCATCCTCCCCCTCGCGTGCCCCGTGCGCCAGGTCGCACTCCGCAATCCGCTTGTGTCCGACACCTACGAGCTTTTCTGCGCGCGGGAGTTCTTGCGCCGCACGCGTCCGGTTGTGCTGAGCGCATCAGCGAGCGCACACCTCACGGAGGAGGAGATGTGTGCGGTGCTCGACGGCGAGGTCGTTGCGCCCGGCCTACGGTTCCTCGAGCTGGTCGGCGACAGGTGCGACGGCGTCAAAGATGGCTCGGAATGGATGGTATGTCCGGTGTTTCCCCGTCCCTATCGCACTCCGATGCTGATCGTATCTGCTCTGCACAGACGCACGTCGCGAACACGCTCTCGACACTCCAGGTCCCCCTCCTAGGTGTCGCGCTCTCCGTGACGCCTGCGATCCCGTCCATGCCTGTGTTCTCTTCACTCAAGCCGAGCTACGAGCCGGCGCCGGCGCCCACTGTGGCCGAGGAGCCCGCGGACCTGGCCGCCCTTGCGCGCACGGTTGCGGAGCACGCGCCGTCGCTGCAGTTCATCGCGCTCGACATCTCGGGTGCGCCTGGCGCTGCGAAGGACGCGCAGGCATGGTTCCGCGCGTACAGCGCCGGCTCAGAACGCAAGGTTGTCAAGGTGGAGGAGACGGAGGGCCGAGCGACAATGCGGAAGATGCTCACCATGAACCGGTGGGACTGAGTGTCCGCCGACACGCTGCATATACCACGTACGTTTCACTCGCTGCGCGGCCGATTCGATATCGCGGGCTGATTGGTTGGTTCTGTAGACGTGCTTTGACTACCCTGCGTCCGCGTGCGGGCTATAGATTGGATATTGATTATTAGACGATGACGTCCTCCTAGACTAGTCTGTCCATCCCTAAGTAGTTGCTAGTCCCCTCCCTCCATGCGGCTTGTGCAGCGAGCTAATGCGTTTGCCTAATCCACGCTTGCATCCTATACCGACATAGATATCTCCTGCTTCTCGCCGCCGTTCCATGTTTATCCATCTGCGCTATGACTACCCTGATGCGGCCCGTTCGTGGTGTCTCTAGATCTGATTATGTGGGCATACTGTGTGTATGTGTAGATTAATCACTATATAGTTGAGCAAGTTTGGATGGTGTCTACACCGCGGTGTGCGGCGCACGTGTGTATCCGTGTGTAGGTTCGACTCGTGTTGACGCGGGCGGTACCGGTACGTAAAAGTATTACAATGCCATGAAGGACTAGGACTAATATCGGCGGCGCCCAGTACATAACCACATGGTCGGTCCTCAAGGCATCACAGAACAGCAGTTGACAACCCGTATAGTCTCTCCCCGCTTAGCCTTGGCTCGTAAACCAGCCCCACGTTCGGAGGCGGAAGACAATCCTTAGGCTCAAGACAACTATGTCTCACCCACACACGGCGATACCTCTAGAGATCCACGAGGCAATCATCGACGCCGTAGGGCCACATTACGCCATCCTGCGACGGTGTGCCCTCACATGTCGTGCGTGGCTCCCTCGTTGTCGCTACCACATCTTCCGCCGTCCCACTTTGCGTTCTCTGGCGCAGCTTACCTTGTTCTCGCGCGCCCTGGACGTGTGTCTTGTGTCGATAAGGCCGCACCCTGCGGAAATGGTCGAGGATCTTATTTTGGAACCCAAGTTCACTGAAACGTCGCTAGCGTTCATAAATTCGGCCTGCGCTCTGCTTTCGGGGCGTCTCCCTCGCCTCAAGATACTCCGCATAGGCATCACAGGACAGGTTTATGGTCTCGAGTCCTCTCGATTGGTCGACCTCTCGCGCCATATGACTGCATACACTGGCCGATCCCACACCCTGAAGTATATAGCGTTCAATAACGTGAAGCTCCCTTCCTTCATGGCTCTTGCACGCCTCATCATCGCGCTGCCGGCCCTGTCTGCGCTGAGGCTACAAGAGGTCAGTTGGGCGAAAATCGGGGCGATGTGTTGGAGCAACAATCCGTGGCGGCCGACGTGAGTCTGCGTCGGCCGTCTACCTCGGACCGTTTTCCCGTTCGCTTTTTACTTTACGCCCGTGCCTCTCTGATTACGATACACTGCCGCCCGCCTCGAGCTTGCGATGGTTTCCTATTTAGTGACTGCCTCGTTTATGCGTTTATTTAGCCGCGCCGCGCTCCAGGCGCGGCGCCCGCGCCTCGTTCGTTACCACTCGCTCGTTCCTCAGATATACCCGCCCTCTCGCGGACGACGCCCCTCAGTCTTTGCTCTCTGCCCGAGCGTCCGTACTGAGGGGTAAGTCTGCTGTCCACTCGTTGTCCCGCGTACTGTAGCTCACCGTACTTGTTTAGTCTATCCGTGCTACTTACAGGTACAGAATACAGTCTTTGCTCTCTGCCCGAGCGTCCGTACTGAGGGTCTATCCGTGCTACTTACAGCCCAGTACGACTACTTGCTCTCATAGGTTATGAGCCCTGCGCGGCCTTAACTGAAAAGACTCACAAACCGCGCAGAACCACTCGCTTATTCGCCCACACTCGCTTCTCCCATCCCATCATCTTCCACCCTATCTTGTCATCATCTCCTCGCCATGTCGTCGACCAACTCGCCGTCGCTGTCGGACTTCATCGCCGGCGTGGAGAAGCTCGATTCGAAGGGATCAAACTGGGCTGCTTTTCGAGCAGCAGTTCACCATCGCCGTGAAGCAGAA
>NW_007360329.1:1381353-1386989 GCF_000271585.1 Trametes versicolor FP-101664 SS1
CCCGTTCGCTTTTTACTTTACGCCCGTGCCTCTCTGATTACGATACACTGCCGCCCGCCTCGAGCTTGCGATGGTTTCCTATTTAGTGACTGCCTCGTTTATGCGTTTATTTAGCCGCGCCGCGCTCCAGGCGCGGCGCCCGCGCCTCGTTCGTTACCACTCGCTCGTTCCTCAGATATACCCGCCCTCTCGCGGACGACGCCCCTCAGTCTTTGCTCTCTGCCCGAGCGTCCGTACTGAGGGGTAAGTCTGCTGTCCACTCGTTGTCCCGCGTACTGTAGCTCACCGTACTTGTTTAGTCTATCCGTGCTACTTACAGGTACAGAATACAGTCTTTGCTCTCTGCCCGAGCGTCCGTACTGAGGGTCTATCCGTGCTACTTACAGCCCAGTACGACTACTTGCTCTCATAGGTTATGAGCCCTGCGCGGCCTTAACTGAAAAGACTCACAAACCGCGCAGAACCACTCGCTTATTCGCCCACACTCGCTTCTCCCATCCCATCATCTTCCACCCTATCTTGTCATCATCTCCTCGCCATGTCGTCGACCAACTCGCCGTCGCTGTCGGACTTCATCGCCGGCGTGGAGAAGCTCGATTCGAAGGGATCAAACTGGCTGCTTTTCGAGCAGCAGTTCACCATCGCCGTGAAGCAGAAGGAGGTTTGGGGACATTTTGATGGCACTTCGGTACGTCCCGCGCAGGCCGGGGACACGGCAACACCCGCCGAAACCACTGCTATTGCCGCCTGGGAGAAGAAGGAGAATTTCGCTCTCTATCTCCTCACGCTGAAGATAGCGCCCGCCACATATGCTAAGCACAAGCGCAAGGGAGACTTGTCCAAGGTCTGGGCAGCCATCGTTCAGGAGTTCACGAGCAAGTCACTCCTCGCTCGTTCAAACCTTCGCCGCGACTTCCTGAACATGCGTGCCGATCCCGGCCAAGACCTTCGCTCAGAGATCGACCGCCTCCAGCTCGCATACGAAAACATGCTCACGTACGACATCACCGTCTCAGACACCGAGTACGCTTCGGTCATCATCAACTTCCTTCCCGACACCCTGTCCGCTTTCATCTCGCAGCTATCCGCGCAGATGAAGCTTCACGCTCGCCTCACTCCCGCAACAGCGTCTACCTCGTCGACCACCACTGAGACTCCGCCGGCCATCGAGCCAGACCTCATGCTCGAGCTCGTACTCGAGGAGTGGGAGCGGCGTCGTGACGAGAAGAAGAGCAAGAAGCCGAAGGACACAGGTGTAGCTGCGAGCGCTGTCTCGACGGAGAAGCCGAAGTGGAAGGGCCGTGGCAAGGGACCGCAACGTCCTGTCGGTGTATGCTGGAACTGCGGTGGGAAGGGTCACCGTGAGGCGTCGTGCCCGAGCCCCAAGAGCGACAGCTCGAAGGGCAAAGGCCACTCGAAGCCGAATGAAACGAAGCCCGCTGCAGGAGCTGCAAACGTCGCTGTTGCACGCCCAACTCGCATCGTGGAGGCCCCGCAAGCCCCCGGCTACGAAGGAGCATGGTCTGCCGTGTACGCCGCTGCCAGTGTCGAGACCGACGACGAGTCTAGCGAGGACGGCGACGATGCCTGGTCGTCCGCCGGCCTATCTGGCTACACCGCACTCACTGAGGGGTCCGACACTGACTCTGACTCGATGCCGGGTCTACAGACCGTCACCGCCTCGTCTGTGCTGTCGTCTGCTGAAGACGACCATGCTGCTGGTCCGACCGAAGAGGACGAGCCGACGCCCGCGCCGGAGCCAGTTCCTATGACGGAACGCATGCGCAACGTCGAAGACTGGGTCCGCAATGCCCTGGGGCCCGATGACGTCCCTTCGCCAGCTCGTGCTGCTGCTGCGCACGCTCCGATCGCTGCTGCTGCCACCACCAACCAGGTCGTCGACCTGTACGACTCGGGAGCCACGCATCACATGTCGCCGTACCGCGAGGACTTCATCTCGTTCACCGCCACTGCGAACAAGCCGCTGAATGCCGCAAACCAGCAGCAATTCCTCGCCAAGGGTGTCGGAGAGATGCCTGTCTCGATCCCGAATGCACCTGCCGCCGACTCCCGTATCACGCTCACTGGGGTCCTGTACACCCCGTCGCTTGGGTTCAACCTCATCTCCATCGGCCGTATCGACGACGCTGGATGCTCCGCAACGTTCGCTGATGGGCAATGTGTCATCGTTGCAGAAGACGGTCAAACTGTCGGCCGTATCCCAAAGTCTGGAGGGCTCTACATCGTGACTCGCGAGCGGGAGACAGCAGCTGCGCATGCGGCGTCGGATTCTCTCGAAGAGCTCACCGAGGATGAGGCACATCGTCGTTTCGGTCATATCGCCATTCGCTCGATCCGCGAGCTCGTCTCGAAGGGGTACATAACAGGCGTCAAGCTGGTTAAGTCCGGCGAGTCGAAGCCGTGCGAAGCCTGCATCCGTGCGAAGTCATCGCGCAAACCTGTCCCTACGGAACGCCAGGGCGAGCGTGCGACTGAGTTCGGCGAAGAGCTCCACTCGGATGTCTGGGGACCTGCTCGCACTGTGACCATTGGCGGCCGCAAGTACTACATCAGTTTCACTGATGACAAGTCACGCCATTCGACGCTCTACCTCCTGCGGAAGAAGAGCGAGGCCTTCGAATCTTTCAAGGCATTCGAGGCGTGGTTGGAACGTCACCATGGCGTCCAAATCCGGTTCCTGAACGTCGATCGCGGCGGCGAGTACCTCAGCGATGAGTTCAAGGACTACCTCGACGAGCGTGGCATCGAGTACAAGCTCTCGGTGCATGACACCTCCGAAGAGGCAGGCGTGTCGGAACGCCTTAACCGCACGCTCATGGAGAAGGTCCGCGCGATGATGATCACGTCAGGACTGCCGCCTTTCCTCTGGGGCGAGGCCGCCATGCACGCCACATGGCTGAAGAACCGCACCGCAACGAAGGCACTCGACGGTCGCACACCGTTCGAGGCTGTCACCGGCACGCCGCCGGACATGCGTGGCATTCCTGTCTGGGGTTCGAAGGTTTGGGTGCACGACACGACTGATGGGAAGCTTGGCGAGCGTGCAAAGTGCGGCCGTTGGGTCGGGTTTGATGCGCAGAGCCAAGGCTCGCGTGTCTATTGGCCTGACCGCCGTACTGTCACAGTGGAGCGTAGCCTGCGCTTCGCTGACCCCGGCCTTCCTCTCGATCTCGACTCTGATGCTGTCGAGCTTGAGGGGGTGGATGACTCCGAGTCAGGCGAAGGAGATGCACAGGACAAGCCCGACGAGCCATCGCTCGAGCCGCTCGAGGAAGACGCTGGACCGCTACCTGCCGATCTGCCTGCCACTCTGCCTGCTGAACCGCCTGCTGCGCCCCTTGCTGCTCCGCCTGCTGCCCCACACGACGCCCCTGCTGCTCTGACTCCCGCTGCCGACTTGCCTAGCACGACCCGCCGCTCGTCTCGCCCTCGCACGCAGGCTCTGCCACCTGCTGCACCACTCCCTACGCTGCACGAGCAGCGTGAAGCCGAGGAGCTGCGCGCTGTGGAAGATCTTCTTGTCGAAGAGATCGGCAGCGCTGCCATGGCCGCACAGATGGCTGAGGTCGAAGGGCTCGACCCGCGTTCGCTCGCTGAGGCGAAGCGAAGGCCCGAGTGGCCACGCTGGGAAGAGGCGATGGAGGAGGAGCTCCATGCACTCGAGGCGCACAAAACATGGTGTCTTGAGAAGCCACCGCCGGGTGCGAACATCGTGAGCTGCCGGTGGGTCTTCCATGCCAAGAAGGACGCCTCCGGGAACGTCTATCGCTACCGCGCACGCCTCGTCGCCCGTGGATTCTCGCAGATCCCGGGTGTCGACTTCTTCGACACATATGCACCTGTTGCCAAGACCGCGTCCATTCGCATCGCGCTCGCATTCGCTGCACGCCACGACTTTGAAGTTCACCAAGTCGACGTGAAAAGTGCGTACCTGAACGGCGAGTTCGAGGAGAACGAGGTGATCTGGATGGCCGTGCCTCCAGGATCGAACATCACGAACGATAAGTCGCTCGCCCTCCGCCTCCTCCGCCCGCTGTACGGTCTCAAGCAGAGTGCACGCCACTGGCATAAGAAGCTGTTGCGGGTTCTCCGCGACAAGCTCGGTATGTCACA
This sequence comes from Trametes versicolor FP-101664 SS1, assembly GCF_000271585.1. NCBI lineage: Eukaryota > Fungi > Basidiomycota > Agaricomycetes > Polyporales > Polyporaceae > Trametes > Trametes versicolor. The sequence continues at coordinate 1,385,488 of NW_007360329.1, forward strand.
GTCGGACGTCGATCAAGCCGTCTTCTATCGTGTCGATGGGACCGACCTCATTGTCATTGTCGTCCACGTCGATGACTTGACTGTCGTTGCTGCCACTGACGCCCTCATCCGCGAGGTCAAGGCCAAGCTCCGTGAAGCTTTCGAGATCTCGGACGAAGGCGAGATCCACTGGATCCTTGGGTTTGCTGTTGAGCGTGACCGCGCAAACCGCCGCCTCTCGCTCTCGCAAACCGCCTACATCGAGTCGATTGTCCGCCGCTTCGGGCTCGAGGATGCGAAGCCCATCTCCACGCCGATGGACCCCCACGTCGCCCTCACCGTTGCTCAGAGCCCGTCGACGCCCGCTGAGATTGGCGCCATGCGCGACGTGCCGTATCGTGAAGCAGTCGGGTCGCTCATGTACGCCTCGCTCGGCACGCGACCTGACATCACGTACGCCGTCTCTATCCTCTCGCGTTTCTCTGACAACCCGGGCCGCACGCACTGGGACGCCGTGCGCCGCGTTTTGCGCTATCTGCATGGCACAAAGCACCTCAAGCTGACGTATGGCGCGACGGAGCTCGACCTCGTCGGCTACTCGGACGCCGACGGCTCGATGCATGAGGACCGCAAGGCCATCTCGGGCTACGCCTTCCTCATCGACGGCGGCGCCGTTTCTTGGAGCTCGAAGCGCCAGGAGCTCATCTCGCTCTCGACGACTGAGTCCGAGTACGTCGCCGTCACACATGCTGCGAAGGAGGCGTTGTGGCTGCGCTCGCTCATCGGTCAAGTCTTCGCCCCATTCGTCGACCCCATCACGCTCAACTCGGACAACCAGTCCGCGATCGCCCTCGCACGCGACAACCAGTACCATGCCCGCACCAAACACATCGATATCCGCTACCACTTCATCCGCTGGGTCATTGAAGACAAGAAGATCCACCTCGTCTACTGCCCGACTGAAGACATGGTTGCCGACGTCCTTACGAAGGCTCTTCCCTCGCCAAAGGTCAAGCACTTCGCCACTGCCCTCGGTCTGCTCTAGGATTGAGGGGGTGTGTTGGAGCAACAATCCGTGGCGGCCGACGTCTGCGTCGGCCGTCTACCTCGGACCGTTTTCCCGTTCGCTTTTTACTTTACGCCCGTGCCTCTCTGATTACGATACACTGCCGCCCGCCTCGAGCTTGCGATGGTTTCCTATTTAGTGACTGCCTCGTTTATGCGTTTATTTAGCCGCGCCGCGCTCCAGGCGCGGCGCCCGCGCCTCGTTCGTTACCACTCGCTCGTTCCTCAGATATACCCGCCCTCTCGCGGACGACGCCCCTCAGTCTTTGCTCTCTGCCCGAGCGTCCGTACTGAGGGGTAAGTCTGCTGTCCACTCGTTGTCCCGCGTACTGTAGCTCACCGTACTTGTTTAGTCTATCCGTGCTACTTACAGGTACAGAATACAGTCTTTGCTCTCTGCCCGAGCGTCCGTACTGAGGGTCTATCCGTGCTACTTACAGCCCAGTACGACTACTTGC
>NW_007360329.1:1387163-1398333 GCF_000271585.1 Trametes versicolor FP-101664 SS1
GCGTCGTCCGTCTACCTCGGACCGTTTTCCCGTTCGCTTTTTACTTTACGCCCGTGCCTCTCTGATTACGATACACTGCCGCCCGCCTCGAGCTTGCGATGGTTTCCTATTTAGTGACTGCCTCGTTTATGCGTTTATTTAGCCGCGCCGCGCTCCAGGCGCGGCGCCCGCGCCTCGTTCGTTACCACTCGCTCGTTCCTCAGATATACCCGCCCTCTCGCGGACGACGCCCCTCAGTCTTTGCTCTCTGCCCGAGCGTCCGTACTGAGGGGTAAGTCTGCTGTCCACTCGTTGTCCCGCGTACTGTAGCTCACCGTACTTGTTTAGTCTATCCGTGCTACTTACAGGTACAGAATACAGTCTTTGCTCTCTGCCCGAGCGTCCGTACTGAGGGTCTATCCGTGCTACTTACAGCCCAGTACGACTACTTGCTCTCATACGATGCCCTGCAACTCTCCGTTCGTCAAGAGAGGCTGGCTGAAGCTTAGGCACATTGCGGTACGATTGCCGACAAGCCCGCCGACAATGTGCGAGGTACTAGTACTCACTTCTGCGCTCCGGTGTAGATCGTCGGAAGCTGGAAACTGCTGCCAGGGCTCTGCGTGCTATTTGGTGCCGCCGACCCCAAGGCGCTGCGATCCATCGTGGTCGACTACAGTATGTCGGAGGCGGGAGTCGAGGCAGATTGTAGGCTCCTCTTCTGCATCCACGCCCGCCTGATCTGATCTCTGCAACCTCACTGTAGACGAGACATTTCTGCGATTTCTAGCAGCCTGTTCATCCCTCGAGACCATCACCGCGACGAGAGTCCGCAGCGTCTTCAGCGCCTTCCTTCATATGCGCTTCGTCTCTGAGCTGCTCGTCAACCTTCCGCCCGCGCGGTGCCTGGACCGGTTCGTGGTGGACCTCGCGCACAGCCCCGCCGACCCCCAGCGCGTATTGCAGGAGATCGGTGACTTGTCAGACATCATAGAAGAGTCACCGCGATGTCCTCGGTGCCTCGAGATTCGTGTCCTCAACTGGAGCATGTGGAGAGATATCGCTCCGGAGTGGCATGCGAAGGTTGCGCCCCAGTTTTCTGCCGCCGCTCTCGCGCGCGTAACGCTGGAGGTCGTGGTCCTCGATAGGATGCTCATATGTGGGTGCCCTGCAGTGTTTCCCGCCGACTTTCACGCAGCGCTCACGGTTCGTGTAGATGAGGGGTTTCCTCTAGGTGGTTGGATGTGGGAGTAACACCGGTAGACCAGCGTCATCCTATATTGACATTGTACACAGAACTGATGAACCAGGATCTTTGAAAGCCCTTCCCTTAGTAGCCGAAGCCCTGTTGGCCCTCTCCCGTCCCCGCCGCGATCGCGAGGTTCCGTGCGAGACTCTCCGCCATCGCGGTGCTGTCGGTACCGACGTTTATCTATACGACCGCGGGTCAGCGTCAGCTGAAGGGATCGCGCGTACGCCGTCATGCGCACCATGTCGAAGCCCTCCTTGGCGCGCTGTGCGGCCTGCGAGCCAGACGTGCAGAACATCGCGCTGTTGGGAGTCAGCATTCTAGAACATAAGAATGGGGTGGAGGGAAGACCGACCATTTTTTACCCTTTGCGTGCGCAGACGCGAGGATGCTCTGGATCACCTTCTCGACCTCGGGGTGCGGGTCGGGCGAGGGCGCGGGGAAGCCGAGCGAGAGGGATAGGTCGTACGGGCCGATGAACACTCCGTCTGCGGCCGCCACACGGTCCAGTCAGCGCCGTCAGCTATGTATCATGAAGGGTCAGGGAGTAGACACCCACCGAGTCCGTCAACGGAGAGGATGTCGTCGAGATTCTTGACGCCCGCGGCGGTCTCGATCTGCACGAGGACAATAATCGCGTCGTTCGCCTGCGCGAGATACTCGCTCGCGCTGGTGCCCCACGCGAGGTGCGTGAACGGGCTCCCGAACCCGCGCACGCCCCGCGGCGGGAACCGCGACGCTGCGATGACAGACTCTGCCTGCGCACGCGTCGACACCTATTAGCAGGTCACTGGTCAGTAATTGTATCACCCATAGACTAAGAAAGTACCAGATTAACGCACCATGGGGACGATTATGCCCCGCGCACCCGCGTCGAGGACATACTTGATCTGCCAGCCCGCGCTGCCGTCCGCGCACGCGCCCGTCGCGGGGATGCGCACAATCGTCGTCGGGGCGGCCGCCCCGAGTCCCGCGATCGCGTGCGCGCTCTCCGCCGCACCGGGCTGGATGGAGATCGCGCCGTGCTCGCAGTCGAGGACCACCCAAGAGAGGTGGGGGGAGGACGCGGCCGCGGTGCGCGCGGAGAGCACGCCCGGGAGCGTGATCCAGGCGCCGAATGCGGGCTTGGACGCGCGGAATGCGGTGAGCAGGGGGTGCGTGAGGCTCGCCATGGGGGGATTCGTGGTGAGTTGTGCTAGGGGATGGTAAACTACTGATAGGGGAGCGGCTTATGCCTACCTAAGATTGACATTAGTGCATGGTGTATCTAGTGTATCTGGACTACTACTTACTGGCTGACAGAGTCTGAGATTGCAATGTGTTTGTCGCGCACGCTCGACTGTCGCAGTGAGAGTGTGAAGCGAAAGCACGAGTGGCGGTCGAACTGGCTCCCTTACTATCGTGAGGTGTAGCTCGCCATCTCACGGTACCGCCGTATGCGGGGAGCCGGTAGAGTTGGGGAAGCAGATCATGTGTTCATGCACCGTCCCGCTTTAGAGCACAAGTGCGCACGGCGCCCTCTGGCGTAGTGCGTGCCATGAGATCGGATGACTTCACTAACGCGTCCCGGGCCGATGCGAGCGGTGCGCCCAATATTACTAGTCATTGGTCACCGGGAGGACCGAGGTAAGAAGTCGAGCAAGCCCAGCATGTCTTGATATGTACCGTGCACTAATGATGCTCAAAGTCGGACGATGGACGGGGAGCAAGATCCAGATGCTCAGAGTGCTGACAGTCTAGGAGCGCAAACGACATCCTATTTTACCGGACCACGGCGTGGAAGGTGTAGCGAGCTGAATGACTGTTAACAATCGCTAGAAAGTGGTCCTGTGTTTGGTCGGCAACGTGTTCGCCTTCTGGAGTGGGCGGTAGGTGAGCGATTTGACATACGAAGAACGACGCACCATAGATTGCCGCGGCCGCCGAAGCTTAAGATCTAGCTGAAGTTGCCTGTATGAATATCATCCTGCGCTGCAGGATCAGAGTAGACCTCGCCGGGTACACTAGCAGAAAATGAAGCGGCAGCGAGACCCCAAAGCAATGAATGGGGGTCGCATGGGGTGCAAGCTTCATACCCAAGCTATACAAGCCAGCATTTGAGCTTAAGTAGACATCTTTGGAGGGTGGGTGACGACATACCGCTCGACATGTCGTCTTCTACGACGTATACCCACGCGCGTGGTGCGCCACATTGCTGATGTGGGGATGGCTGTCCACCAAGCTCCGAGGGATTTTGACATGGAGGTGCAGCTGACCGCCCGCCCATGCCGTGTATATGGTTACTGCGTGCGAAGGTAAGTGTGGTAAAGCGGTGATGTGCACCTGGAGCTCAGCAGCTGCTCTCGCAGGTCGCGAACGGAGCGTACTCTCGGTGACCAATAATACGATCTGGCTCGAGAGCCAGCTATTTACCTGCGAGCCTATTCCGGGAGTCCGAGACATGAAATAGACCCGAGGCATTGTGGCACGCAAGTAGAGTGGATCTGGCCAATCGCGGCGTAGCGGAGCTCGTCGAACTTCTCTTCTACGCCGATTTTGAAAAGAAGCGTAGCCGGACATGAGCTGGGCCAATATTGGGAGCGCCAGGAACATATATTGCGTGCTGGGGGTAAAACCGGGGCTACATGGATGGCGCAATGCGATCAGACACCGCACTGTGGTATCCGAGTATCCCGGAGAGGCATGCGGGGTGTCGAAAAGATGGACGCGTTATATATACGTGTCCGGAGAAGAGCAGAAGGCGAACGTTTGAAGGCGAGCGATCACGCACGATGGTGTGTCGTGCGAGAACAGGCCAACGTGCCCACTCACAATTAGACAAGAGACCGCAGTGGCGGTGGGCGGGTGCTTCACGTGTGTTCTGGAGGTGTTTGGAAGGCCATGCGCAGGGCACGAGAATGATGAAGGGAAGCCAAGAGAGCGGAGAAAGGTTAAAGGAGGCTTGCGGGGGCGCGCGCGCAGGCTGGGAGACACGTCCCATGACGCAGGCACGTCGCAATCGAGCGCAAGAGCCGGGGCGCGGCACGACCCCAGCAGGCGAGGGTACTAGTAGTTCCGGGCAGACGGGGACGGTACTCACCCACAACACACGTCCTGCCACGCACGCCCCCGCCCCCGACCCGCCCGCTGGCCGTCCCGCGCACGGAGAGCGAGCATTACGACCTGCCCAAGCTGCTCACGAAACTGAAGAGGATGGACAGTCAGGATACGGCGGTTTCGCCAAGTAGGCGACCGTCGTGGAAAGGCGCGCTAGGCGCTAAGATCCAGAGGATCCTGTCGACGGGCGAGGAATCGACAAAGGACGAGGAGTCGACGCTCGCGGGGGAGGACGTGTCGTCGGTGAAGAGCTGGCCCGCACGAGGAAGGGGGAAGGTGGTGGGAGAGAAGAGAGAAGGTGAGTAGCCTCGTTGTCGACGAGCGAGGCTGGGGAGATAAGGAGATAAGCCCTCACTCGGTCGTTCTGTACGGCACTCCCAAAGGCTGTCTTCAGCAGGCGATCCCAAGCCTGTCGGTGAGCGGGAGAGTGAGAGAGCGACGGCACTGGAAAGGCTCTCCGCCACACATCAAGCGCCCGCCCCCTATGACGTCGTTTCTCTCGCGTCGCCTCTCTGCTCTGACTGCTCTCATGAGTCCGTCCACTGACTGGGTCGTGCTCAGTGCTTGCTGTCTCTCACGTGCGCTCTCTCTCGCGTCGCCTCCCGCAATCGGCCACAGGCGAAAGCGCGCCTTCTACACACGACCGCACGGCTCTGCGAAACGTGCCATCCTGCTGTTCTCGCCCCAGGCACTCTGCCGGCCTCCTCCCTCCCCCTCCACGACCTCCTGCACCGTCCTGCGCTCGCCGTCCCTCGCGATCTCTGCACAGCGTGATGCATGCGACTGTGCGCTCATGTCATGTGCGTTCCCGCCCTCGCCCGTCAACATCTGTGCTCACAGTGTCCGATACACAGCTCGTCTGCACCCTTAAACTCACATGCCCGGTCCAATCGCATGCGACAGCTTCCCATTGATGTCCCGGTCGTGCATGAGTATGGCCCCGACCTGCCTACGACTTCATTCGGCGTGCGGAGGAGAAGCGGTCTGTAGACGGCTGCATTATTCCATACTTGCCCATCGTCCACGCCGCCCCCTAGGCTGCACCGACGCGTGTGCGTCACGCATGCCGTCGCAAAGACCGTCATATCGATCCATCTGGTAAGTTCACAGGCTCGCCAGACGCAAACTGAGCTGACAAAGTTCAATTTATAGGCCGTCCGCGCTACAAAATCGAAACACCTGCTCCCCATCGCGCAGTACACGCTGGGTGCGTCGTGAAATATGTGCGCATAGACCGTCTTGACGTGCCCGCAAAGTCGTTCACCACGACTCGCAGAACTACGCCCGTGACGTCGTCGACACTCCGTGCCCGCCCATGCGCTCGCCCGCAAGACCGACCTTCAACGGCCACGCCCCGCAACGCTTATACGCGAGGTACATGCTTATCACACCTTGAAGAGCGTGTACGCGCATGCGCGGAGCTGCCGCGGACATTCTACGCGCGGAGTGCTGTCCGACTCGCACTGCTACCCAGCGAGTCGTCTGCCCCTCCCGCCATCGCAGCGCTTCGCGGGCACGTCGCGACTGTATGCTGAACGGCAGAGGTGATATTGATCTCGTATACAGTGTCGTTTCAGCTCTCTCTGCCGTGAACTGCGCTAACGAAGTCGTTTTTTCAGAGCGCCCGCGGACAAACATTCGCATAATCGACTCAGAAACCTCTGCAGAAGCCTACAAGCACCCTCGACGCTACCATGTGGCATCTCTACGCCATTTCCGACACCGTCGAGTGCCCACCACGGCATCAGGCCTGTGCACACTGTGGCGCTGACAGTGACATCCACCGCCAGGTCCGCGCACATCACCTCGCAGGCCGGTCCACGCTTCCTACACACATCAGATACGTACGGAAACACACAAGACACAATCCCTGCGCGTACACCTCCGTAGCGCACGTTTGGCGTGTCCCGCGCCGCCGACACTGCAGGCCCGCCGTCCCCTTCCCGACCTTCTCGCGCTCCGCCATCGCGCCCGCAACGCTTTTCGACATGACGTAGCACTCCCACGCACCAGGACGCATACACCCACGACGTTTCGCGGCGATCCGAAGAGGTCAAAAATGGTTCATGTTCGGTGATTTCATTGGCGCCATCAGCAACGACATCACAAATTTCCGCCTCTCGGTCGCCCCTCCCGTCCGTTGGCTACTAAAATTCGCAGATACGTGACGGCATACATCTCGCATTGTCTCCCGCCGCGTGCGAACACGTACGACAAGATCGCCACTCGAACTCTCCGCGGCGTCCCGATCGACATCGCGTCGGCGAGCACCTCTCGACATCGCCCCCTCGTGCTGGCGAGCCCCGCTTTCGACGCCGACTACTTGGGAAGCACGGACACGACATCCGCGCTGTGGCGAGGACACCACCGTGCGCAGAACAGCCTTCGCGAAGTACGCCGTCACCTTGTACCCGGCCCCTGTTGGCGCACTCGCGCGCCGGCATCGCAACCGGGACGCACAAGAAGAAGACGGCGCGCTGCCATGGACCCAGACGCACTCCGGGAACAAGTCTCGAAGCGATACGAGGAGGTCAAAAATCGTCCCATGATGACGATTTCATGGACGATCTCACGGTGAAATCGACAAAAACGCGCGTCCCCGCACGCCCACGCCTCCTCCCGCGGCGTCATCTGGCACACGCCCTGCTGTGCACCTCCCGCGCACTCTCCCGCTGCAATCAAGCGCGTAGGGCGGGTTTGGGCGTCGGGGTCTCGCGGCGAGGTGCGGGGGACCGCGTCATCGAACACGGCGAGACGGCTCCGGCGCGGTCCACCGAGCCCCGCACGCGAAGGGCTGTGCGCACGTACCACAGAGCGTGTATGCGCGCCGCGCAGCTGTCGTCCGCGGGCACGGAGAGGACGTAGAGAGCGCGAGAGGTGCACAGTCGCCCCGTAGTCGCCCTGTCTCGTGCGCGCCCGGTGTCCACCGTGTGCCGCTGACCTACCCTCGGGCGGCGCACAGGCATCGCGGCCCCACGGGCGGGCGTACGAACAGGGCGACAGCACCCGGTTGACGTTGACGGGGCGACGCCTGCCGCTACACGTCGCCGGCCTCGTCCCGCCGCGCGAGACAGCCTCCCCCGGTTCTAGCCATGTACATAGTTACATAGCGTCTCAATATACCCCTTTCCCGCCACCCTGCCCGCCATTCGACGTCCCGCCGCGCCGTCTCCAGCTCGCGCGCCCGCCGTCGTCTTCGTCGAGATGTCACGCCGGTCGTCCGTAGCGGGAGCGCGTACCGACGGGTCACTGCACGCGCCTGCCGTATCCAAGGTCAGTCCTCTGCGCCTTCACGCGAGCTCCGGGACGCTGCTTACCTTCCAGTAATGCAGTCTGGACTCAGCGGCCGAGTGCCCTGCTTGCGGGGAGATGTAAGCGGCCCCGGCGAGGACATTCTGGAGAGGTGAGTGGTAGTTTCCGCGAGGGGGCAGAGGACGAGCTGACTCACGGTGTGCAGCATAGTCCCGCGGGACATACCGCCTTGAAACACCCTGGCACGCTCTCGGACGAGCGCGTCTCGCGAGGAACGAGTCTCTGAGCGCGTCTACGTCCCGCGAGAGGCCGTGCACGAAGCACACGCAGGCGCCGCGCGTGCGGGGGCGTATTGGATTCGTACCATGATGTACGACTCGGAGCCGCTGTCGTGCATTTGCGCGCGACCGCGCTGCCGCAATCTCATCGTCCCGCACTCATCCGCTGTGGCACACACCTGCATGGCAATACTATCTCGGCCCCATCCCGTCTGTCCAAGTCGCTCCCGCCGTGTTCCCTCCTTCGTGGAGGGAGTCATGCCTCGGTGCCGTTGCCGTTGCGATGTCGCTCTAGAAACAACAAGGTCAGCGTGATCTTACGAGCTGTGGTCTACTCCGGTGCTGTACTCACAGCTGTGCGTCGTAGGCTGTCGTAGGTCCCGCGAATGCCGGAGAATGTGACGACGGCGCGGTACGCACGGCGTATGGCAGATGCAACGTGGTAGTCTCGACGGGGAGGACCTGGTGGTGGAAGAAGTGAGTATTCGGAATGCAAGTAACTGACTCGCTATTTCGACTCACTCGGGATGTCTTGCGGCACGAACGATGCACTGGTGGTCATGCTCATGATCGTCTTCGGCGCGTGCATCGCATGCCCCGGGATACGTCGTGCTGGATGGGACACACTGTTGATGGCAATCAGTGAGCGTGCTGATATACCGCACTCACCGGGTTCTGCAGGAAGCATCAGCTTCCGGTGTGTGGCCCAAGCAGCCTGCGGGCATGGTCGGGACACATCGCACTCAGAAGGGAGGATGATGGTGCGAGGAGGAGGGCCAATGGAGTGCGGCGGCGAGGGGCGGGGATGCGGGCGGCGGCGAGTACGAGGACAAGGGCGACTCGGAAGCGAGGACGAAGAGGGAGAAAGGTGAGTACGCCCGCGTTGCGCACACACCCGTATTTATCCCATCGTAGTTTAGGGCCGTCTTGCTCTCTACTGCCGTGCCATGGTCCGTGCGGCGACCATCTACCGAGGCCAAGTGATCCTCCGTCCTATGGAAACGGATGCTTACGAACACGGCACACCAGCCTTACGAGACGACCGGACGACGTCGCCGAGCCTACTGCATGGTGAGCCAACCATCGAGCCACATGACGAGCCGAGTGCAACGGGGTGAGCGGGGATGGATGCACACGGACATGTCGCGGGAGGGTGAACGTACCTACGCGGCGCGGTGTGCTTCTGAGCTGGTCTCGAGGGACCGCGGCGCTCGCTTCGTATAGTGGGCGCTCGGTACGCAGATGTCAAATGCCCTCGTTTCAGGCGCATACGGGCGCTGCGGCCGCGGACTTGATGAATGTATCCACCATTGTGTCCATTTCTGTATCACAGAAGGCTGGACCGGCGGTGCTGGGAGGCCCAGTAGTGTCGGAGCCACGGCGAGTGTACGACCCCGAACTTGCAGGTATACACCTGTACCGTTCGTAGACACTCGTGTATTGGCAGCAATATATGTGTCTGGAAGATACAGGTCAGCGCCGCAAATGCAAGCCCGTATGGGCGATTGTGCTCGCCTGCTCACGGACGTAACACATTTGTGCATACGTTATGTGCACGGAACACGGAGTCAAATCTAGAACGGGCTACGAACCGTCAGTGGGTCGAGAACCGCGATGCGATGCAAGAACGTACATGCTATCGCCAACATGGTGCCGGGCTACCCACTCGACCCTGAATATTCGGCAGCCCAAACGTCTGGTAAGGATGATAGATGCGCAATGTGATCCCTGCAGCTTCGGAAAGCACTCACCAAAAAGTGTGGGTATGTCGCCTGCGAGATGGAGACACCAGAGGTGTAAATCATAATAATCTGCTGTCAAGATTGCATAGCTCAGCTCTATGGAGGGTAGACAAGACTAGCAGTATTCGCACCATATCTGTGCGCCAGCGACATATCAGCACAACGTACTCAGTGCGCAGGGCTAGCATACGCATGCGCCAGGGTTCCTGAAAGCGTACAAGAATCAAAGTCAGACATTTTCACAGAAAGTGACATAACACATACCAGTCGCGTTGGATAGAGAAGCGGCCGCCCACAGATCTTGTTCCCTTCACGACTACAAAGCCCTACGTGGCTGCTTGATGCGACTTTATCCCGAAAATATAATCAAATTAGATCCATGCACGAAATGGTGGAATCTGTGGCATGTTCAGATTGCTGACTCTCGAGGAATCGCTGGTACGAGCCGCCGAGTTTCGGGAGACCTCAGAAAACGAGTAGAATACCGGAATCACTTCCAGTGGACCAGGAAGCATCGTTGGAAGGCTCGTTATATGATACACCACAAATATACAAGAACACCTTGCTTTGAGCCTGCTGCCGAAGCCACCAGAGGGCGTGTTCGAGTGCCGGGTTGCACGCGCGGGATACTTGGACTCGGATGACGGGACGATCGATCCAAGAATGGGCGCGCGCATAGTGCTTCGAGCTCGCGTACAGAGCCAGCCTCATGCAAGGGTCTCTAAAGGACAGAATGTACTTCCGGCAGTCCACAAGCAAAGAGACGAAGTCGTACAGACAAGACGAACAAGACCGTCGAGAGAGTGCAGTGATGGCCACGCGCATATTGGGCGGCTCTGTTCCTTCTTACCCAAAAAGGCAGGCAGGTGGCCACACTCACTCACCCGGACCCTGTGCTTGCACACCGTCTTGCCTTTCTCCGCGGCCGCGACCTGCTCGACGAATTTGTAGCATGGTCGCACGGCGTTCAGTACCGACTCGCGGCAAGCCCACGAGTGACGTCTTCGCGAATCTCGACTACAGGGTCAAGCGAACGCAGCGCCCGCGAGATCGGAATCATATCTGAGATCTGAGGGCCGTGTCCCGAACCGTCGCATGGGGAGCCTTAGTGTATGTAATTACAGAGTCACACCATCTCTTTGAATAATGAGAACCCCATAATGTTGTGATACATGAAATGCAGAAGTGTAAGGGGTCAGGAAAAAGAGAGCGAGCAGTGCCCTGCTGCACACTCTGGTCTTCCTGCTCCTTCCACTTCTGACCAAGTGAGAACATGCAGAAATGTAGGCGGGCCCTGCAGAGCTTGCCGGAGTATGTCTGTGTGAATAACCGAACCATGGGCCTAGAGCCATGGTCATTTTTGTGTGCATCAGAACGTAAGAATAAGATATGTTCCCCAGAAGTAAGGATACTCCCAGAGCGACCAGATGCCCGATCACGCTGTATCCACAAACCCAGAGATACTATTGGTGGAATGTACAGGGCGATACAGCTACGTAAAGGGGAGCATCAGACCGGACAACCCCGAACACCCGCTGCTTCACGACGCTCGCGCCGCGCGTCCTTACGCGGCA
>NW_007360329.1:1404484-1413860 GCF_000271585.1 Trametes versicolor FP-101664 SS1
TCGCGGGGATGCGCACAATCGTCGTCGGGGCGGCCGCCCCGAGTCCCGCGATCGCGTGCGCGCTCTCCGCCGCGCCGGGCTGGATGGAGATCGCGCCGTGCTCGCAGTCGAGGACCACCCAAGAGAGGTGCGGGGAGGACGCGGCGGCGGTGCGCGCGGAGAGCACGCCCGGGAGCGTGATCCAGGCGCCGAACGCGGGCTTGGACGCGCGGAATGCGGTGAGGAGGGGGTGCGTGAGGCTCGCCATGGGGGATATGTGGGGGATCGCGCTGGGTGATGGTGAACTACTGATAGGGAACCGGTTTATGCCTACCTAAGATTGACATTAGTGCATGGTGTATCTGGTGTAGCCGGGCTACTACTGACTCACGGACAGAGTCTGAGGTTGCAATGTGTTTCTTACGGCGCACACTCGACTGTCGCAGTGAGAGCGTGAAGCGAAAGCACGAGTGGCGGTCGAACTGGCTCCCTTACTATCGCATGGCGTAGCTCGCCATCTCACGGTACCGCCGTATGCGGGGAGCCGGTAGAGTTGGGGAAGCAGATCATGTGTTCATGCACCGTCCCGCTTTAGAGCACAAGTGCGCACGGCGCCCTCTGGCGTAGTGCGTGCCATGAGATCGGATGACTTCACTAACGCGTCCCGGGCCGATGCGAGCGGTGCGCCCAATATTACTAGTCATTGGTCACCGGGAGGACCGAGGTAAGAAGTCGAGCAAGCCCAGCATGTCTTGATATGTACCGTGCACTAACGATGCTCAAAGTCGGACGATGGACGGGGAGCAAGATCCAGATGCTCAGAGTGCGGACAGTCTAGGAGCGCAAACGACATCCTATTTTACCGGACCACGGCGTGGAAGGTGTAGCGAGCTGAATGACTGTTAACAATCGCTAGAAAGTGGTCCTGTGTTTGGTCGGCAACGTGTTCGCCCTCTGGAGTGGGCGGTAGGTGAGCGATTTGACATACGAAGAACGACGCACCATAGATTGCCGCGGCCGCCGAAGCTTAAGATCTAGCTGAAGTTGCCTGTATGAATATCATCCTGCGCTGCAGGATCAGAGTAGACCTCGCCGGGTACACTAGCAGAAAATGAAGCGGCAGCGAGACCCCAAAGCAATGAATGGGGGTCGCATGGGGTGCAAGCTTCATACCCAAGCTATACAAGCCAGCATTTGAGCTTAAGTAGACATCTTTGGAGGGTGGGTGACGACATATCGCTCGACATGTCGTCTTCTACGACGTATACCCACGCGCGTGGTGCGCCACATTGCTGATGTGGGGATGGCTGTCCACCAAGCTCCGAGGGATTTTGACATGGAGGTGCAGCTGACCGCCCGCCCATGCCGTGTATATGGTTACTGCGTGCGAAGGTAAGTGTGGTAAAGCGGTGATGTGCACCTGGAGCTCAGCAGCTGCTCTCGCAGGTCGCGAACGGAGCGTACTCTCGGTGAACAATGATACGATCTGGCTCGAGAGCCAGCTATCTACCTGCGAGCCTATTCCGGGAGTCCGAGACATGAAATAGACCCGAGGCATTGTGGCACGCAAGTAGAGTGGATCTGGCCAATCGCGGCGTAGCGGAGCTCGTCGAACTTCTCTTCTACGCCGATTTTGAAAAGAAGCGTAGCCGGACATGAGCTGGGCCAATATTGGGAGCGCCAGGAACATATATTGCGTGCTGGGGGTAAAACCGGGGCTACATGGATGGCGCAATGCGATCAGACACAGCACTGTGGTATCCGAGTATCCCGGAGAGGCATGTGGGGTGTCGAAAAGATGGACGCGTTATATATACATGTCCGGAGAAGAGCAGAAGGCGAACGTTTGAAGACGAGCGATCACGCACGATGGTGTATCCGGCTGGTTTGTGCGAGAACAGGCCAACGTGCCCACTCACAATTAGACAAGAGAGCGCGGTGGCGGTGGGCAGGTGCTTCACGTGTGTTCTGGAGGTGTTTGGAAGGCCATGCGCAGGGCACGAGAATGATGAAGGGAAGCCAAGAGAGCGGAGAAAGGTTAAAGGAGGCTTGCGGGGGGGCGCGCGCAGGCTGGGAGACACGTCCCATGACGCAGGCACGTCGCAATCGAGCGCAAGAGCCGGGGCGCGGCACGACCCCAGCAGGCGAGGGTACTAGTAGTTCCGGGCAACAGGGAGGGTACTCACCCACAACACACATCCTGCCACGCACGCCCCCGCCCACGACCCGCCCGCTGGCCGTCCCGCGCACGGAGAGCGAGCACAACGACCTGCCCAAGCTGCTCACGAAACTGAAGAGGATGGATAGTCAGGATACGGCGGTGTCGCCAAGCAGGCGGCCGTCGTGGAAAGGCGCGCTAGGCGCTAAGATCCAGAGGATCCTGTCGACGGGCGAGGAGTCGACGAAGGACGAGGAGTCGACGCTCGCGGGGGAGGACGTGTCGTCGCTGAAGAGCTGGCCTGCGCGAGGGAGGGGGAAGGTGAGGGAGAGAAGAGAGAAGGTGAGTAGCCTCGTTGTCGACAGCGAGCCTGGGGAGATAAGGAGATAAGCCCTCACTCGGTCGTTCTGTACGGCACTCCCAAAGGCTGTCTTCAGCAGGCGATCCCAAGCCTCTGGGTGAGCATCGGTGAGCGGGAGAGAGAGAGCGACGGCACTGGAAAGGCTATCCGCCACACATCAAGCGCCCGCACCCTATGACGTCGTTTCTCTCGCGTTGCCTCTCTGCTCTGACTGCTCTCAGTCGCTCGACCGCTTTCTTGCTCGATCGCCCGTCGCTTGCCTCTGCCACGCCCGCCTATCTAGTCCGTCCACCGACTGTGTCCTGCCTAGTGCTTGCTGCCTCTCACGTGCGCTCTCTCTCGCGTCGCCTCCCGCAATCGACCACAGGCGAAAGCGCACCTTCTACACACGACCGCACGGCTCTGCGAAACGTGCCATCCTGCTGTTCTCGCACTAGGCACTCTGCCGGCCTCCTCCCTCCCCCTCCACGACCTCCTGCACCGTCCTGCGCTCGCCGTCCCTCGCGATCTCTGCACAGCGCGATGCATGCGACTGCGCGCTCATGGCATGTGCGTCCCCGCCCTCGCCCGTCAACATTTGTGCTCACGGTGTCCGATATACAGCCCGTCTGCACCCTCAATCTCACATGCCCGCGTCCAATCGCATGCGACAGCTTCCCATTGATGTCCCGGTCGTGCATGCGTATGGCCCCGACCTGCCTACGACTTCATTCGGCGTGCGGAGGAGAAGCCGTCTGTAGAAGGCTGCACCATTCCATACTTGCCCACCGTCCACGCCGCCACCTAGGCTGCACCGACGCGTGCGCGTCTCGCACGCCGAGGCAGCGACCGTCCTATCGATCCACCTGGTAAGTTCACAGGCTCGCCAGACGCAAACTGAGCTGACAAAGTTCGATTTATAGGCCGTCCGCGCTACAAAATCGAAACACCTGCTCCCCATTGCGCAGTACACGCTGGGTGCGTCGTGAAATATGTGCGCATAGACCGTCTTGACGTGCCCGCAGAGTCGTTCACCACGACTCGCAGAACTACGCCCGTGACGTCGTCGACACTCCGTGCCCGCCCACGCGCTCGCCCGCAAGACCGACCTTCAACGCCCACGCCCCGCAACGCTTATACGCGAGGTACATGCTTATCACACCTTGAAGAGCGTGTACGCGCATGCGCGGAGCTGCCGCGGACGTTCTACGCGCGGAGTGCTGTCCGACTCGCACTGCTACCCAGAGAGTCGTCTGCCCCTCCCGCCATCGCAGCGCTTCGCGGGCACGTCGCGACTGTATGCTGAACGGCAGAGGTGATATTGCTCTCGTATACAGTGTCGTTTCAGCTCTCTCTGCCGTGAACTGCGCTAACGAAGTCGTTTTTTCAGAGCGCCCGCGGACAAAATTTCGCGTAATCGACTCAGAAACCTCTGCAGAAGCCTACAAGCACCCTCTACACTGCCATGTGACCATTCACTGCCATCCCCGATGCTGTCGAAGGCCCACAACGGCACCAGGCCTGTGCACGCTGCGGCGCCGACATCGACAGCCAGGTCCGCGCACATCACCTCGCAGGCCGGTCCGCGCTTCCTACACACATCAGGCGCGTACGGAGCATACACACGACGCACTCCCTGCGCGTACAACTCCGTCGTGCACGTTTGGCGTGTCCCGCGCCGCCGACACTGCAGGCCCGCCGTCCCCTTCCCGACCTTCTCGCGCTCCGCCATCGCGCCCGAAAGCCTTTCTAACACGACGTAGCACTCCCACGCACCAGGACGCATACACCCACGACGTTTCGCGGCGATCCGAGGAGGTCAAAAATGGTTCATGTTCGGTGATTTCATTGGCGCCATCAGCAACGACATCACAAATTTCCCCCTCGCGGTCGCCCCTCCCGTCCGTTTGCTACTAAACTTCGCAGATACGTGACGGCATACATCTCGCATTGTCTCCCGCCGCGTGCGAACGCGTACGACAAGATCGCCACTCGAACTCTCCGCGGCGTCCCGATCGACATTGCGTCGGCGAGCACCTCTCGACATCGCCCCCTCGTGCTGGCGAGCCCCGCTTTCAACGCCGACTAAGTGGGAAGCATGGACACGACATCCGCGCTGTGGCGAGGACGCCAACGCGTGCGGAACGGCCTTCGCGAGGTACGCCATCACCTCGTACGCGCCCCCTGTCGGCCCGCTCGCGCGCTGGCATCGCAACCGGGACGCACAAGAAGAAGACGGCGCGCTCCTACAAGCCCAGGCGCACCCCGGGAACAAGTCTCGAAGCGATACGAGGAGGTCAAAATTGTCCCATGATGACGATTTCATGGACGATCCCGCGGTGAAATCGACAAAAACGCGCGTCCCCGCACGCCCACGCCTCCTCTTGCGGCGTCATCTGGCACACGCCCTGCTGTGCACCTCCCGCGCACTCCCCCGCTGCAATCGAGCGCGTAGGGCGGGTTTGGGCGTTGGGGTCTCGCGGCGAGGTGCGGGGGGACCGCGTCGTCGAACACGGCGAGACGGCTCCGGCGCGGTCCACCGAGCCCCGCACGCGAAGGGCTGTGCGCACGTACCACAGAGCGGGTATACGCGCCGCACAACCATCGTCCGCGTTCGGGGAGACGACGTGGAGGCCGCGAGAGGTGCGCGAGGTGCGCGGTCGCCCCGTCTCGTGCGCGCCCGGTGTCCACCGTGTGCCGCTGACCTACCCTCGGGCGGCGCACAGGCATCGCGGCCCCACGGGCGGGCGTACGAACAGGGCGACAGCACCCGGTTGACGGGGCGACGCGGCAGGCGTCGCCGGCCTCGTCCTGCCGCGCGAGACAGCCTCCCTCGGTTCTAGCCATGTACATAGTTACATAGCATCTCAATATACCCCTTTCCCGCCACCCTGCCCGCCATCCGACGTCCCGCCGCGCCGTCTCCAGCTCGCGCGCCCGCCGTCGTCTTCGTCGAGATGTCACGCCGGTCGTCCGTAGCGGGAGCGCGTACCGACGGGTCACTGCACGCGCCTGCCGTATTCCAGGTCAGTCCTCTGTGCCTTCACGCGAGCTCCGGGACGCTGCTTACCTTCCAGTAATGCAGTCTGGACTCAGCGGCCGAGTGCACTGCTTGCGGGGAGATGTAAGCGGCCCCGGCGAGGACGTTCTGGAGAGGTGAGTGGCAGTTTCCGCGAGGGGGCAGAGGACGAGCTGACTCACGGTGTGCAGCATAGTCCCGCGGGACATACCGCCTCGAAACACCCTGGCACGCTCTCGGACGAGCCTGGCTTGCGACAAACGAGTCTCTGAGCGCGTCTACGTCCCGCGAGAGGCCGTGCACGAAGCACACGCAGGCGCCGCGCGTGCGGGGGCGTATTGGACTCGTACCATGATGTACGACTCGGAGCCGCTGTCGTGCATCTGCGCGCGACCGCGCTGCCGCGATCTCATCGTCCCGCCCTCATCCGCTGTGGCACACACCTGCATGGTAATACTATCTCGGCCCCACCCCGTCTGTCCAAGTCGTTCCCGCCGTGTTCCCTCCTTCGTGGAGGGAGTCATGCCTCGGTGCCGTTGCCGTTGCGATGTCGCTCTAGAAACAACAAGGTCAGCGTGATCTTATGAGCTACTCCGGGTGCTGTACTCACAGCTGTGCGTCGTAGGCTGTCGTAGGTCCCGCGAATGCTGGAGAATGTGACGACGGCGCGGTACGCGCGGCGTATGGCAGATGCAACGTGGTAGTCTCGACGGGGAGGACCTGGTGATGGAAGAAGTGAGTATTCGGAATGCAGGTAAGTGGCTCGCTATTTCGACTCACTCGGGATGTCCTGCAGCACGAACAATGCACTGGTGGTCATGCTCATGATCGTCTTCGGCGCGTGCATCGCATGCCCCGGGATACGTCGTGCTGGATGGGACACACTGTTAATGGCAATCAGTGAGCGTGCTGATATACCGCACTCACCGGGTTCTGCAGGAAGCATCAGCTTCCGGTGTGCGGCCCAAGCAGCCTGCGGGTATGGTCGGGACACATCGCACTCAGAAGGGAGGATGATGGTGCGAGGAGGAGGGCCAATGGAGTGCGGCGGCGAGGGGCGGGGATGCGGGCGGCGGCGAGTACGAGGACAAGGGCGACTCGGAAGCGAGGACGAAGAGGGAGAAAGGTGAGTACGCCCGCGTTGCGCACACACCCGTATTTATCCCATCGTAGTTTAGGGCCGTCTTGCTCTCTACTGCGGTGCCATGGTCCGTGCGGCGACCATCTACCGAGGCCAAGTGATCCTCCGTCCTATGGAAACGGATGCTTACAAACGCGGCACACCAGCCTTACGAGACGACCGGACGACGTCGCCGAGCCTACTGCATGGTGAGCCAACCATCGAGCCACACGACGAGCCGAGTGCAACGGGGTGGGCGGGGATGGATGCACACGGACATGTCGCGGGAGGGTGAACGTACCTACGCGGCGCGGTGTGCTTCTGAGCTGGTCTCGAGGGACCGCGGCGCTCGCTTCGTATAGTGGGCGCTCGGTACGCAGATGTCAAAGTGTTGCCCTCGTTTCAGACGCGTACGGGCGCCGCCGTCGCGGACTTGATGAATGTATCCATCATCGTGTCCCGGATTTCTGTATCGCAGAAGGCTGGACCGGCGGTGCTGGGAGGCCCAGTAGTGTCGGAGCCACGGCGAGTGTACGACCCCGAACTTGCAGGTATACACCCGTATCATTCGTAGACACTCGTGTAAAGTTGGCAGCAATATATGTGTCTGGAAGATACAGGTCAGCGCCGCAAATGCAAGCCCGGATGGGCGATCGTGCTCGCCTGCTCACGGACGTAACACATTTGCGCGTACGTTATGTGCACGGAACACGGAGTCAAATCTAGAACAGGCTACGAACCGTCAGTGGGTCGAGAACCGCGATGCGATGCAAGAACGTACATGCTATTGCGAACATGGTGCCGGGCTACCCACTCGACCCTGAATATTCGGCAGCCCAAACGTCTGGTAAGGATGATAGATGCGCAATGTGATCCCTGCAGCTTCGGAAAGCACTCACCAAAAAGTGTGGGTATGTCGCCTGCGATATGGAGACACCAGAGGTGTAAATCATAATAATCTGCTGTCAAGATTGCATAGCTCAGCTCTATGGAGGGTAGATGAGACTAGCAGTATTCGCACCATATCTGTGCGCCAGCGACATATCAGCACAACGTACTCAGTGCGCAGGGCTAGCATACGCACGCGCCAGGGTTCCCGAAAGCGTACAAGAATCAAAGTCAGACATTTTCACAGAAAGTGACATAACACATACCAGACGCGTTGGATAGAGAAGCGGCCGCCCACAGATCTTGTTCCCTTCACAACTACAAAGCCCTACGTGGCTGCTTGATGCGACTTTATCCCGAAAATATAATCAAATTAGATCCATGCACGAAATGGTGGAATCTGTGGCATGTTCAGATTGCTGACTCTCGAGGAATCGCTGGTACGAGCCGCCGAGTTTCGGGAGACCTCAGAAAACAAGTAGAATACCGGAATCACTTCCAGTGGACCAGGAAGCATCGTTGGAAGGCTCGTTATATGATACACCACAAATATACAAGAATACCTTGCTTTGAGCCTGCTGCCGAAGCCACCAGAGGGCGTGTTCGAGTGCTGGGTTGCACGCGCGGGATACTTGGACTCGGATGACGGGACGATCGATCCAAGAATGGGCGCGCGCATAGTGCTTCGAGTTCGCGTACATAGCCAGCCTCATGCAAGGGTCTCTAAAGAACAGAATGTACTTCCGGCAGTCCACAAGCAAAGAGACGAAGTCGTACAGAGAAGACGAACATGACCGTCGAGAGAGTGCAGTGATGGCCGCGCGCACATTGGGCGGCTCTGTTCCTTCTTACCCAAAAAGGCAGGCAGGTGGCCACACTCACTCACCCGGACCCTGTGCTTGCACACCGTCTTGCCTTTCTCCGCGGCCGCGACCTGCTCGACGAATTCGTAGCATGGTCGCACGGCGTTCAGTATCGACTCGCGGCAAGCCCACGAGTGACGTCTTCGCGAATCTCGACTACAGGGTCAAGCGAACGCAGCGCCCGCGAGATCGGAATCATATCTGAGATCTGAGGGACGTGTCCCGAACCGTCGCATGGGGAGCCTTAGTGTATGTAATTACAGAGTCACACCATCTCTTTGAATAATGAGAACCCCATAATGTTGTGATGCATGAAATGCAGAAGTGTAAGGGGTCAGGAAAAAGAGAGCGAGCAGTGCCCTGCTGCACACTCTGGTCTTCCTGCTCCTTCCACTTCTGACCAAGTGAGAACATGCAGAAATGTAGGCGGGCCCTGCAGAGCTTGCCGGAGTATGTCTGTGTGAATAACCGAACCATGGGCCTAGAGCCATGGTCATTTTTGTGTGCATCAGAACGTAAGAATAAGATATGTTCCCCAGAAGTAAGGATACTCCCAGAGCGACCAGATGCCCGATCACGCTGTATCCACAAACCCAGAGATACTATTGGTGGAATGTACAGGGCGATACAGCTACGTAAAGGGGAGCATCAGACCGGACAACCCCCGAAACACCCGCTGCTTCACGACACTCGCGCCGCGCGTCCTTACGCGGCACAGCTCGAGATCTCCGCGTCCAAATTGCCCGCTCCGTCCGCACCACACCCAGCCAGGGCCAGACCCACCGTGCCTTGTTTGACATGCCCACCCGCCCTCGCAACGTCCGGAGATTTCGCTTACACACATCCTCTCTCCATGCTCCTCCCTTCCCTGCCGCCACCACTCGTCTCATGTCCCAGCATCATCCTCCCATCCTCTGCACACTCATCCGTTCGCTGGACACACCCTATCTGCCACAAGATGGCTGCTGCAAGTTTTAGAGCACGAGGCGAGAGGAGGTGAGTACATGGG